>NC_046358.1:78196399-78506254 GCF_004027225.2 Strigops habroptila
GTATGGCTGTGGCTGGTCAGTTGGGCCTGAATTATTGAAGATACTTATGCACCTCAGAGATGGCTTTCAGCTGCCTCCATAGATAACTAAGCAAGAGTGCAGAATGTTTTTTGTGGATGCTTTCAAGACTAGAAGATTCAGCTCTGCAGCTTTTACTGACAATTTGGGCTTTTGAGATTCTCCTGTTGAGTGAACCATTTTAAAATAACATGACCTATGTTCACAGGACATTGCTATAATGTTGGGGAGGGTTATTTTACGTTTCCTTTAACTCTGTCTTTGCTACCATTTCTGGACTTTCTTCCAACTTCCTGTGTATTCATCTCTTTGTACGTTGACTCTTTTTGCCCTGCAGGTACTCAACATTTCTATAACTCACACATTTCGGATAGACAAGGCACGGACTCAGCTGGGGTACAGCCCAGAGAAGTTCACATTTGCTGATTCCGTGGACCATTACCTTAAAACCAAACCAGAAGCCCAGAATCATCACATCTTCTTCAAAGTTTTGCTTTCTTTAGTTGTTAGTTTAAGTTTGATCTTCTTCTCTTTAAGGTTTGATGGCCTTTCAGTTTTGCATTTTTTTAAAGAAACACAACACTGACTTGCACAAACCGCATGTACTTGGTCACAGGACTGCTCCCCACATCATTCTGAACTCCACAACAGTTACTGGCCCCAATCCAATAAACAGGCAGTTATTTTCATATTTAAAACCAGTAACAAGTAGCTGTACTTGAGAAATTAAACTACAATAAACACAGCCAAATCACTGAAACACACTGGAGTCAAGACTGTTGCCCCTGTTTATTTCACACCAAAACCCCTCAACTTTCCAAGTGGATTGCTGAAGTAAATGAGAAGCTGCAGAAAGAACAAGAGCTACAGTCAGCCTGCAGTGCTTCAGGGGTGAAGAAACACAGCTGAAGTAAAGAGAAAGGCTGACCACAGCTGCTGCCATGGCTCACTACCTTCAAGAGCTATGAACAAGCAAAGGGACTGACAGAACACATTCCTGTAAATACCAGCCATACAGAGAGAGTTCAGTGTGACGTTCCTTTGTGAATTAGCTGTACCACTGCGTATGAGGAAAAATAAAGGTGTACCTGAATGCTGAAGTGAGCCCTGTCTCTGTGAACACACAAAGACTGTTCTAGAACCACTCCCTGCTTACTTGGGGGTGCAACGCGTGGCAACGCCTCCCTGCAGTCGCAGGCCTGGCGGGTTCACGCCGGTATGGTTTTACATGAGTCATCCCCCTATGTCCTGTAGTTACAGAGAACAACAACTAACAATAAAGTTTAGTTCCTTATTAGCTGAACTTCAGGTAAACTATGTTTTTGCACCTGATTTCTAAAGCAGTTGTACAACAGCAAACCCCTGCAGTAGCTAAAGTGAACAGTGTGCTTTTGGAATTAGTGTTCAGCTAAAATGGGCCTAAAGCACGAGCAGTCTGAAAGCCCCATTCCCCCCCCATCCACCACTCCTGCTGCTGATTTATCACAAATTCCACCCCACCTGCAACCTTTTCCAGCCTGTGTCATGGGGAGGGGACGACAATCAAGAGCATGATATGAGCAGAGAGAGGAGACAGCACTAGGGATATGATACGAGATCTGAGAGGAATCAAGGTCTGGAGATGGATTTGATAACTCTGGAGAAGGTGAGAGCCCTCAGAGCAGGGCAGGCGGCAGAGGCCAGGCACCACCCTGCGGGCTGAGGGTGCAGTTACCCAAACACAGCACGGCAGGGCTGCCCGAACGGGCATTTCTGGTGTTATTGTACGCCAGAAGACACGCTCGCAGCGGAACGCGCTTCACGGCGCACGTACATAATTTGCTATAATTTGATTTCGAGGCGCCTGACAGGAAACCCCCCACAGCCTCCAACCCGAGCGGCCGCGGGGCACCGTGCCCGGCCCGGGGAAGGCCGTGCCGTGCCAAGACCGGACCGGGACATCCCCGCGGCCACACTGCCCGGTCGGTGAAAAGGAGCCGCAGCCGCGGTGGGACAAAACAGCTTGGCAGCGGTGGGATTCGAACCCACGCCATCGAAATGACTGGAGCCTAAATCCAGCGCCTTAGACCACTCGGCCACGCTACCGCCTGGCTGCTCAGCCGCCCGCCAGGCCTCTTTCAGGGGGCGGCGCCGGCGCTCTCCCCACCCACCCGCGCACACCGCCCACCCGTGTCTGCGGTACCGCGACAGCCCCCGGCGCGACCGGCCGGCGCGCTCCCTACCCAGGAAGCGCAGCCGCGGCAGCGGGCGCGGCCTCCTCGCTCCGCGGCGGGGGCTCCCTGCCCGGGCTGCCGGGGGTGCCGCCGCCGCCCGTGGCCCGCCCCGGGCCCCGCCCAGCGCTCCACGCGGCCGACAGGTGGCGCCGCTGCCGCGCGCCCGGCGCAGGCTGTACACGTGGCTTGGACGCCGCCCGCGTCACCCCGGCCCCTTGCTCCCGCGTGCGGGGCCGTCGGGCCGCGCCTTGCCCGCGTTGGGCACAGGCCGGCTCCTCCGCAAGGCGCTGCCCTGGGGCCTGTCCCCTCAGCAGCGGTGGCGGAGCGCCAGCTTGTCCGCAGAAGGGCTTCGCCCCGCGGCGCAGACCCGTCGCTCCAGGGGTGGCCGTGCCGTCGGGAGGCAGGGACGAGAGCAGCCCCTCACCGGTGCCTTTGTAGCCACAAGAGGGGGTCTGCACACGCCTCCGTGCCAGGAAAGCGGTCCAGCCCACACCCTGCCCCACAAGCAGGAGCCCCCTGCCTTCTCCCCCAGCTTCTCTCGGGGGGTACGGTAACCTCCCGGCCCGCCGCTGCCCGCAGAGTGCTGCCCTGGCACCACCGTCTCTCCAGCTGAACCATTCCCACCCAAAAGGGGACGGCCCTTTGGGGTGCGGCTCAACATGGTGCTGCGGAGGCCGGTACCAAGCGCAGCTGCGGTCAGGGCTGCCCACACGCAGCTTGCAGTCCCGCCGCGTTGGTGCCTTGCCTGCCCGCTGCTGCTGAGCTCACCACGGTGTAGGCAGGGGCTTGTCCTGTGAAGGAGCTGGGTTTGGCAACCAGAGCCAGGTTCAGGCTGTCACTGGTGAGTAGAAAGATGAAGTCCCTTATTCTGGGAGGCCTGCAGGAGGAATTTGTGTAATTACTGTGTGGACAGAGCTAAAAAACATCAGGGCTAAATGTTGTGCGATTAAAATAATACATAGAAACTATGTCTGCCATTGCTTTTCTTCCCGTAGGAAGTCATGCACTGGTGCTCCAGGAAGTTTTGTGCAGGTATATTGTATGCATCTACCATAGTCTTGTGGTGGGGTTTGCAGTTAATATTTACTGTGTAAGAAGGGACTGTCACAGGGGTATGTAGGCACAAATTGTCAGAGAATTAATTGATTTACAGGCAATTTTTCATCTGGATTGTCAGTGAAAGTTCCGTGTTGTCAGGGGTGTGCTTTCCTTCTTCCTTTCAAAACCAACAGTTCCTTAAGATGACAATTTCTAACCAGAACTTCATTTAACACAAGCATACTGGAACTTTGCAAGCTTCAGTGCTCTTGAAAATACATACATGCATTGCTGAGCATACTAAATGAAAGAATGACATACCCGACTTGCAGGTCACTAATTTCCTAGGTTGTCATTTTTAATTTATTTTTTAATATTTTCAAACAAAAAATAACAGTGACTCAAACTCAAGCATTAAAGATATAATAAATCACATCTAAACAGGAAACTGAAACTAGAAGATGCAGAGTGTCTGGTCTAACATCTAATTTCAATATATATCTTCAGTATTTCGTCCAGCACTGTTTCATCATCACTGATTGTGCTTTTAGGAAAATGTTATAGAGAAGCCCCAGGCTTAAACTTGAAAATGAGTACACGCTTGCATCAGGGTGCCAGAGCTGGCTTATTTAAAAGCATGAGGAGTGTATAGCGTGAGATGTTGCTAATGTAGCAGATCCCCCTCCATGAGAAAATACAGCATGACACAGTCATCCTTTACTCCAAAACAATGCTGTGTGTTTGCATGAGTTTAAAGCCAGTTTCTCTCGTGACTTGTTCAGCTGTGCTCATGTATCACATGTATTGCACTGTTAATCAGTAGCCTCAGATAGCAGATGGTGATTTTATTTTTTTTAACCATTATCAACACATTTTCATGCAGTGGGAACCAGACATCTGGCTTCCACCAGGCCTTCAGAATTCATTTGGTGAGCCTGCCTTCTTCCCAGGCCCTGGGGTGCTGCTCTCCCCAGGGTGCTCAGCTGGGCTGCCCACAGAATGGGAAATGGGGAGACGCACGTTCTGGTGCTGATGAGGCAAAAGCACTTAGTTTTCAATAGCTGTTAATAATCCACAAACCTTGTAAATGTGTTTAATTTGAGCTTAAACTCTGAAGGAATTTCAGGCTACCCAGAAATGTGCCTGTAGGAAGTGGCATTAAATGGGGGCTCAGTCACGTCTCCGCTTTACATTCTGACATGAGGGCTGCACCCTCAGCACAGTGCTGGGAATTGCTGCCAAAATTACGGGTACCCTCCAGTTGCAGGCAGTGTTCCTGTGCAGACGTGCTGCTCCTTCCAGTCCCCCAGCTAAGATGGTTTAATCTGTGTAAGTAATGGTGGTGGCAGGCGGGTGTTGCTGGCAGAGACTCAGAGCATCTGCTCTGTGTGGTTTTAATTAAATATTGGTAATCTTCCTCCTGAAGATGATCCCAGCACTGGCGTTGCAGCAGCGTTTCTGTGTTGCCTCTCTCTTTGGAGCACAAGGATTGTGCGTTCTTGTCTGTGATGCTGCAAGAGACCATCCGTCTGTCACAAAGGACATACTCACATCTTCCAGTCTCAGTTTTGTAACCCCTGCTCAGAGTAGAAGCACTAATGAGGATTATTTACATAAATAAGAGATTTAACAACAGTAAAAGTGTCAGACTTTTTGCAGGCTGACACATAATACAATTAAGCCAGAACCTATTTACATTAATTTCCATGTAACCCGTGAAAGGATAAGGAGTTTTGTTTAAATTTTCCACAGATTCTAGGTTGAGTAAAAGCTAAACATGGGCATTTTCAACCCAGAACGCCAGCATTTTAGGAAAAATGGGAATGTGGTCTTTGGAACTTGAAATCTGGTGCATAATTCTGACATTTCTCGTGGGGAAATGGAGCGCTGTGCAGTTTAATTAAGACCTGAAATGCAGAGCCTCCACAGTCCCCATGACCACTGCCCACATCTGCTCTCGCTGCCTACTCATAGGGCCGGTGCTGTGCAGTGCTCCCTTCCTGTGGGAGCTCCTGCCACGGGAAATTCACCTTTGAGCTCCAAAGGAAACAGAAATTAAACTCCGACACGGCTCCTGCGAGCAGCGCTTCTGCTTCGCGTGGCTTTCCAGGTTCTGCTCCCTCTCTCCCGGGATTTCCCCATCTCTCTCACCCAGCAGTGCTAATCGGGGAATTTCGCCTCAAATTTTCACTGATTTTCTCACAGAAATAGCCCCTGTGAGGTACGAGCGAATCCGGCTGCGGCCGCTGAGGCGCCGCGAGCGGGAAGGCGGTGTGAGGCGAGGGGCGGTCCCGCTTCCCGCCTCTCCTCCCCTCAGCAGGGCGGCTCCGGTGCCCGCCTTCTTCCCCCTCCCATCTCCTCCGCGGGCTGTTCGCCCGCCTGCCGTGGTTCGGGCGGCGGCGGGACCGCTTTGCACCGCCGGGGCGGTGGGTCCGGGCTGCGCTCACCCGGTAGGTGCCTTCGCGGTGCGGGGCCGGTGCTGGCGGGGGGTCGGGCCCGCGGAAGGCGCCGCCAGGCTGCTCGCGGTGCGGAGGGAGAGGGCGAAATGTGCGGGTTTAATTGCGGAAAATGAAGAACCTGGAGGTTAGAGCCTGTAAAAGGCCAGCGGCCAAGCCGTGAGCTTGTGCAGTGTCCTAAAAATAACCCGATATATTTGGATTGGGCAACACTCCTGTGCTAACGCCTGGAGATAACAGTTCCATCCATGTATGTGTCCAGGACAGCGGAAAAAACTCGGTGATAGTTAATTGTTCCGTGTGGAAATAACAAGGCCTTTAATGGAAATTGAAAGATATTTTAAAGTTAAATTGAAAGTATATTTTCTGTACTTTGGTACTCTGATGTTTTGGCTGCCATCAACATAGTATTTGTGTGTTTGGCAGAAGGCTGGACTTGACTCAGAAGGGTTGTTTCTATGCTTTAACTGCTCACAACTCTAAAAGCCATTTGTGTGTTTGAAGCCTCAGTGTGTTTCCTTGCGCAGGTTTTGAGTCTCAAATGCTTTGTGCTCTGAGCTGGCGCAGATAGACTCTCCCATTCCCTTCATGATTTTTGCATCACTGCTCCCCCAACACGGGCTAAATGCAATGTGTTATCCCAGCTGTGCTTGCAGACAAACTGAATGTGATTTGTGCCATCATGCTTGCAGCGATGACATGCTGGGAGGGAACTGAAGTAAAGGCTTCTCACTAGAAGATCTGTACTTGGTAAGACCAAGTTTGTCAAAAGTAGCCAGTGCGTTGAGACATCTCTGTGGTTTTAATCTTGTTTCTTATCACAACTCTTGCCTTGACTCACTAAACCTGTTTTCTTGCCAGCGTGTGGAGCAGATGAGAACAGACATTTGCTTTACAAGAGTCAGTTTGGTGTTTGGAAAGCACAAGTAGTTCTGTAACATGCTTCAGGACTTTAACATTGCTAGTGGGGTTGTTATGGACCATGTAATGTAGCTTTGTGTCTGTAGTTCATGAAGATTATAAGAATACTTTGTAAGGTGCACAGCCCATGTAGTTGCTTAGGTTCAATTTCAAATCTGTATTTTGAAAGAATGTTAATCTGAAAAGCACTTTCTTGGAAGAAAAAACTGCCTGTTACAGGTACCCTGCTAGATGGCTTTAGCTGATGTGGTGTTCAACCAAAAGGGATGTAGTATTATACTGGGGAGAGCTGGCTCATTCTTGCTTTAATGCTTCTCTACAAGAGAAGGGATTTCCTCTGTTCTAAAGCAGTTCCCGTTCCCCTGTCCTGTGCTGAAGAGGTGCAGAAAGTCATGTCTGAGCTGAAACAGCCACTAAGAAGTAGCTGAAGGTGCTCCCTTCTTTTGTTGAGTAGAGCATTCATATCACTTGGCTCTTAGGGATGAATTAAGGCAGGTTTTGATGCTGAGGCAGCTGTGGGGCCTTGCTCAAGGATCCCACCAAAACCCAGCAGTGTTTTGTAGCAGCAGATACCCTACAAGAAACAAAGCATGTTTTGACAGCTCTGTGATGTAAATTTTCCCCTCTGTTTATCTGTGTTTGCATAGGCACTGTGCTGGGCAACACAGTGGAATGTCCTTGCAACTCACCTGCCCCTCCTGGTGGTGTGGTTCTTGGGTATAAAGGCGAGAGAAAGAAAAAATACTGGAAAACCCCCAAAATTGGTAGGGACTTGGGCACAATTAGTACGTGTCAGTATTTTAAATTATCTTAATTTTTAATCACATAATACAAGGTTGATTAAAAAAAAGGAATGAATTTTCAAAGTGGGTTAGAGTGGGTAGTTTAAATTACAGGTTGTGTGTGATAATGCAGTCTTGCAGGCTAGGTTCAGTGCAGTCCCTCTTTGCTGCTTAGCCCTAGGAAAGCTTCTGTAATGGATGTTAAAGATTAAGAGATTAAAACGTAGCAGCAATCGTAACAGGAATTCCTAGATGGTACAGCTTTATGCCATAATGCAGAAGCAGAGATTATAAACCTTGGGATGAAGCTCAGGCTTTTTAATAGGGCTTTTATGAAATAAACTGTGAGGTTTAGAGCAGTGTTTATGTAGTTTAAAGTTTGGTTGTTGAGTTCTGACTTAAGGAGCATGTTATGTGAGGATGGTTTTTAGTAAAAACACTTCCAAAGTAAACACAAGTCCTTTAAAAGAAGTATGGTTCCAAGAAAAACCTGAGAGTTTTATAAACACCATTAGCTTTACAAACAGATTTGTGTGATGATGTTCCATTTACACAGCAAGTCAGAAATCGTGAATGTTTGCAATCACTGCTGCATAAATCTGCATTCCTGCTGCTGCTGCTGCTTTGCAGAGTGTCTTGGACCCAGTGGATCTGCTTGTGTGTGTGACTGCAGTAGTGCAAATGAGTGCAGGATGGCAGTTGTGCATAAGGAAGCTACAGTATATCGTGTAGTTAGTCCCATACTTGAACATCATTTTACACCTTGTGTTTGTGTGTGCTGCCAAGCAGTGAAAGTTAATGTTCTCAAGTACTTGTTAGACTCTAGTAAGACGATCACAGTAAAAATGATAGTGGCAGCTGAGAATCCTTTCCCCTTCTAGTTGTGCACTACTGCCTCTTTCCAGAAATAGCAGCTCTTGTGTGGTCTTTGCTAGAAGAGCTGATTATATGAATGCTCCAAAGCTGCTTCAGTGCAAAGTCAGATGAGTTGGCTCAGACCTCCTTTGGCAGTGGTTTACTGTAGCTGATGCTGCCTGATGTAGGTGGAGTGCTGGCAGGACCCGTGTTGCTTGCTGAGCTGTGGGAATGCTGCCTCTGTCAGAAAGGCAGTAACCAACAGCATAATGTTGCTGGTGAAAGGTGCCATACGTTAAGGCACTGTCTCTGTGGTGACCATCTTCTCAGTAGCTGTGGTGTAAGGTCTGCAGCTGTGAATACTGCTCTAGGAGTGTATTTATCTGGTACTGTTTCATGGAGAAAGAAGGTTGAATGAGTAGCAGTGAAGCAAAACTGAAAACCTTGTTTTATGGTTGTCTTTTTAGGCTAGCTGTGTGAAAATCCCAGATTTAGCTGGTTGGCTGAGGTTGCTCTAGAACTAAGCAATTGATGGGACACTTAGAAGTTAAGTTGCTTAAAGGTGCATGCTGTTGCACAGCCAGCATTAGGGGCAAATCCTGAAAATTCTAACTAATCCTCTGTTTTGTAGGTGCAGGTATTTTCAAAGTATGTAGACTTACACCTGTTCCAAGGGCTTTGGTCATTCCTGCATCTCATTTTTCTAGCTTGTAAAACAGTTGATCCTTCCATTAGATGGATATCGGAAGGAAGGGTAATATATAATACTGAGGACAAATTAACAAATTAAGTGCAATATTCTGTAAGCTCAAATATTTGCTTGTAGGGCTTCAGGACCAAAAGGATTTTAAGCCACAAGTTGTGTGAAACAAATCAAGGTCTATTTCTGCCCTCTAAACAAGAACAAAACAGGCAGACCTGACTGTAGTACACTCAGAGTAACCCATCTGAACAGCCAAAATTCACTGTGGCAGATTTACCAGCAAGTATTTGTTTAAACTCAGCTAAATCAGCGTGAAGATTTGGATGATTACTTTGCATTCATCTAACCCCTTCCTGTTTTTCATGCAGCAGAGCAATGTGAATAATCAAAACTAAATTGAGGAGAAAATATGTCCATTAATTTGAGTGGGCCTAGAAGTTTATGTTTGTGTTACTGTTTTCTGATTGCTTCAAATAAAACACCTCTAAGCTCTGATAGTGGTTTAAGAGCCATGGTGTGGTTTGTAAAGCTGCTTTATTATTTTTAAGGAGAAGAAAATACAGTAAAATCAAGCAGTAGCTCAGTCCTTTGTGTGTCTGCCCCTTTCTGGCCTTCCTGTGGGTGAGTCTACACTGGCTTTTTGTTCTGATCAGAAAAGCACTTCTGAAGCAAGTCTCCTGATCATCTCAGCTCATTGCACCTTGATTCATGTTGAAAAGCATCTCAGAGCTTGCAAACTGAAATCCTTGTGCATGAAACTTAAGTGGAGAACATAGCATAGCCACTGGTGGTATCCACTCCCTGAGACCAGACTGTCTGGTTAGTCTGAAGTAAATCCCTTAGAGGCGGATGGTGAGGATGTCAGACCCTCAACACAACTGTCCTGCTCTGCAGACCTGCCCCCAGTTCACTTAAGTGCTTGTGGAGTGGAAGGAGCTGTGCTGTGTTGATGCCCACTAGATTCTTGTCCCGGCATTGGATTCTGCTGGTGAGTTTTAATGAGTCGGGTTGTTCATTGCTGTCAGCTTGGTTGTGATCAGATTTATTGATTGACCTCAGCATTGAATAAAAATGCAATAAGAAGCAGTGGGGTGACATGGAAAGCTCCAAGCAAGATATGGTCGTAGGGGAATCAGTTGTGGTACTCTCAATAGAAGAAACAGTTAACAAAAGTATGTGGCAGAAAGGTCATTTCACTTCAGTCTGTGTTCTCTTTAGTGTGGTCTGAGCATTTGATGCAATTGGGTATTAAAGTCATTACAGAAAGTCATTAAATTTGGCAGACAGCTGTTAGAGACTTCAGGAAATGACTCTCAAACCCAGAGTTAGTGCAGTTAATGAAAACAGGATTTCAGAAAATACGAACTATCAGCAATTAGAAGAACGTGTGAGTAGGGATGGGATATTGTTCTGTGCAGGTTTCTTTGCTCTTTGGAGCAGCTGGTATTACATGAATCATGGACCTGCTCCGCTCTGGCTGTTGTCCTGGTCTTGACTGAGGTAGAGTTTATTTTCTTCCTAGTGGCTGCTACAGTGCTGTGGTTTTGGATTTAGTGTGAGAATAATGTTGATAGCAAACCAATGTTTTAGTTGTTGCTAAGTAATAAAGTATTTATCAGTTTCCCATAGTCTGATAGTGAGGAGGTACACAAGAAGCTGGGAGGGAGCACAGCCAGGACAACTGATCCAGACTAGCCAAAGGGATATTCTAATATTCCATACTTTAGAACAGCATGCTCAGGATATAAACTGGGGGGTTGGCTGCAGGGTGGGGGAGTGGTGATTGCTGCTTGGGGATGGGCTGAGGATCAGTCAGTGGGTGATGAGCACTTGTATTGTGCATCACTTATCTGTCCTGGGTTTTATTCCTCTCTCTTTTTGTTGCCTCCCTTTCCATTACAATTATATTATTATTATATTTTATTCCAATTATTAAACTGTTCTTATCTCGACCCGTGGGTTTTACCTTTTTCCTGATTCTCCTCCCATCCCAATGGGGTTGGGGTAAGCGAGCAGTTGTGTGGTACTTGGTTGCCAGCTGGAGTTAAACCACAACACTGTTTATATCTTCCTTGACAGCTAGAAACCTGGTGGTGTGGAAAGGGAGCATGAGCTACAGAGAAGCAGTTCATGATTCACCTGTGGTTTTCTATAGTACGTGTCTATTGCAGCAGTCGGGCTGTGCAGTATCTGTGCTCTGCCTCCCAGAAACTGGTGTCACTGATTTGGAAAACCTATGGTACAATGGGAGACTTTGCAGAGCTGCAGTTTTGATACCCATATGAAACTTCCCATGTTGTTCACTCTGACATTGTTTAATGTGTCAGAAAGCCTCAGTGAAATATTTACCTAGAATGTCACATTCTGAATTTAGGAATAGTTGAGCAGATTTTAATGAAAACCCTTGACCTCTCTGCCTCACGCTTGCTTTTGCTTTCGGTTTGCTTAGTTTATTTTTGAGCTAGGACCCAGAGAAGCCAAACCCTGTATATTCTGTTCTCTTTGGATCCAGGAAGCTACTACAAAGTTGAAATAACCAGTGACAAAATCAAGCTTTCTAACCCCTTTCTAAAAGAACTATTAACCAGGGAGAATAAGCTCTATGCTTAAAGTGAACACAACTCAGAGACTTGATGCTTTTGTGCACGCTGCCAAATCTGCTGTATTTGGAGTTGGAAGAGCATTGTTCAGATTGCACAAGGCTGGTCCAAACAATCCCTTCACAGAGAGTAAAACACAGGAGGACTGAGGTACTCCTTACACATACCTCCTCTTGTCTCTGAGGTCTGCTAGTGAGTGACTGTGGCAGCAGCAGTGGCACAGCAGGCCTCTTGTCTTGGCCTCTTTTGTACTTTGTCCCTCCAAGGACGTCCCGGGTAGCCTGGATAGTGTACTGCACAATTAGCAGCATGCTTTTTGCTGTGGACTATTGGCTGTATGTGAGCTAAAAGCTAATTTAAATCTTGGCAGTTGTGGGACAATTTTCTGTGTTGTCTTAGTAATACTCTTAACTCATCTGGCTATTAATTTAAATGCAATATTCTTGAGAAGACTTGTCCTGAAAAAATTTGAAAACCTGACTGTGGTTTGAGGTAAAACTCCCTCAAGTTTCTAAGACCAGTGTTGTGAAACTCAGCATTTCAGGTAAGGAAAAATAAAAACATTCAGAGGAGGACACAGCAGCACTAACTCTGACTGTTGCCAGCCAGAGGCAACAGGTGGTGTTTGCAGTCCTCAGATTTCATACTTTTGTTCTGTACTTGGTTATCTTCTTTTCTCAATCCTGTAGCAAGTTTAAAAAGTGCGTGCCTTCTGGATGCCCAAATCTAGCATTCAGGTGTTCAAAACCACATGTACTTGGGGATCGCTTTTATGGAGCCATATGCAAATGATTTTTTTTCTGCCAACAGTTTTCTGACATCAGTTTCATGCATCATTTGTTCTTTTAATAACAACCTTTTTGTTGTTTTTCTCTCCCACCCAGCTTCTTCCCTTCATTTGCATGTGCATTGGAATGGTGGTGGTTTTAATCATTGCAGGAGTTAAACCGACCTCCCACAAACATGGCAGACGAGGACCTTATTTTTCGTATGGAAGGGATTGATAATGCCAGATCAACTACAATCAACTCTGGGAATTATCTTGATGCTGATAGTGATGATGAAGACAATTATTTTATCTGTCCAATAACTGATGATCCAGTTTCTAACAAGTCTGCCAGTATCAAAGTTGACAATTACTATAGCAACTTAGCAAAAACTGAACAGTACAGTTCAAGCTCTTCTCCTAGAAACTCGTTTAGCTTTAAGGTAAGTATTTGCTCCAGCTTTCAAGAAGGTTTTGGTTTTACTTAGTTGGCCTGAGAGATTCTCTAACTGCTTCATCTCTTGTAACTAACACTTTTCAATGAAAAAATAGACTATTTTTCCCAGACTTGCAGTTAATTCCATTAAGCCAATAGTCTGACACTGCCATTGAATTGCTTGCTGTCCCTTTTAGTTCAGTGGGAGATCTTAATCTACAGAGGTAGCAGAACCCAGGTGAATGATTAACTGCCATTATGATCAAACCATTTAAAAAGCAATACATTAATTGGGAGATTTAAAAGATTATACTTGCTGTAAGCTGAATTGGGGCCTGGCAGAAGATATTTTATTATGTCTGCTTGCGAAATCCATAATAATCTATGATATTTTTATTTGGACAAATACAATTGTAATGTTAGGTTTTTAGGTTATAGTTCCTGCCCAGAGAGCTTTTAACTTGTTGACTCTTGTGCTTGGGCATGGAGCGTCACACTGGCAGTTCCTGACAGTGTACTCGAGCAGCATCTGCACTTTTTGAAAGGAACAGTAATCACAGCATTGCAGAGAGGTCAAAGGGGCTATGGTTGGTGCTTCCTTGGCAGTGTGTCCTGTTCCACTTGGCTCCATTTGCACAGATCAGGCCAAGCAGCGGAGCCTCAAGAATACAAGTGACATTCACTCTATAGGTTAGATATTCCAAATATGCACCATTTATGATGAAGGAGCATGTCTCTTAGATTTTGTCTGGATTAGGATTTAATGTGTTGTATTAACACATTTCTTGATACAAATATTAACATTTGTTTAGTAGATAGTCTAAAACCTTGGTTATGCCTAATGCATGCTTTATTCCTGGAAAGATATCAAAGGGTTTATTTCAGGACATAGACCTGGAACAAGTCCAGAGGAGGCCACAAAGATGCTCAGAGGGCTGGAGCACCTCTGCTATGAAGACAGGCTGAGAGAGCTGGGGTTGTTCAGCCTGGAGAAGGCTCCATGGAGACCTTAGGGGAGCTTCCAGTGCCTAAAGGGGCTGAGAAGAAAGCTGGAGAGGGACTGTTACTGTTTGCAAGGGCAAGTAGTGATAGGACAAGGGGGAATCGTTTTAAACTGAAAGAGGGGAGATTTAGATTAGCTATTAGGAAGAATACCTCACCACCTGTGAGGGTGGTGAGGCAGTGGCACAGGTTGCCCAGAGAAGCTGTGGCTGCCCCATCCCTGGCATTGTTCAAGGCCAGGTTGATGTGGCTTTAAGCAACCTGCGCTAGTGGAAGGTGTCCCTCCCCTGCAGGGGGTTGGAACTAGATTAGCTTTAAGATCCCTTCCAACTCCAACCATGCTGTGGTTCAGTCAGCTAACATATTACATAACACAATAAAAGTGAAACTGTCTTGTCTACAGTAAGATTTTTACCAAGGCTAGTTAATAGAGGCATTAAAAGGAACATATTCCTAAAGAAGGTGAAGGGTAAAAATTTAGTATAGACAAGGGGACAGACTTTAGTGTATGCTATGCTAAGCAAATTAAGACCTGATAGTGAGCTTAGTCTTCATTTATTTGTGTTTAAGCATATACTAAACACTTGCCTCTGGGTTTGCAGTGTGAGTTTTGAGTCATGTGGCCTGAGATAAAACTGATAAGGACTTAAGATATTGCAGTTATTTCCTCCTTCCTAAGATATCATGTTGCATTTGCAGACTATATGTGCCCATGCTTTGGTCTCCACCATGCTTTGGTCTAGTCTGGCATTTTAGCTCCTGTCACAGGTAAAATGCATTGGGTTGAGATGTGGAGCAAGCAAGGCTCCATCTGCTGCTTAAGCTGCAGCAAAGGTGACTTCCAACACAGTGAAGCAGCCAGGACTGAGAACGTTTTAAACCACCACAGCCTGATCTGATCAGAGTCTACCTGTCAGACCCCAAAGCTAATGGCAGTGTGGGCCATTGGGTAATGAAATGCAGACATATAGAAGAATTGCTACTAACTCTCTGCCTCTGAGCAGGACTCAGTAATTAGCTCATTCATAGGCAAGACCCTTTTTACATGTTAAAATGAAAAAGCACATTTTCAGATTAAAACATTGCCAACTTACCTCAATAGCTTTGTTCCCAGATGTGAACAATGCATGAATATGTGAATGTAAATTGAAGAGTGGCTTTTCAGTTGAAGAACTTCTTCTTTTCCTTATTTTTGTTTGAATTAACGAAGAGAACAGAGGCTCTTTGTCGATCATTTGTCTTACCACCTGTATTTTCCTACTTTTATGTTTCTCGTGCATCCTTTAGAATGACACACAGCATCGTTCTAAGCATGGCTCTGTGGTTGACCATAGCCGGGTAGGTTAAAAAGAAATGTTAACACGTATCTATCTAATAGATGCATTAAGATTTTTTTGTTGTTTGCGTTTCTTTTTATGTCCTTTTTGTTTTCTGGGAGGACTGCTTGCCTCAGCCCATAGAGGTCATCAAGTCAAATCTAAAAAAGATATCTGTTAAATGAAATAATACTCATCTTTTGTTCTCTACCCTGAAAGATCATTTTTAAAGTGCATATCCGTAGTTGTTTCTGCACAGTATTTCCTACTGTGGACAAGAATAGAATGGATACAAGACATCTACTTTGTATGGCAGCCATATGCCTAGAGCAGGAGAAAATTGCACCGTTAGCCCCATGTCCATAAAGTCCATCTTCTGTTTGAAGATTACAATACAGCTTTTGTACAAAGCACCTCACAAGAACAAGCAGAAGTAATTAATTTATTTAAATCATTCCCTAGCGTGGACACAGATCACCTTTGGAGAGGGACCCTACTCGAGAGTGATGTGACATAGATAATCGACCATGCAGTCCTACTTGTTTCTCTCCCTATTTCTTTCATATACATTCAAGTATGGAAGTTCTCAGTTCCGTATGAAATGTGAATCATCACATGATGTGAGGCAACTTCATTTTCTCATGGAACATGTACAAAATCTTTCTTAGCATGTCTTGTTAAACTTTTATTGTAGTATTGTGTTCATCTTCTGGCTTTATTGTCAGAAAGGGGAACATTTAAATTGTTTGCAAGGTATGCAAAGCTGAAATAAAAATAAATAAACAGTTTAAAAGCTCAGCTTCAAAAGCTTCCTTGATGTCATTGCTGGCACCAGTTTATACTGTACTTTTTAAGTTTTGAACGAGATTTAAATTAAAGAAATGTAAAAGTTACTGTTTCTGCATCCCTGAAACTCAGTCAGAGGCAGTAACAAGATGTTGGGGCTCAGAATTTCTTTACTGGCAGAGGTGCAGAGTGGCCTTTTCTCTTGCTCGCCTTGCAGAAGGCATGTGGCACATCACAGGATCATATCTCCAGTTCTCTCCGAACAGTCCAATGTAAAAAGAGAGAGATCAAGATGTTAACAGAAAAGAATCTAAATTTGCTGGTAGAGAAAGACACTTTATATTCCAGAAAACTACTTTGATTATTTAGTGCTGAGTTGGTGGACATTGAAATAGCTACTTGTCTGGAATTGCTATAATAATCCAATATTACAGCATTCTCATTTCTGCTTTCTTATGCTGAGCACAATCTGGGGGCCTTGGGGTTTGCAGAACTTTTGTCCGTATTGACCTGTCGCTGATGGACATTCTATGCTTACACATATGTGTAACATATGCACCTACCCAACAGCATGTGCTGTTAGTTACAAAAAGGTTAAAAATCAAACCAGCAGAAGTGAATTAATGTCATCTAACTGTGCCTTATCACTGCTTGTAGTGTATGTTAGAGATACTTGCAAATTACAATAGGTTTTGCAAATTATATTGGTATATACTAGATCAGATTCTCTTCACAGTAACTTTACAGCAGCACAAATTGAACTGAAACCTGATGCTTTGTATTTCTGAACTGCTTCATTATACTTGAAGCTATAAAATGTCAGTGTACTACTGTACCACTTGGTCCCCATCTGAGTGGTGCTTTGGGGGCTTGTGTAGTTGCACATCTCCATAGCATGGGGTTCCTGGTGTGTTCTAGAAAATGTTGTTGTTGTGAGTTGCTGCTGATTATCAATAACCTAACAATTTGTAACTTCTTCAGGAAACCTGGAAACATGCTATTGAGAAAGCTAAGCACATGCCTGATCCGTGGGCAGAATTTCATCTTGAGGACATTGAGACAGAACATGCCACTCGTTACAGGTCTGTGGGTCTTTCTGCTTTTAATAATGATGTTAAAGAGAATGTACTGGTTTATGCGAAGGCTGTGCTTGTGTAGTGCAGAATACGTGTAATTACATGGCTGGAGAACTTTTGATAACACCCAGAGTGAGTGTGTCTTTACTGAATCTCCCAGGAATACGTAAATACTGCACATCATCAAAAAATAAACTTTCAGCAAACCAGTGTAACACTCTCTTGCTCTCCTACCTAGGTGGGAGAACATCTGTGAGTTTCCACGATGTAGACAGGAAGCAAGGCTGAGAAGTATTTTCTGGTTTATTTATTAATGCTGTAAACTTAATCTAATAAGGAAATGAATCCCAATAAATAAAGCAGCATACTTAGTTTAAATAGTTTAGAAAAAAAGCAACATAACACTCTGTGCCTTTCCTAAAATAGCAGTTTCGCTGTTGCCCGTCCATGCAGTATTGCTGCATGTGGCTGGAATTTAAATCCTTATGAAGCCCAGAATAGCTCAGCATGGTGTACGTGCTGAAACTGAGTTTGGCCTTTAAACTATTCTTGGTGCTTTAGCACAGGCTTTGCCAAAATGTTCACCCTGCTGACAGGTTTCTGGTGGAAGGGGTAGGAGTTAGAGGCCAGTTAATTACCGCTTAGTGTCAGTGTTTGGGGAGGCCTCCCTTCCAATCATGTAACACTGTCACACAGTGCTCCTCTTCCCCATAGACTGTATCTGTCCCTGGCCAGCCACACAGTCCTGAAATAGTTTGCATATTTTAAAATACAAGTTAGTGATAGTTAGGGCTACTCAAATAATCTATTAAAATTGCTCTGATATTCCTATTTTCACCTCTTTTGTCTGCTGCAAACTGGGGTGATAGAGAATATATAAAGGGTGTATATGGGGTGTCTACATGTGTGAAGTACTTGATACAGGTTGGGGGAATCAGTCTGGAAACAATCGTGTTGGTGACTCAACCACTGTGGTTCTCAATTTGGCTTTTGCTGTGTTGGGAGCTAAGGGGGTGGGGAGAAACCACAGTCATACGCTTTGTAGTATCACAGGGTTGTGCAAAGACTTACTCCTCCCTTGGTGCAGTGGTGGGCAGTTCTTGGCCCTGATGCTTTTAACAGCCACAGCTGGTGCTGAGTTTACTCACATCTTCCACAGTCCTGCAGCAGATCCCCAGCCAGAACCACGTTTATGCAGGCTCCGGGTTGGGGGCGGCAACCTGTCCAGCTTGTAGGGCTGGGTAAGGCTCTTTCTGTCCCCAGAGTACTGCTGAGGCATCACGGAGGAGGTTTAACATCAAAGCAGATAAAGTCTAATTTGCAGTATTGCAGAAGTTTAGCTTCTGCAGTGGTGTCTGTTCATTGTCAGTAGGATTTGGTGTCTCTTCAAAGAGCTATACATGTTTCTTCTTTCCCATCCAAAGTAAGGAGGGCAGGAGTATGGTGGGAAGACTACAAGTTTTTGTGTTGGAATGGCAGCAGCACGTAGCAGCCAGCTAGAGATAAGGAAAGATAGGCACTGGGGATGGGAGGATTTGGGTTCTCTCTGCATTTTTTTTAAGAGGCACAACTCCTCATCTTGCAGGTACAATGCAGTTACTGGGGACTGGGTTGAAGATGAAGTCCTCATCAAGATGGCTTCACAAGTAAGATCACACTGTCCTTCGTGTTTATTGCCAGCCAATTTGTCATTTCCTTCCTGTTACTGAACGATGGCAGCAAGATGTTTTTCTCGTATAGAAGTTTTTAAGTCCCAGGGTCATTCTTTTCTCCTACCTCTCTTTTTCCTTGGCTTAGCCATTATGTTTTGGTATCCCAACAGCGGACACCAAAACACACTTTCTCCCCAGAGTAGAACATAGAGTCAGCCCTTCCCCGTCAGCATCATGAGGCATTTGTTCCTTTCCCAGTGATCTCCCTCCCATTTCCTGCTGGCCTCATCTCACAGCCTGGCAATAGTCCTGCTATTTTGTGTGCTTCCAGATGATTTCTGCTTTTAGGATGAAAACTGGTTGAATTTTCAGTATGGGAGGGTAGAAGCTACTGGTTGCTTCCTAGTTAAATTGTGGGGCTGGTGGTATGTTGGAGTCACCTTGGTACTGATATAGCGTCTGGCATCTGCAGAGATGATGTTCTTTTTGGCACATCCTGTATGGAAGCATAAATACAGAGGATGTGAGGTCTGCAAAGGTAGCTTCTCTAGGCAGTCATAGCAGAGCTGACTCCAAACTGAAGACAGAATTTAAACAGCTTTTTTAAAAGACCTATCATGTCTCTTCCATGAGATGCTGTCTTTTCCCCAGATTCCTACCTATGCTGCCAGTGGGTTTTCACTTTTCTATGAGGAGATTGATATGATACAGAGCCTGTTTTGAGAACTGATTTCTACAGGATATAAAGGGGAAGACATGGTTGTGTGTCTTACTGGTTAGAAATTAACTCTCTGGAAATGGCCATGCTCTATTTTTGTTTTTACTTTTCTCTAGCCTTTTGGCCGTGGAGCAATGCGGGAGTGTTTCAGAACGTAAGTATTTGCTGGCTTTATCTTTGTTGGTCTCCATGCAGTATTTTCTTCTGTGGTGACTGGAATTTCATTGAGGTGTGGTGGAAATGGTGTAAAGTTTGCCTCCCCATTAGCTTTCTAAAAGGCATAGCTGATGGGTTTATTCCTGTCTGTGCAACTCCAGCAGCAGCACAGGGTGTGGGCTTAAGAAAGCAGAAAATTCTCTTAAGGGAAGAACAAGCAAGTGGGGTGCAGTATCTAGTGAGCTTGCTCTGGAAAGCCAAGCCATTGCCTGGAGTGGAACTGCAGTTGGGATGGATAATGTGCAGTCATGTCCCATTCCAGCAAGTATAATCATCCTGAAAATTAACAATTAATAAATTTATGCTATTTCCACAATCTCTTGGAGGCAATATACTCATAAAAGGACAGAAGCAGCTACTTCGTTTCTGTGTTCTTGGTATGCTAAAATGAGTTTGAATTTGATATGAGGCCGAAGGTGCGTGCAGCCTGAAGGCTAACATGAAGGCCTATAGTTAGGCAGAGAAAAGGGGAGGGAATAGTTGAATGGTGCAATCTCAACTTGGAATGCCTCCCTTGGTGAAGAAGGTTATCCCTTCAGAATTTACTTCAGATCATGTGTACCAGAGTAATCTTGTTCTGAGTAAGGCACAGCTTGAACACTAACAGTTACACTCCCCAGAAGAGTGAAGTGTGGGGGAAGGCAGAGGAGGAGCTTTTCTTTCCTCAGAGCATGTTGGCAAATATGGTTGCAGGTATGAACATGATATAGCTATTAAATAAGTTCATGCTAGAATACTACCCCCCCTTCTCAGGCTCTAGAAATTGCTGTTTCCTGGACAATATCCATATGCGTGTTTAAGGTTGTTCCCCTTCTTTCCAGTTGCGGTATCCAGAGAAACTGCATTTCACGTCTGGTTTCACGTCCAGAAAGAGAGAAACTCCCGCATGACAGAAACGTGATGTTTTTTACTTGAGCAAAAAGGAGGAAAAGTAACCCGCAGTCCTCCAGTTTGGCATTGTTTCAGTATCAGTTTGTGCTGGAGGCTCTGTTCTTGCAAAACCAGATAGATAACAGCAGTGAATGAAGCCTAGGAAGTAACAAATCTCAGTCTGCTGACATTGCTTTTAGCTCTTGTTATTTACCAAATTCCCCTTTACATAGTATCTTGAGTAGTGCCATAAACAAAAATTTTTCTTTGCAGCTTTGGCTTAACCTTTTGTACAAAGAAAGCAGAACTCGTATGTCAGCTTCCTGCTGCTGGGTTTTCCATAGCTCTCAGTGGTGCACTGATATTTCCCATCTGGAGCTCTTTCTTCTAAATTTTTGCAACTCTGCAAGTCTTTAGTCATGACAGCAACAGCATTAGCTGCACTTGGCTCAGCGAACTTCAGAGAGTGTTTGCTTTACAAAGAGCACGTGAGCTGGCTTGTTTTATGCAGAGAAATGTTTCTTCAGAGAACTGGAAAGGTTTCGGTCCTCCCTGAAATTGTTTCCTCACTTGTTACTTCATTCCAAGGCCTCTTATAGCGACTGCCCACCTCTGCTGGAGGACAGGCAATCTGAAGTTGCTTTGCCTTTAGAGCATCCCCTGTACTAAAACCTCTGCACCAAGGTCTTGGGAGGGAGAGAGGAAAGGAAGGAGGGGAAGGTTGAAAGTTTGAGTGCTTCTACCAGCTTCTCAAAATGTGCAGTTTGCTATGGCACCAAGAGAACCATGGTTTGTTACTGAGCAGTGCATGGGAACTGCTGGGTAGCCAGACATGCCTTACTCTGGATACTCTTCATACTCCTCCTCCCCCTTCAGTTCTCCTTCTGGGAGCATGGGAGATACTGAGTAGTCACCCCTGCATGTTGAGAAGGCAGCAGTTTGCTCTTATTATAGAAGAGGTTTTTCTCCTCTCAGTTCATTTGAAAGGCTACTCCCTGTTAATTTCTGCAGAAGATAATTGTTGACATTAGAACAGGGTGTTGAGGTGGCACCAACCCTTCATACTCCATGTTTGAGGGGAGCAGGGTGGGAAAGGAAATGAGAAAAAGAGGAAATTCAGAGTAGAAGTAGCTACAGTCAAACCAAACAGGCACTTCGGCACATCCCAGCCATTCGTATGTGATGTTGCTTTTCTCCTTGCCCCCTACCCATGCTGCATTTTGCAGCTAGAATATCTGGTAAATGGCTGAGGGTAATGGTGATCCTAGGGCCTGGCTCTGTCCATGCAGGCAAAGAAATGAGAAAGAGGAATGAAAATTCTTGGTTTACCTTTCACCAACGATTGATTTGCCTTTCAGGAAAAAGCTGTCCAACTTCTTACACACTCAGAACTGGAAAGGTGCCTATAACTATGTTGCCAAGCAATACATAGAGAGTGTGGACAGGGATGTGTATTTCGAGGATGTCCGACTTCAGATGGAAGCAAAACTCTGGGGAGAAGAGTACAACCGGCACAAGCCACCGAAACAGGTACACTCAAAGTTCTTGCTAAGCAAAAGATGCAGTCTTGCTCTCCTGTTAGATTAGTTTTCAAGTGAATATAGAGGGAATTACTTGTTTGCATTCCATTAAATTTAATTGTTTAGACAGATTCTTCTGCCCTACTGTGTTTTCCATTAAATAATAGCTGATTTTTAATGAAGTAAATACAGAAATTGCTTTATGTTTCCAGGATGAGGGGCTGTGTGTTTGTGAATGTCTGACTGTTCTCATCTGTTGACTGAAGAGACCCAAATAAAATGGTGTTTGTATTGCTCTTTTAGATATTTGCCCAGCTGCTTTTGCGATAACCAGAGATGTCACAGAATTTATTGCCAGCAGCAGTCTCAGCAAGCACTTAACTGTTAGTGCTCCAAGAACGTAGACTCTTAAATCTTGTAAACCTATCTGAACACCTAAACTAGCATTGATTTTTTTTTTTTTAAGATCTGGAAACCTAAATGACTTTATGATGCTATTCAAATACAGATTTCTGAGGAGTGGTCAGTAATTTTCCAAAAAATGAAGATACTGTGGCTTTGCTTCTTTCAGCTGTCTTGGTGACAACAGAAGCACATTGTGTTAAGTGCAAAGCATGAAGATGTATGTGTAGATGGAATGTCAGACTAGGCTCATGGTATCTAGAGAAGTTCCCATCCTCTGTGCTAGGGATGTGCATAAACACATAGGATTCAAGGAGAGGTGGTTCTGCTGCTTCACTGAGTGAATTTCTGGTTCTGGAGTCCATGCTAAACATTATGTACAGCCAGCATAGCTTTGTCCTTTTCCATGGTAGTAGGTTGGATAGCTGCTGGTCAAAGCTACCATTGCATCCTGGACAAAAACACCTCCAGCAGCAATCAGCTTGTTAAAAACAAAGAAACTAAAGTGCAGGGATGAAGGGCTGCAACTGTCACTCCCAGCCAGTAGCTCCTCTTAGTGGAGTATGTCATGGTGTATATCAATCAAGTGTCAAGTCCCTTTAATCCACAGCTGGTACTGACTGTCTGAGTGTAACTATGACCTCAAGTAAGTGGAAGAGGCAGCTTGAAGGCTGCTGTACATGCACTGTGGTATCTTGATACCTGCTCTTGGCTCTGCCACTGACTGTGTGTGACATGTGACAAGATGCTTGGGTCAAGAAGAATACATCAGTGTGGGGGCCTTAACAACTTAATACCCAAAATGAGTGTTTTTGTGAAGTATGTGCATTGCTCCCTATATGAGGGTTAGTTAATAATTATCTGTCTCACAACAGCAAGGTGAGGTATAGAGTGAAGTGTACGGAGAGGACTGTAGAAATCTAGAAGTTTTAAATGCCATGTTGGAAAAGATGTAAATGAAATTGTTGAGAGTTTCGATGGTTTCTCCCTTAGGAATGTGTCTGGGACAGAGGAGGGAGGTGTGAGGCAGGATACAGAAGTGCCTGAATGGTAGATGTCTTCAGTCCTTCTCTGAAAAGGCATTTCTTCAACTTGTGCAGTAGTTACTGTATGTTCTACTCTCTGGGTACAGACTCTTTGCAGGTACTCCTAAGGTACCCACAAAAATAAAATGGAAAGCCAACACTTAGTAAGAATTTTTGGGCAGGATGTGTTGCAGAAGTGAGATGTTTTGAAGTCACTTTTAATTTATGGAATCCCTCCAATAACCTAAGCAGCACAGGACTCTTGCCCCACTCCCTTATATGTCTGATAAACAGACAGATCTTTGCAATTGTTCAGCTCCTTTCACTGGGAAAGTTTTCACAGCTGGAGGATTCACACACACATTGATCTGCAGACAGTATTCTATTAGTCATTGTCTTCTTTCCCTCCCCAGGTGGATATAGTACAGATGTGTATTATCGAAATGAAGAACAGACCTGGAAAGCCTCTGTTTCACCTGGAACATTACATCGAGGGCAAATACATCAAATACAACTCAAATTCTGGATTTGTGCGAGATGACAACATTCGTCTTACCCCGCAAGTGAGGCTTTAATGCTTTCTAGAGAGTCTGCTGCAGGGAATTGCTTGGCTCCATCTAGAGGCCTTGCATTGCTGCCAGGAAAGGAAACTGCAGGCTTGCCAGTACAATGCCAGATTATTTTCTCTTTTTGCACTATGTCTGCCCCTTATATGGGGCCTGCTCTTTCAAATGCCAAGTGCTGCTTCATTGCATTTCAGTGTCTGTTGATTTTAGTTGAGTTGAACATGGTTAATACTCTTCGGGAACCTTAAGCTCTTTGGCTCTACTTATAATTGCAGGAATCAACGTATTTCAGACTCTCTTCAAACTAAGGCGGGGAGAGAGACCTGTCATGTACTATGTACTAAATAGTTTTCTGGTGCCTCATGTAATATGCAAAAGGAGGTGGCAGATATCCAACTCGTATAAATAAAAAGTCTAGTCTATTTGCATATAGAATCTGTTTTGTTGGGTTTTTTTTTTTTTTCATCTACAATCTCTGAATAGGTGAATCTGAGATTGCATATGGAAATAAAAGTACAGATTTCAAGTGCTTCTTGGATCTTATGAAAGAACTTCACTGGTGAATGAATGCAAAGTGGTCAGCATAGCTGAGTGTTTTACTGGGGCTTGAAGGGTATTTGTTGTGATGCTTAATGTAAGCAGAGAGTTTATGTTCTGGGCTGTCTTTTGTACATTGAATCAGTGCTATGCTTTCACAGGTTGGGAACAAAATGTTCCATGGGATTTGCTGCAGTTAAAATGTTTGTCTGTCACCACCAGTCACCTCCCCCAGTCTTGGCAGCACTTTTTTGGAGGCCTTCCCAGAAGATTCCTAATGTCTCAGCTTTATGCCAAAGAGAAGGGCTTTTTATACCTGACTCTTGAAATGCTGCATTTAAAGAGTACAAATGTGCATTTCATTATCTGATATACAAATGTAGAGCCAGATCAGCTGTTCAGGGGACCTCCAAGAGGGCATAGCAGGGGAAGGAGAACATGTGGGGATGCTCAGTGTTCTGGTTTTGTTTGTTGGATTTTTTTTCCTCTCAAAATGTGGCAGAGCTTTGCCTGTTGGCAGGAGGAAGTAGAGTGCCAGGGCTGCAGAGCTTGGAGGTCCACAGGCACAGCCAGGATGTTTATGCAGAAGTTATTCTGCACTTGCTTCAGAGCCTACTATTGTTCTCTCTGCCAGGCAGCTCCCCACTTAAGGTGAAGGCTGTAGCGGAAAACAGAATCTCAGGAAGGAGGAATACAGCTATCTCCTCTCCCCTACATGTTCCCACTGCTGCTTTTCACCCTAACTCTTTTAGCCCATCGTCCAGGTGGGCACAGGTTGGAGAAGCAATCTACTACAGGCTTTTAGTCTGTCATTGCTTTCGTCGTGATTTTTATACCAGTTATATTTCACTAATACAGTTATCAGACCTCTTTGCCCATTTGTAAGCAGTCAATAGGTGTTGCTGTTTTCAGTAGTTCAAAGGAGAGTTTTCTCAGGTGTCTTCTATGGTTCTTCCCAGGCCTTTAGTCACTTCACCTTTGAGCGCTCAGGACACCAACTCATTATTGTTGACATCCAGGGAGTTGGAGATCTTTACACGGACCCTCAGATCCATACAGAGAACGGTACAGATTTTGGAGATGGCAACCTAGGTAAAATCAATAATCCTGTTTCACATGCTCATGGATGCTTATTTTCTCTTCCTAGCTGTCTGCTCAGTAGCCACCACATGGCTGAGTGAGCAGGCTGCCTTGAGGGTCTTGTAAACAGCTGGGGAAAGTCTTCTGTAAGGAATCCCTGAACAGGGCAACTGTCATGCAAGGGCAGATTTAAAATGGGAGCTGATCTTGGCTCAGGTCTCTTGGCCTGCTCGTAAACAAAACGAGTAATGAAATTAAGTAGCTTCCTACAGTGTGAGAGCAATAATCATGACCTTTAATTTTGTGGAGAAGTAAGCCTTACATATTTTTAAAGCTTCAAATATCCATACATGAAGTTGTTCATAGGAAACAGCAAGTTTTTTAAGCAGGATCAAATTTAGGCATGTTTCTCAATGATGCAGCCAAATTAATATTATATCGTAGAATCATAGAATGGTTGTGTTTGGAAAGGACCTTAAGATCATCTAGTCCAACCCGCCTGCCATGGGCAGGTGACACCACGTCACCCAAGGCCCTGTCCAACTGGCCTTAAACACTGCCAGAGATGGAGCATTTACCACTTCTTTGGGCAACCTGTTCCAGTGCCTCACCACCCTATATCCTGTGCACACATAGCTTTTGAAGATGCTGCAGACTTCCTTTGACCCTTCTCAGAGAGAGTGAAAAGCCTTTACAGGTGTTAAAATAAAATGGAAGTGGGTTGAGCTGTTGTGCTACAAAGCACTTTCTCTCTTTCTTTCTCTTTTGACTTTTTAGAAAATGCTTTGGGACTTCAAGCTTTTAAATACATAAACCATTGTGTAAATTTCAAGTAAAACCTTTCTTAACTTCTGTTTCTTCTTAATGCTGTAGGTGTTCGAGGTATGGCCTTGTTCTTCCATTCTCATTCCTGCAACAAGATCTGCAAAAGTATGGGGCTTGCACCATTTGATCTTTCATCCAAAGAGAAAGATGCCTTGGATTGTAGTAAAAAATTGCTTGTAAGTGCTTGATGCAAAAAGTGTAGCTAAGCAGTATAACTGGTTTATTCTAACTTTAAAGGCACTGTAAATAAAACTGAAATGTGCTATTTACATGGCGAATAAAACTACTTTAATCACTAATGTTGCAGTTTAAAGCTGTCTTATCCATACTTGTCTCTGAATTAATGCTGTAGCTTTAATTAATAGGAAACCTTGTAACACACGTAATTTAGGACCAAGTATATCTTTGAATGTGGAAATCATTAGAAAGTTGCCACAAACCTAATTTGGGGAGAATAAAAGGAACAGAACTGTTTGTCTTTAATTGATCTCAGTTTCAACTGGTATCAGTGGAAATGGCACTTGATTAAATGCTTTGAATGGCATTCAGTCCTAAACAGAACTCTCTTTAACAGTGCCAGGACTTGGTATTTTGTTCCAGTGTAGAACTTCTCAAAGCAAATAATTATGTATAAATAACTATTTATACATGTGTGTATTTATATGCCCTCTTTTGTAGAGGACTCCTACTAAACATTTATGTTGTCTTATGTGGCATACTTAGAATATAGAGAAAGCATCCTTCATGAGACTTTCTTGTTATTTTGCCAAGGAATCTGCTCAAACAATTCTCCGTGGCACAGAGGAAAAATGTGGCAGCAGCCGGGTGAGGACACTCTCTGGTAGCCGACCCCCTCTGCTCTTCCGCCTGTCAGAGAACTCTGGAGATGAAAGCATGAGCGATGTAGCATTTGACTCTCTGCCCTGCTCTCCTTCCTCAGCAACCCCTCACAGCCAAAAGATGGACATGCTTAGTGAGTGAGCCTCATACATAATTTCCTTGGTGGGTTCCTGAATGTTTGGCAGTGACTTGTTTTGGTTTATTGGTTTTAATAACAACAGCATGTGGTGTTTAGTCCAGAATACTTGTCTCTAGCATTCCTCTTTGAGCAGAAATAAAACTAAAAGTACTTCTGTGTAGATAATTAATGCACAGATGCTTCTGTGAAAAGACTGCAGTAAAATGATGGTGTCCAGAGTTTTCTCCTCAAGCATGTTATTCTTACAATAAGAAACACGTTTTTCTTCCTAGGTTGGCCTGTGTTCAATGAAGTAGATAACTTTGTTCACAAAGACTATGATCAGCTTGATAACCAAAGGGTGAGTATCTTTCCAACAGAGAATGAGATTGCAGTTCCTCAATGAATGTGTCTTTAAAGGACTGCTTGAAGGCTTTGTTCTCTTAGAGCACATAAAGGTGCTCTGCCTGCTTTCGGTGCTGCAGGTCACGTTATCTGCATTTGCTGTTTCTAGTAAAGGAAGAACGTTTTATTTTGAAATAGTACTCATTATTTTTTTCCCTCCAGGTATTTATTTACAGCTCATGTATTTTGGCAGATAATTAAAGTGTCTGTTCCCCTGCCAGCATCTTGTGTCTTTGGCACTTGTGCCAAAGCTAAACAGAATCCCCATTGATTAGGTATCTGCAAATATGGGTACTGTGGGATACTAGGGAACCTCACTGCAGTAAGTTTGCAATGGGAATTTTCCAACACTAGAGCCTTAGTACCACAGGCTGTCAGTTATTGTTTTATCTTTTAACTGGCTGCCACTGAAGACTGAAAACTATATGAAGTGGACTCTTCATTTGATAAAGTATGTGAGTCCTTGATTTTTTTTCTATGTTTCTAAGAACACAGAATTGGCAGTACCTTCCGGGCCATTAAGTCCTGTTCTGCCTGTCAGAGGTAGGGCACCATACAATCATCCAGTATATCCTTCCAACATATTGAACCAGCTGCAGGTTTTCTCTGGGAAATGTCAAGCTGAGATCCTTGCAAAGGGTAGTGCTAATGCTGTGATGTTTTGTTCTGTTTTTCTGTAGGATTCTGAAAATGGTGGAGACAGTGGATATCCCAGTGAAAAGAGAAGTGAGTTAGAAGATCTGGATCATAGAGAGAGGGTAAGAACCTGACTCTGGGTTTAGCAGAGTTCGGCCTGTTCATACTTGAATTGTTTCCATATAAGAATCTAATTTTTTTATTCTTCTTGACCTAAACTTTGTAAAAAAAGGAAACAATTGCAAAGAAATTCCCACATGTTCCGAAATTACTTATCTTGAGAATGTTAGTGATACTGTAACAGGAAAAAGACTATTTGTAATGAGGAGACATTCCATTTGATTGCATATTGTTGTGAGGTTAAGTGTTCTGTATTGCATTTGAGAAATGTAACCAGGTTCTTGTCATGTCGAATCCATGAATACGTTCTGTATTCAGACTCTTGTACCCTCTCTACTTTCTGTGACTTTATATGGCTTTAGATATTACAGAACTTAATGTTGCTGTCAGTTAATAACGTGCAGCTTTAGAATTCCTGTGGGTTACTCCTTTAAAATACAAACTTTTTAAGTAAATGCTTTTTGACCTGAAGTTCTTAACCACATCTTTAATTAGAAGATAGGAAAGAGAATGCTGCTTCCAAAGATACCACCCTTTTGTCGGCTTTGAAGCAGGAAGATGTTTGTCATGGGATACCCAGTTTCCGGGATTGAAAACTCTGTGTGCCGTATTCATTACCATTTCAGTATGTTTCTTTGTATGTTGTGATATAACTGAGAGGAAAGGATCCAGTGGAAGCTATTTTGGTCATTGACACTGTAAATTTTGCTGGATAGGAATAGTCTAGAGGGATAAGTGGCACACATCAGTTGCTGCAAATTAAATGATGCAAATCTTTACATTAATGTAGGGCCATTCAAACAACAACCGAAGACATGAATCTGATGAAGACAGTTTGGGAAGTTCTGCAAGGGTAAATAAAGCAGAAATGTTCATAGACTATGAGTTTGCCACTCTGCTTGTCCTTTTTTCCACTGCCATCTAACTTCACATCACTAATTCAGATGTGATTTTTCCTTCCTTTTCAGCTACATAATGTTTATTAATATTAACTTACCACTGTGTTATTTCCTTTTTTTGTCTTTTATTTTCCAGTTAAAGAAGTACTATTATAAACCAATTGTCACCTCTGTAACTGATCCCTGACGTAAATTAGTGATTATGCATAGATTTATCACTTAAAAAAAAAATTATAGTTGTATGGGGGGGGTGTTTCTGCCTAACTAGATTATATTTCCTTTCTGCACTTTATTTTTGGAACTGTATCCCCTACATGGTTGGATGATGCTTTAAAAACGTGCAGTGTTTGAGAGACATGACCGTAGCTCTCTCCACTGTGTATCTATCTCAGCTAGGGAAAACCAGACCTTCTTGTGTGTTTTTACGAAGTAACTGCTTCTGTGATAGTTTCTGTGGCTATAAACTTAAATAACTCTATTAAACCCTATGGGTTTAAATGTTTTGTGCGTGGATAACCTCAGTGCTTGCAATATGACTGTTTTGGGTGTTTATTTTTGTAAGTACCTTTTTTCTCATTCAGAACTTAAAGATCATGCTTTGCTTCATTACTGTCATTTATGGAAGATGGTTGATGTAGAAACTACATCAGCCTTTACTCAGGCTTTACTCTGGGGTTTTTTTTAATGAAGAATAGTAAACATTTTCAGCTACTAACATGACTTTTGAAAGCCATGTCTTAAATTAGAGTATTTATTAATAAGTAACAACATTAATGGCAGCTTTGATTTCTGGATGGTAATCCATTTGAATAGTATGGAAATTTTAATTAGGGGTAGAAATAATAGTATGTTCCTATTTCAGATCAGCGTGGAGAAATTGAATCTGTACAACTCTAGAAGAGTCCACATCCACAGACCATCCTGTGTTGCTCAAGAAATTCAGAGGCTCAATGCCCTAGAACTTGAAAAGAAAATTGGGAAGTCCGTCCTTGGGAAGGTAGGATGGGTCTAGTAATCCTGTTCTTTCCAACTGGAAAGAAACATTTTGTATTTGTTATTTACATGGAGGTGTTGCCCTGCATGAACTATTTGTGCAGGTGAAAACAAATAAGATGCCTATAGCTTTCTGACACCTAATCATATTTTTATAAGGGACATCTAAGCCTAGGAACTTAGGCTTCCATCTACTTTTGGACTTACAACATCTGGGCTCCTTTGGGAAGGACCCTGCTGTTGGTTCGTCTGCATTTCCCAAGCCATCACTCAGAGAAAATACATGGGATATGCATGACCCACATACTTGCAAGTAGGCAGGGCTGGGCTCCTGAAAAAAGGCAGCATGGACCAACTCTTTTTTTTACTCCAGGCTATCCCAGAAAATGCAAATGTGAATTAAGTTTGGGTTTATTTATGGGCTTAAGCCCACACTCAAAATACACAATGTGGATCTTCCTGAACATCCTGAGAGCCTTAGATGTTCTCAAAACTTTTGGTTTGAGAAGAAACCTGCCTTTCCTTAAGGAGGGAAGATTAAAAAACAACAACTCAAAATCCCATAGTATGTTTGCAATGAAATCCTGCCCCACTGACAATAAAGACTTCAGTGTTATGAGGACTTTTCCCTGGATAACCTTGATTTTCTATGCCTCAGGTCAATTCCTTTCTTATGATGGCCCTTGCTGTACATAAAGCCTGTGATCTACATTCGCTGCCATTTGCCCTGCTGTCTGGTGTGTCAGGCAGTTGCAGGCTGGGTTCCTTTAACTACGACTCCCTCCTAAAGGTCTCCAAATCCAAGTAGATATGCTGGGGTATGCCACTGAGATCTGGTGTTCTGGTGTGGCAACCTGCTGGGATGCTGTTTAGGGCACACTGATCTGGGAAGATGTTGTGACAGCTACTGTCTTGCTGAATTAGGTCTTTTTTCTCTTAGCAGTTAAATTTATAAAGCTGTATGTGTCTAATCTTATAGAACGGGAGAAGCAGCTGCACTGCATATAATCATGACTTTGCCTGTTTAATCTGTTCAGGCACAAGTCAGACTCCAAGTCTGCGTGTTATCATGCTAGCCCTCTGCTCAGTCCGAGGTACATGATTAGCTTTAAGTAGTCACCTCAGAGAAGTATTTTTGTACAAGAGTATGGGCACAGGGCTCCTGAAGAATCAGATCTATAATTAATACTTGTTTCTCCTGTACAATTGTGTTCTAGGTTCATTTGGCCATGGTTCGCTATCATGAAGCTGGGCGTTTCTGTGAGAAAGACAAGGAATGGGATCGGGAGTCAGCCCTGTTTCACCTGGAGCATGCTGCAGACTGCGGGGAGCTGGAAGCCATTGTTGGGTTAGGACTTATGTGTGCTCAGCTGCCACATCACATTCTTTCTGAGGTCACTCTAGAGGTAAACAGAAAGATCAGGGAAAATGCCAAATGCAGAATTGTGGTCCATTGTAAAAGTAACGTAACAATAGCAAGAAGTGGAGACAAAACAATATCCACAGTTAGGTATTCTGTAGCCTCTTCAGAGAAAATAGATGATGTTGTAATTAAGGACTTGGGCAAAGCAGCAAAAAAATGCTGCCTGTTTTTCCTTTTGCCAGCAGATTACTGCATACCTTTGGGAAGTTTCTGAAGTGATCTTTACTATTCAACTTTGGTTTCTTTTGGCTGGGCCTCTTTCTCAGGCATACTAAACACTTGCAGCCATTACTGACTTGGAGAAACTGCATTTAGTGTCAGAGGAAGGAAGAGGTAGTTTTACTTAGAAACATGCATTTTAAAGGTTTTGTTTGTTTTGCTAGGACACAAAGGAAAACAGGAATAAAGGATTTGATTACTTGCTGAGAGCAGCAGAAGCTGGAGACCGACCTTCCATGATTCTGGTAGCAAGAGCATATGATACCGGTGTAAATCTTGGTTCAGACAGGTACTGTGCATGACTGAGTAACTTAACTTGGTGGAAGCTCCACTGAGGAGGGAGGGCAATGGGAGAAGCACTTGCTGCGTGTCTTTCATTCACGTAAAGAACTGTTATGTCATAAGTAATGCTGTGAAGTAGTGTGTTGGAGTTACTTCAAACTTGAATTACCCAGGTGTGAATAAGGTACTGTGTGTATTTGAAAATCCTGGGATCAGTGTTAAAAAACGAACACAGGAGTTCTTTTGGAGATGTAGTACCCTAAAAGTAAGTTAAAAGTGTTTACAATTGCCATGTGTCCTCCTTCATGATTTTTTGAAAGCACTTTTTTTTGCTGTGAAGGAAGCTGTGGGACAGGAGAAATAGGCGCAGTTGTAAAGTGGCTATAGATGAGGCGCAGTCAGATGAATGAAGTATCTGTCACAGTTGTAGTCTTCTGCTGCTGCTCATAATAGAAGTAGGAATGGAAATTTCACAGGAACATGGTCTTAATGCTGAAGATATTACTGTTAATTAAGGATGATCCTAAGTTTTAAGAAGTTTGAAAATGCTTTTACCTCATTAAGTCGCTCTTGGTTTGGCCAGCGCTACCTTGACAGGAGCAGTACTGTGACTGTGAGAACTAGATTGTGATTTCCCAAAAGGCTTACACAGTATATTGGACTGATAATTTATTTTGTTTTAGCATTTTAGATGAGTTTCTAAAAGTGGACATGTATTAATTTTGTTAATTAATGATGGTGATGATAATGATTTTTCTGCTTTTGTAGTGTAGCTTGTCTTTGTTATTTACATGAGTGTTCTGGTTGGCATAACAGTGAAACTCTTGCCAATGGTGAAATTTAAAATGACATTAAGCTTCTCATTGAAGTGCACTGAGCATTCTCAATATGGAATTGCAGGTTTTAAAATATTTATGAAACAAGACTCTCTGCAACTTCAGATTGTTTCTAAATCAGTTATCTTCACAAATATAAATGCCAGACCAAAACCATACAACTAGTAATGAAGCTCTGATGGGAGTTCAGCGAAGCACTTCAGTTTGACACTTTCTTCTTTGTAATTACTGCATATAGTGGCCCCAGCCTTGTTTTGATATAGTGACCTGATGCTCCTGTGCAGTTAGTGAGCCTGCATGAGAATATTTGTATTCTTGGAGAGCTTCAAGGCTCTGAGAAGTTAGTGCAAAATTGAATTTTGAATCTCCAGTGCAAAGTACATTTGTTTCCTACAGTAACCATCTTCAAAATGTATTTTTAACTTCAGAGTACAGGATTGGAAGGAGGCGCTGTACTGGTACAATGCTGCGCTGAACATGACTGACTATGATGAGGGAGGTGAATATGATGGCACTCAAGATGAGCCCCGGTATCTGCTCCTGGCCAGAGAAGCAGAGATGTTAATGACAGGAGGGTTTCACCTCAATAAGGATCCACAGAGATCAGGTGAGGCCCCATTTTGTTTCTGTAATCAGTAATCCTGCTTTTCCTTCCCTTTTCCCCCAGCATGTACCCCAAAAATACATTAACTGCTTCAGCTGTTAGAAAACATATTGAGGATCAGTATCCTCAGATGTGTGGCTGAAGCTATAATGATGCTGGGTGATGCAAGGCTGGAAAGAGATCTTGCTGGTGATAGTAGTAGGTGGTGCCAGGTCCAAACCTGTGACACACTGAGTCACTAGCAAGCAGCCTTCACTCTGTGTCAGGCCACTCAACTGCAGATTGCTGCTTGTATTTTGAGTTACACCCATGACTCGCAGGCCCTGCACAACATTGGTTTAGTTGTTGTGTAATCTACATGTCAGGTATCTAAGTCTTAGAGTCGTCTTGGGGGATCCTACAGGCCAGTCATATTTCCAATCCTTCCAAATGCATTGAAGAGCCATCAGCAGCTGCTCATATAAGAAAAGCCAGATTCCCAGGTGACTTTGCTGACACTATTAAAATAGACCCATACACCCAGCCTTGCAGTTTGACCTCAGATTCTGGTCTTGTCCTTTAATTGCTTCAGGATAGAGATGTTTTTTCTTTACCCTGTCAACACAACTGATACTATTTCTTCTTCTAGGTGAGCTGTACACCGAAGCGGCAGAAGCAGCAATGGAAGCCATGAAAGGCAGACTGGCAAATCAGTACTACCAAAAAGCAGAAGAGGCTTGGGCAATGATGGAAGAATAACAGTGCAATTAAGCAGTTCTTGTGTATATTTTTTTTTATAGATTTTCTGCATTTGCAACTAAAAAGATGTAATTTTACATGGTGTTACCAGTTTCTTTTTTGGTATTTTAGTTTTCAAATTTTTTTTGAGGGGAGAAATCCAATTGTAAGGGGTACATAGGGTGCCATAGCATAGCTGGTGTTTTAAAGCTGTAATACAGACACACTTGATCTTTTGTATTTTTTTAACAGTTAGAACTGGAGGACAAAAAACTGGTTGTTTTGTTTAGGTTTCACATGTCATTTTTTACACAGCAAATGCTCAGTATGTTTACATTTTTCTTCCACTCCTCCTCCTCCTCCACAGGAAAAAACATTTTTCTAAATTCTCAGCATTTCTTCTTCATTTTTGGTGTATCTCACCAAATTTGCAATTTAAGCATGCAGCTATTCATTTTAGTAAGTAGTGCCGTTCTTTTACACTGATGTTGTGGGCACTTCTGTTATTCTTCTCAAATGAATTCCAGATAGAATCCTTACAGTGTGGGGAGGGGCAGGGAAGGTGCTTCAGATTGGCAGTGAGAATGTTCAGGGTAAAATATATTTTATTCACTACCAACATTGCGTATTTTACCATCAGAAAATAGCTGATGTTCCTGATGAGGTGGGGCATCCAGCTACCTCTCTCATTTTCACATTTTGCACCAAATAATAACCTAGTTACACAGAATTCTACTGATCTTATGTGATATTTGTCCAATGATGTACAGTAGCAAGATCTGTAATACATGGGTAACTTGAAGTTATTTTTACAGTGACATCTTGATTCTCAGTGAAGCTAGATCATCTCAGTTAAAATGAGAATACACCCTCCACCATTTCCAGAGGGATGTTTGAAAAGGTTAGAGGCTGTTGATTCACCTATTTTTATGTATAGAAAATCATTTATCTGTTTTAAATAGCTTTTAAAATAGTGTTTTATCTGTAAATGGTTTCAAATGCCAGTTAGAGAAAATTGCTGGTTAAAACCAGAATACAATATTATCCCCAAACACTTAATTTCTGTGTCCTGTGTGCATAACCCTAATCAGTAATGGGAGGACAAATGAACGGTGGTAACTGAATTATCATAGTATAGAGATAAATTTCTTCTAAATCCGGTGTTTTATTCTAAAGCTGTTGTCCCATCTATACAGTTAGTACAGAAGCTGTTCCTGTTTCTTGGTTATGGTTTACACTCACTTTGCAGGAGATTAAGATGGAAGCTTCTCGGCCTTACAGCCTCCTGAGGGTGTAAATTGATGTGAATAAGGAGCAGCCCCTCTGAAGTGCTGAATGACCAGTAATGCTCAGCAGCCTCACGTAGCCAAGCTTTTAAAAGCATGCTTAAAACTAAGGAGTTGATTTCATTGGGATTTCTTGCATGCATAGCCAAGTAATACTGATTTCTTGTAAAATGTAGAAACCATAAGAGGAACAGAAATCAGTTTGTCCTTTCCTGTGTGAGTGCCTGTCACTGGGCTCCAAAGTTACGCTCCCCATTTACTCTCTCTGGCAAATAGATCATAGAATCATAGAATGGTTTCAGTTGGAAGGGACATTAAAGATCATCTAGTTCCAACCCCCTGCCACTGGCAGGGACACCTTCCTTTGGACACCTTTGGACTTGATGACCTTAAAGGTCTTTTCTAACCTAGTCGATTCTATGATTCCACTAGACCAGGTTGCTCAAAGCCCCGTCCAACTTGGCCTTGAACACTGCCAGGGATGGGGCAGCCACAGCTTTTCTGGGCAACCTGTATCAGTGTCCCACCACTTCCTAATGCCTAATCTAAATCTATTGTCTTCCAGTTTAAAACAATTCCCACTTGTCCTATCACTACATGCTCTTGTAAAAAGTCCTTCTCTGGATTTCTCATACATATCTTGAATTATTGTTTAAACAATATTCAAGCATGATGTTAGTGTCTGAAAGAGGCAATATCCTGGTGGTTAAGGAAGTGAGATGGGAAGATTTGAATCTTTTCTAGGAGAGAAGGAAAAGTTATCCTTGGATGTTGTACTTTTGGGTGGATACTGTAACCCCAGACAGTTGCAGCTGTGAGTAGCCTTGCAACACATGGCCACATCTTCTTGCTTATGGCCTTTTTATTTTGGTTTTGTTTTGTTTTATTTTGACAGTGAAGGTGAAGCTCTTCACCCATTAATGAAGGAATGTTTAATTTCTAGATCTCAATGGGCTTAGGTAGATATTAAGCTAGGTACTAAAATAACCAGATTTTTGGACCTAATAAGCTGAAATAGAACCAGAGTTTGTAGGATCTTGGGTCAGATAGATGTTCTAAGTGCTTAGCCAAAGTTCTGCTTTAGGTGCCTAAAGCCTCTTTTGGATGTGGCCTTTTTGCTCTTTCAGTTCATAACATTAAAATGCCAGTTGTTAATGAAAGGTGAAGGTGCCATTTGCCTCTGAAGACAGTGAATAGTCAGTATTTTGTGCAGAACTGATACAGCGTAGGCACTATAACAAATTCAGACAAAAGGATTTGTTTTCCTCATAAGGTGTTGCTGCCAAGTCTTTGAGATCTTCCTGAGAAGGAAGCATGTGTAACACCAACAACCATCATGTAGGGAGGAGAGGAGATTGAATGTGCCCAATCAAAATGTATACATAAAGGACGTAGAGTGTAATTATTGACACGTTTTGGTGTAGTTTAATTTGCTAAATTCATTAGTTGCTAAAGTTGCTGACAGTTCTCTCTAGATCTGGTATGTAAATGTGGACACAGCTCAGTGAAAAGATTATGATGATTAATTCTTTGTTGCAAATACTACTTTTCTAGTGATGTAGACTACCTTCTGCTCTAAGGTGATATCATACTTTTTAGCTGTACAATAAATAGAATTGACAAGTAATTTGCAAATGAAAAATGTTTACAGAAATATGCACTTCTATGACATTCTTTGGGAGAGAAAAACTATATATTTGACAGAGTCTTGGAATTGATATTGCTATATGCTGTATTTTAATCTATTCACAATGAATAAATAAAAATCTGTATTTTTAAAAAATGTGAAAGTAAATCTGAGGCTCAGCCTGCCAGAACTTACCCAGGTTCAGTGTTTCCAGATGGCAGTGGGAATATTGCCTGGGTAAGGACAGCGAGGTGGAAGCCTTTGTTTGTATGTCAGACATGCAAATACCAATTGCCTGCATCGCTTAGTCCTCTCATTGGCTTTGTCTGGTTTCATTCTGGCTGGTCAATAAAGCTGTTCTTTTTGTTACTTTTCTCAGTAGAGTTTTAGTCATTGCATGAGGGGGGTTGCTTTTGTTTTTGACTTTATAATCTGCCAAAGCTCAATCCTACTATTGCAAGCTTCCAGAAACCCTCTGTGGTGGTTTAATTATTCCATTTCTGATTTCATTTGCTTTCAACAGTCAAAAGTAACTAACTGGGAGGAAATAACTAGATGTGTACCTGTGAAATCTGTTTTCCTCAAGAAAACTTAAATGGTTGATGTGCTGTTTTGTTTGCATTCAATTACACATGCATGTCTGTAACTGATATGGCATAAGATGTAAGGACTGAAGTGTTCATTTGCAGGACTGCTGCAGAGGCATCCTTACACCTTCAGTCTTTGCTTGGTCCTGATAAAAGAATGGAAATACCTGGCCTCTTATGATTTGAGTTGGGGGAGTTTTTGCCACAGCTACAGTATCTAATATCACACTCATCTTCAGTGTGATTTATTCCCCTTTCTGTTCAAGAATAAACTGTCTGATGACTGGCCCTTTTAAACTGTTAAAAATGGAGCTCTTACTGTTGCTTTTTTTAGACAGGTATAATTTATTATACCTGTATAGTTTAAACAATGTGAAATTGTTCTCTAGCAAAGGCACTTTGAAACAGCAGAATCTCCTAAGAAGAAAGGGCCTCCTCACTCTACTGTAGTGTCGCTAAGATGAAAAATGGTGAAATTTGGCACTGCAAGTCTTGTCTTTAGCTATAGCTGCTGTCACTGAGAGATGGAGTGTTTGGGAAGTATAACGAAGTGTGAATAGCATCCATCAGACAGCATAGGGACAGCCAGCACTTACAGCTCATAAAGTGTAAATATGAATATTGCCTGTTTTGTCATTATTGGTTTATGGGGCTGATTTGAATCTCTCTTCCCCACAGGTATGCTTTCACTTCTGAGAGCAGAGTGGCTGCTGACAGACACAGGTGTAGTTTAGGTAGGCCGAATCAGGCTTTCTCATCTGAATTTTAAAAGGGAGGATTTTGCTGGAACCTCAGGTTGGATTCAGGGCCAGTGCTCCTGGTGGTGAGTCAGGCTGTGTGCAGGTTTAAGTTCCGGGCCATCTCTCAGGTGCCTCCTACTGCTGAGGACCTGAACGCCTCCTGGGGCCAGCTCATGGGTTTATAACCATCAGGCCTGGTTCTTGGTCTGGACACAATTGATACAAGCGTTGCCTCCTTGCTGTTCTCCGGCTAACTCCTGTGCCAGGGAAGCAATACAGTGAGAATGATAGAAATTCACTCTTTAATTTGGAAAAGGTCCTGTAATTATCTTACTTTGCACTGATAAAATGAGAACCCTGGTGACCCAACTGCCAGCCCCACGGGGCAGCCTGTGCTCTTATCCCCTGGAAGTGCCACTCGTGGCTGACTTGGATAATCTTGGGTGCACAGGCTTCCTCCAGTGTTGAGGAGAAGCATCTCTGTGGCCAGGCACAAACATTTCCGGGACAGAGGCTGAGCTCATCCATGGTGGGGCACCCATCACTTCTCGGGGGGGGGCGTTGGTACTTTTCACTGCCTTGGCAAAAGGACCTGTGGCGCTGAGCATCCCTTGTAATAAGAAAACCACTTGTTAGATGTGTTCTATGCAGCCTCTCACATTATCTCCCGCTCCACCAAAAGTGCAGTGGTGTGGATGGTACACTGCTGCCTGGACAAGAGCTTGGAGACTGCTAAATCAGACTCTTTCCCAGAACTTTTCTGCTTGAACAGAAGTTTGCGGTGTGAAGCCAATTGAGGTCTGCTTACTTTCTCTCCTCCCAAACCTCTCCTGCTTTTCTGCAAAGCCGGGGCCGTGGGAGGAGTCAGCTCCCTCTGTTCTTAGAAAACCCTGCATCCTTCTGAAAAGGCAGTGAACTGAGGGTGTGAAACTGCAGCAGTGCTGAAGGAGAAGGATCCCATTCACACATATGTGTGTGTGCTGTTATTTCCCAGTGCTTGTAGGCAGTGAATGAAATTTTTAGCAAGACACTGCAAAGCTGTAGCCTCTTAAAATGGTGAGGGTGCTGAGGCCCTGGCACAGGTTGCCCAGAGAAGCTGTAGTTGGTTGGACGGGGCTTGGGGCAACCTGGTCTAGTGGGAGGTGTCCCTGCCTGTGGCAGAGGGTTGGAACTGGGTGAGGTTTAAGGTTCCTTCTAACCCAAACCAGTTATATGCTTTATGACCTCAGCTGCCTGGTGCCCCTTGGGAGTCTGTCCACATTTTGCCTGAAAGTCTGGTGAGTTTTCTCGAGGAATTAATGATTACAGTCTTGGTTTAAACCACAGCACCCGTCCAGTCTGGCCTGAACACTGCAGGGGATGTGTTCCACTCCCCTTCTCACAATTGCTGCTGCTGCTGCAGCCTGCTGTGCTGGTCCCTGTGCTGCAAGCAGAACACCACCACCTCAACGATGACGTCTGCTGACTTTTCCCTCGCAAATTCAGCGAGTTGTAGCTTTGCATCAAAACATTAAATACATGGGGTTTAGTCATTTTTTAGGCTTTCAGAGGGGGTGCACAGACGGTGCCTCCACATACCGCAACGGCGGGTGCGCTGCGCCCTGGCATCCACGTGGCAGCGGGGCAGCCGGATCCGCGCCGGTCCAGCCCTGCCCGGTTCCTCGCGGGGCGCTGCCCTCTCTCAGCCCGTTCCCGGTCGCAGCGCACCGCTGCAGTTACACCTGCTCGTAGGCAGGGGTTGAAATACCCGCCGTGTTTAGTTCTGAGGTGGAAGCGGTGTGTGGCGGGCGCTGCTGAGGGGTAAAAGGCGGGAAAAGGCTTTGTTGGAGTATAACTGATGGCGAAGAAAACGTTAATAGGGCGGTAGCGTGGCCGAGCGGTCTAAGGCGCTGGATTAAGGCTCCAGTCTCTTCGGGGGCGTGGGTTCGAATCCCACCGCTGCCAGCGGGTCTTTTTCTGTCGCGGCTGGATGCAGCGCCCCCTGGCGGGCGCGCCGCCTGTGAGAGCATTGTGGGTAGGAGGAGGGCCGCGTCCCCACGTGCCGGCCGGAGTGACGCCAACATGGCCGCTGCCTGAGCGCTGCCCGCCGCGCACCGCCACCGGGGAGCCGGCGCCCCGCTGACCGTGCCGGCCCAGCGCTAGGTAGGCGGCTGCGGCCCTGCTTTTGCTCCAGCCCGCGGCCGCGCGGGCCACGGGGACCCTGCGGGCGGCGGAGCGGGAGGAGCACGGCCTGGGCTGAGGTGGGCTTTGCCTGCCGGGGGTGGGCTGTGGAGAGGGGGCTCTGTGAGGACTTGGCACCGCGGCGGATACCGGGGGCGCTGGGCTGCCGCCGTGCGGGCGGGACCCTCACAGGAGCCGGCGCGGGGCGGGGCCGCCGTGGCGGGACCCCTGAGGGGAGCGGGCGGGGGTCCGGACACAGGCCGCGGCTCCTCGGCTCCCCTCACCGTCCGGATCTCCCGGGGCTGTGGAGCGGCGGCACCGGTCGGGCCGGGGCCGCTTCCCCCGGGGCCGGCAGCTCTGCGCGTCCCGCTTTGGAAGGGCGCAGCTCACACCCCAGAAATGCAGCAGAGCATTAGCTCTGCGGGGCCGGTAGCGCTGCTCTGCTGTGCCGGGGGGCGTTTGGGGCAGCCGGGCCGTAGCCTCCCTCCCTGCGGTCCCCCCCTGCTGCCGGGCTGCGGTGTCAGGGGCAGCGGGCTGGCACGTTGGCAGAAATGAAGAAGCCGCGGTCGGCGGGAGCGCTGAGGTGCGCGGGGCCGCCGACGTGGAGGGAAGATGGGGCTTGGCACCGCGACAGGGGCTGCCCCTGCGAGAGTCACCACGCAGCAGCGAGCAGCTTAATCCCTGCCCCTGGCAGAACAGGCCTAGCACTTGGGTACAAAGACGTTGAGGTGTTAAAGAGAGGTTCATGCTTAATGCATAATCTCTTAAATCCTGAAGATGTGCTTCAGTGGCATCCCCTCCCAAGAGAGGTCCTGGTGCAGAGGAGCCCTCTTGGGGGTTCACTACCAGAAGATGACTGTGCAAAGCTGCTTGCAGATGAGCAGAGCAGGGAGAGAGCTAAGCAAATAATTAGGTCAAAATGGTAATTATCATAAATGTTTGGAAGGTGCTTCAGCTTTTTTTGCGGCTTCCATTTTACTGTATGCTATGGGCCACCCTGAGCTAGAGGATTGCTGCTAGGGCTGGGCTGAGAGAAGCCTACAGAGGAAAGACCAGGTGCCAGAGGAGATTACGGTAGTGATTCAGGAGATGGCACTTTTCCGACTTTGCTGGTTCATTATCTGTACTTCAGGGCACTGATGCAGCAGGAGTTCCTGGCCTTTCCTGCACTGCATAATTACACACAAAGGATATTTGAAGTTTCAGCGTTGGGACGTTGGGGGTCCATTATTACTGACAGATTCAGGTCATGCTGAGACCTGAATTTGCTGGAGCATTTCTTGCAGGCCTGGCTAAAAGTCTGTGTGTGTCAGCAGACGTGCAGATTGGCAGTTTTCCTTGTACAGTTGTATTAAAGTCTGTGGTAATAAAAATTTAAAAAAGACAGGTCTAGTATCCAGATGCCCTGAGCTCCAACTTAGAGGTAGGATTCAGTTGCTGTATCACTGATTTTTACAGTTCTTCAATCACAATATTTTCCTTCATTGGTTCTCAATTGATGGTGTTACAGGCAGCTCGTAAGTGGTTTCATTGGTCCTGCAGTTGGTCACATTGCAGCAGAAAGGAGATTTGCCCTCCTGCAACCTGTTCTAAAGTTTAATGATTCATACTAATAACTTGCATTGTATTTTCATTTGCACCTTAAAGGAAAGTTCCTTTTAAAAGAAAACAGTTCTGCCAAAAGGAAATTTGAAACTGATGATGACCATATTTGCTATCTCTTAGTGTTTAATTCCGTTCTATCAATCTTATGGTGTCATATATGACAAATGTAGAAATGAACTCCACCATGTACATATATATACACTATAGATGTAGAAAGCTTTATTCTGATTCAGAAGATTCCTTCACATTGCATGAGTATTACAAATGGTGCTGGGACACACTCCTTCCTATTTATAGAGCTGTCATTGTCATACTCCAATAAAAGGAGCTGTAGTCATTCTTTATCCTTGCATGAATAAGAAAAAATGTAATCTCCGTAATACAACATTTTCCTTGAGTACTGACAGCTGCATTCATAAAGATTTTGTGTATAATTGTTGAAGCAGATGAGAGACCAGAGACCAGGTCTTTCAGGCTGTTTCTCTTTCTCTCCTTAGCCCAGGAAATCTTTATTTCTCTTCTGGAAAGTAGAATAACTTTCTCAGGAGAGAGGAAAAGCTAGCACATACTTGGCACAGGCTATCCAGAAGGGAAGGGTGGTTCCCAGTCCTCTCAGGGGCGTGAGGAAGGAGGGTTTGGACCCACGTCTCCCACCTTCTGGTGTTCACATGTTCTGAGGCATCTTGGGCATCCTCCAGTCATCAGCTCTGTTCTGAATGAAAACTGCAGTTGTTCCACTTCATGCAGTGCTGTCGAGCGGGCTTTGCAGGAGCCTGCTGTACCAGGCCATCCAGGGGATATGAGCGGAGCAAGCAAAATTGGAACTGACAAATCTGATTTCTTTAAAGCAACGTACTCATGCGTGTATTTCTGGGAAGAACTGAGTGCCTGATTGCAGGAAACACTGATCTTGGTCAGATATCACATACAGTTGTGCAGTCACAGGCTCAGTCTGTCATTAAGACACTGGCTTTTTGCTGGGAAGGTTTTGCGTTTCTACAAAATTACTTCAAATATGAGTCTGAAATATTATGAAGTGGTATATTCTCAAATACAGATATATGGTGGGAAGAGCCAGGGATATGCTGGTGCTTAGAGAAATGGAAAATTCCAGTTTAGTACTGGGAGGGAGGGGTGCTTCTTCGGTAGTGGAGAACCTGTAAGTGAAAAATATGGAATCATATTTCTAGGTGAAGTGTCAGAAACAATGTAAATAAACCAGAGGTGTTGCCTGAATAGAAATCTGCCCATGTAGTGATGTTGATAACACTCATATCCAGAATGTCTACCCAGCCTCTCTGAAAGGTTTCTTAGGTAGCTGTATGTGTATTAACATCATGTTTTGAGAAGCGTGAAGGTCTATTGAAATACACTGGGCTGCTCGGATTGTGGTGACTTGCGTATTTGAAGAAAAAACCCGCCACCATCTTGAATGTAACATAGATGCTGGCTGCTTGCTTGCTCGCTCAACCTCTCTGTTGCCAGCTGATCCTGGATGCTGCCTCTTTCTCTTCTTCCATAGGAGGTCCAGCGAAGAAGCAAGCTGTCACTGAGAGTAGAAGGCAGTGAAAGAAAGTTCCTGAACACAGATCTCATTTCTTTGCCAGATCATCTTTGTTGTTAAAACTTCCCTTGATCAGTTTGTGAGAGGTCTTATTTTTGTATGGCTGTCCTGACCAGTACTGGCCGATTAACAGTGTCTTAAATGATCTGAACTGATTTACATTGTTGCAATGGCATCCCAAATAATTCGTAAATAATTTTGATTTCAGCAGGGGAAAACTATTGTTGCTTTAGCTGAGGGATCATTTTTTATTCAAAGATCTGAACCAGACATGACACTGACCCCAGCACTGGATTAAACATGAAGACTTTTTTCTAGAGCACCCAGCACCCAGTTAACATAAGAGTCTTATTTTCTATTTGGAGTTGGTTTAGTTATGAAATAAAATCTGTTGTTCTGATAATTTCAGAGGACTTCAAGAGAAGCCGAGGAATATATTTTGGAGCAATGCAGTCTGAAGAGTGGTAGGTCAGGAGACAAGGCTGCAACATGACAGGTAGATGAAATCAAGGTCAGCATATTCACGGATGGGAGTATTGTTTGGTCCCAAGTGCAGGGTTTACACAGGCTTTTATCTTCCCCCACCTCCTTAGCTGGGAGCTTTCTCTGTTATCTTCCTTCAAGGATTTTTCCTGAGGAGGGAAGCTAGTGACCCATGTGCCACTGTCCTTGTTGACAGTGGTGAGTGCAATGGCAGTTTCAGAGCTCACACATGCTGACTGACCAGCCAGCGCACTTGTAGATGTGCTGGCTGGAAAATCACCTGCTGCTGGTGTGTTACAGTTATGCAGTATATAAAAGATAAACTTCCTGCAGGTATAAAAGGGCTGTCTTTCCCTCTGTAGAACACTGATTTAGTGATCTCTTTCTTACAGAACTGGCTTTCAGAAAAGTTGCATGAACTTACCTATTTTTGAGACACTTGTTTCTTAAATTTGGTGGCAGTCAAGATTGTGAAGTGTTAGGGACCTGATCAAACACGTACATTCCCTCAAAAAACAGACTGAATACATTGCCACTGAAAGCAACCAAGTTAACTTGAACAAATACTCTAGGCTACATGTGGAACATGGCACAGATGTAATGACTCATATGACATTTCTGTTTTCTTTCAGGTTGTGCCAAGGAATAAGCCAAGAAAAAACTTTTTGTATCTTAGCATGGCAAATGAAGAAGATGATCCAATTATACAAGAGGTAAAAGTGCATTGTGGCAGCAGTGCTTGTACATGAGGTGCTTTTTCTTTAACTATTATTCCCAGTGTTCTAACATTGCTGAAACAATGTGTCATCAACATCAGTGGTTGTCTTATACCCAATGGCTTGCTCTGTGCAAGGAAATATGTTGTGTGGGCCAAGTATATGGCCCATGGTATCTATTTTGCCAAAATAGTGGTGTATATATTGACATATTCAGCTTAGGTTTTTCACCCTTCATAATCATTCCATGTCAGAAGAGGAAAACAGGTGGGGAACTTGCTTCTATCACTATGCGTCTCCCATGACTTTATTGTGTGTCTCCGAGGGCTGTAAAAAATTGGAATGACTTTGTTAATACTGTTAAATATGAAGCTAAAATGTTTCATGCCTTCTGCTAAAATAAGCAGTTGTGTTCCGATTCTGGACTTATGTAAGGGAATGCTGTGCCTGAAAGAGCAGTCACAGTGTTCTGTTCACTTTTCTGTGTGAATTTACATACCTGAAGTACAAGGAAGGAAAAAAGCCATGAGGAGTGGGAATTGTCAGGAGTGTATCTAAGATGGCAGCTTCCATATGTGATATTCATGAAACATCCATGGATTTTCAGTGCTGGCGGCAAAATGCTAATACTGAATCAGGTTTGGGTTGTGGTTGTCTTTTGTCTGATTTAGAAAGATTTTATGACAAAATAGTGGTAGTGAAGTTACTTTTCAGTCATACTGCCAAAAAGAGAACTTCTTCATCTTTCTATAATTGTGATAACAGATTCCCTTCAGCCCCTTGGAAAAACGTTTTCCTCTTTCATTTCAGATTTGTTTGCCAGGTTTCCTTAAGAGAGGTAAAACACAGCTAAAGCCACTGTCTGCTGCCTCCTCATAGTGGGTGGTTTTTTTGTTTGTTTTTTAAAAAAGCCGACTTCAGAATTCCATGTTGGAATCAGCAGAGAGGAGACCTTTGACAAGAGTGTTATAAATGTGTTTTATGTTGGAGTTTGTGATGAAAAGCTAGAACTGTCAGCATTTGAGCTCTAGGGATGGTACTTGCTGGCACCTGGTGAAAGTTGTTTGGTTTGCTTTTTAGATTGATGTGTTCCTGGCCAGAAGTCTGCTGGAGAAGCTGTATCTGTTTCAGGTATTTCAGTTGACTTGTGTGCAGTGATTGTTTAAAATAAATTTAAACAGACAGAGCAGTAACTTTCCTAACTGCTTCAGCCTGCCAAGATCTTTGATATAGGCAAGCCTGTTTGGGTCTCAGTCAGTTTTGAAATACTTAGTATTAAAGCATTGCCAAGAGAGAAGTTGTCATTTATGGCACAGACTTGTCATTAAATCGCTCCCTCTAACAACCCTAAGGGAGTGCTTTTAGTAGACGATGTCTTTTTATCGTGGTTTGGGTAAATCTGCAGTCTCTCAGCCGTCTTCTGTCATCACTGATTTTTGCCATCTTTACTAAACATGTATCTTTAGGACTGGCCATATTTAGAACGTCAGCAGTATTCATAAATTAGTGTGAGACATCAGAAGAACCTTCTTAAGCTGTGGGGATAAAACTAACTAGTGGTTAGTGGAAGGTGGAAATGTGTTAGGAAGGTAAAGATCTTTTTTCTGTTCTGCCACTGAATTTCTCTAATCATTTTATCCTTGTGATTCACTTTTCCCATCTGCAAAATGGGAAGTCTTTTGAGGCTGTTGAATGAAATGTTCAGCATAAACCAGTGATGCCCACTGGCAAGCCCACTGCCTCCTGTCCAGATCCTCTGCATGGCACGTGCCAGCAGAGCAGACACATTGGACCATGCCATGCAGCCTTGCCCCTGGGATACCCACAATTGCTCTATGTCAGGAGTGAGCATTGGCTAGTGATGGGGCCTGTGGGTGTTCTGGAGAAAGGGGAGGTCTGAGCAGGATGCTGCTGTGACTGGAAGATTTCATGTGGGTACCACAATGTCCTATCAGCATTCCCAGATGGTTCAGAAGAGAGACTCATGTGGCTAAACTTGGGTCTGGTGTCCTGACTAGCTACGTGTGACCCATATCCTGTAAGCTAACACTACTTGTGCAAACCCACAAATACTTTACTTTTAGGTAATAACTTTCCAAAGAGTCAATGCTGAGGGATGGGTTTTTAATTGCTTCTAACACTTCCTTTTTCTGCTGGACTAACGTGAGATTAATGTAACACATTTTCCTGTGTTACAGTTTATTGAGGGACAGGAAGAGGGTTGTGTAGTGATGAAAACAGAGGACTGAGGGGAAAGCAACAGGCTTTCTAGGTCATACTCCCAAATACCCTGATGACTCACAAATCAGTCAAGTAATTTCTTGATGTATCCATCTGGCAAGTGGGATGAAGGGACAGGGAAGATTGAGTTAGTTTCTGTGAAGTCCTTCGATCTTTAAATGAAGAGAGGTTTATGAAATGGATTTGTTTTCCAGTATCCTATTCGTCCAGCTTCCATGACCTACGATGATGTTACGCATCTGTCAGCAAAGATAAAGCCAAAGCAGCAAAAGGTTGGTCGTCGTTTGAGTCCGGTCTATAAAAATTGTTCTATGTTGTGCAGAATGTACTTAGGAAAAGCACAATATGCTATTTAGCTGTTACAACTATGCAGCTACTCGCATGACCAGATCTCTGTGCTTGGAGGTATGGGGGAGTCTTTCATTGTGCCTGTAAAGCAGAGTTTAGGATAAGAGCAGTTTATAAAGAGAGGAATTAAAGTCATGATGGAAAAGCCACTCTTAATATAGAATCACGCAGGGAAACATAGTTCCTAATGCTAATTCAGTCTGTAGGTGCTTGTGTGAATATATCTTGATTTTTAAGGCCTTTACAATAGACAGAAAAGAGTTGAGATTTGGAGGCATGCTCTGTCTTTTAGTGCCAGTGTGGGTCTTGATTTCTCTCTTGCCTGGCCATGAATCACCAGCAGTCCTTTTGAAGTCATTCACTACAACTGGCTAGTATGGGTATGGATAGTGAATGTATAGCCAAGGCCAGAATGATTGCACTTGCTTGCAAATGTATCCCAAAACTGTGGCTGTGATTTTAAAATGCCTTATTTAAAAAATGCAGAAATAGATGTCTGTGGTATCTTTTATTCTGGGAAATGCTTAGGAGAGTGCTTGTGTGAACCTTGGAGTTAGGATGCATGTTGTGTTCAGGAAGTATGCTGTTAAAATTAGCAAACATTTGCATTGTAAGCCCTCTGCAGACTTGGCAAAGCTGCCGTCTCATCCAGGGACTTGTAACTAGTTCAGTTTGCAAGTAATATAAAGGGGAAAAAAATGAGGCAATAGCTGTGATATACTTTGGGGCTTCAGCACACCCCGATGAAGAATGTGTACTGTATTGTTACAGTATGTAATTAGAAATGCTAAGCAGGAAAATGCTTATTTTTGAACATTTGTCTGAAGTTTAAAGTTTAAGGGGGGGAATAGTTCTCCTTGTAACTAAAAGCTTGGATCTTGTTTCTGTGCTTCGACCAGTGTAAATGAGGAATAACTGTAAGTCAGCTGCAACCTCAAACTGACCTGAATCAAGGCCTTTGCCTCTAAAGAGGACACAGTTACTTTATATTGCTTGGTACCCAAACTAGAAGGAGACATACCGTAAGCTTGAGAGATTCTGAATGGATCCTCAGCAGTGGGGAGGCTTGATGGATGCTGCTTATGCACTTGATCTGTACTGATAAATAAAGCAGACTGATAATGTAGTGGGAGGTATCCAACAAAGTGAAAGTGTATTTCAGGGCTGCATAAAGAACTCATTTTTCTGCTCCCATTCATTTCTATGGGAGCTGATCTATCTCCATCTTGTTCTTAAAACGTCCCTGTCCTACATAACCCCATATATAGGCTTAACTTTCTGTATTGCCCTGTGGATTTGAATGATGCTGCTTATGTATTTAAATTTGCTGTAAACCTATGGAAATGTTAGCAAGTGTGGGATTGAATTCTAAGTGATATGTTTGGGATTCTGCCATGGTAATTAGCTGTCTTTCCTTTCCTATTGTTTAGGTTGAACTCGAAATGGCCATTGATACTTTGAATCCTAACTACTGTCGCAGCAAGGGAGAACAGATTGCTCTCAATGTTGATGGCACGTGTACAGATGAAACAAGTACATATTCCTCGTAGGTGTCCTCTTTGCCTTCATTTCCTTTTTGTCGTGAGCATAGATATATGTATGGCCACTAGGGCTTCAGGGAAAAGTGAGAACAAGGAGGTGGACAGTTTTGGCGCGTGCTTTCAACACTGTTATGTAGCAAGTATCCTTGGAAATAACCTACATTTTTTGTGTACTTCATGAATTCTGATTTTCAAACAGAAAGATGAGTTTATATGTATTTGCTGCATTTGTTGATAGTCCATTTTGGGAATTGGTGATTTCAGACCTTCAACATCTGTATGCCACATTGTCTGTGGAATACAGTCTCACAGCATTCATCTGTCTGCAGGAAGCTGATGGACAAGCAAACTTTCTGCTCTTCACAAGCTGCGAGTAATGTTTCCCGCTATGCAGCTGCTGTTTATAAAAAAGGTAAGTTTCTTTTGCTTTCCCCTTGAGTGAAACATGCTCATTTCAGGGGTCAAGTCAGACTTGTTTGTTCCTTTTATTTTCCACCTGTTTTAATTGACTAATGTGTCTTTAAAGAAAGGAAAATCTTTCCTTATCAATGTCCCCAGAGTCCTTGAGAAGGTCTAGCAAAATTGTAAATATTGCATAAGGACACTGGGTTTGTAGATGCCTCCAGGCTCTTAACAGTGCATGGTGGCCTGAAATAATACACATTTACAGCATAAAGTTATCATTGTTATTTATATTATTATCTCCATCTACTTTTGTCTGTGTCACTTTCCTGTTCAACACTTTTTGCACCTCTCTTGTTTCCTAATGCCATCACAGAGTTTTGATCTGATGATTGTTTGAGATGAAAATATGCAGATTGTCTTCAGTAATGACTCTTTTACCAGGAGTCTCCTGAACTATAGGTCAGGTCTCAGCCAGAATGTGGCTTTCTACAGGATTTGGCTTCAACATAGAAAGGAAAGTAGCAGAAATAAGTCTTGGTCTTTCATAGTCCTTTGAAATCCTGAGCACTGGATGAATTTTTCATACAGTTACTTTTTACGCTCTACTGTATGAAATATTTATGTTCAATTGAAGCTATGCCTTTACAAAGATAGAGAGGTGATGAAAAGTGCTGTCCTTGTGCAGGGGGGAAAAAACCCACAATTTTAACCAATGTTAATTGTCTGTTCCAGGTGAACTTCACCTGACTCCACTACATGGAATTCTTCAGCTGAGGCCAAGCTTCACCTACTTGGACAAAGCTGATGCAAAACACCGTGAAAGAGAAGCTGCTAATGAAGGTAAATGCTCCGTGAGTTGTGTTTTCTTTTGGGAGGTAAAGATACAAGTTCTCTCTATAATTCTACTGATAGAGGCCATTATATTCTGAAGGTGTTTATTATAACATACTAATTATAAGGCCATTTTTCAGATTATTTCACTGATACTATTTTCAGTGTAGCTGCATATATGCTTTTGAGGGCACAGTGTGGTGGATTGGCAGAGGGATGGGAGGTGGTGGGTAGTGTCAAAGGGCAGCAGTAGGGAGTGTCACCACTGCCATCAAAAAGTTGCACTGCAAACTTGCAGGAGCAGTATCTCCTGTCACAGAAGCAGTGTGGTGCTGTTATATACTGCATAGTTTGGCACCCATGGTTATGTAGTTTCTAGTACCACTTTCTTCCAGCGTGGGCCCCCAAACAGTTACAGATTTGCTTTGGCTTTTTCATTGCAGTGGTGTGTTTATTCTGATGTATTTTTTGACAGGTGGTGATTCATCCCAGGATGAAGCTGAAGATGATGTTAAGCAAATTACTGTATGTCCAGACTTCCTTCTTATGGTGGTTCAGCCAACAGTTCACAAGATAGCATGACAATTCACACCCAAATAAAAGGGCAGGAAACCCCAGCTAGTCCTGGTGACCCTGGGCTAGGGAAGGGGGAAGCAAGATGGGCTTGCTCTTGTTGCACAAGCGTAAAGCTTGCACTGACAGCAAGGGGTGATTCATTTGAGCTGTGGCCCCTAACTGCTGTTACTTAGGTACCAAATAAATAATGCAGGTGTTTTGTTTTGAGAGTTTTGGGGTTGTATTTAATGATGCCCAAATCTTCCAGGTAAGATTTTCCCGCCCTGAGACCGAACAAGCTCGTCAACGACGTGTTCAGTCCTATGAGTTCCTGCAGAAGAGACAAGCAGAAGAGCACTGGGTTCATCTGCATTATTATGGCTTGAAGGTAGGTGTGTTCTGGCTGCTGAAGAGGCTGCCTGGGCCTGAAGGCTCAGCCAAATGTAGAACTGTTTTTAAACCTGGGCCCATGGGAATCAGGGAATCATCCAAAGATAATGAACAAAAGTAGGTCTGTAGGCTTGAACAGCCCCTGCAGTGCTCCGTATCTCCTCCACTGGATAATGCTTTGGGGTCTCCACACTGGAAAAGGTTTAAAACTGAGAGTTGGACAAAGGGGAGGTCTGAATTAAGGAACCTCTCAGGTCTTGTATTATGAACTGGAATTTGTGGAAAAACTGGAAGAACCCAGTCAGTTGAGTGCCAGAAATCCTGTTTCTGACCCACATGCATGTCCATCAGGAGATTTTGAAGTCATAGCAACAGAAATGCTGCCACATCACGTGAGCATCTTTCAAGAAAGTGAAAGCAAACATCAGTTAGTGAGGTGGACGCTTGAGTGGCGCAGTAATGACAGTGTGGTCACAGTCTGGAATGAGGAAGCCATCTCTCTGGTGTTTTCAATGTTTTCAGTATGTGGTGGTGACTCTTTGTTTTTTCCATATCTCCAGGATAGCCGTTCGGAACACGAGCGCCAGTATTTATTTAGTCAAGGTCATGGCCTTGCTGAAAACACGGAATTAATTAAATCTCCCAGGTAATGGTTTGATGGTTTCCTACAGAAATTGCAGTAATTTGTTGGGGCTGTTTTCAGAGTAGTAATCAGGTGTATTCTTGAAAAGTCTGCTCTTTGAGAACTGTAGCCATGATAAAAATTGAATTGTTTAAAAAATACAATAACTTCCCATGTTAGCAAATCTTATAAAACTTTTGTGATTTGTGAAAGACGCCTGAAACTGCTTGAAACTTGTTTGATTTTGTTTCTTGGTGACTGCAGCTATACAAGAATCTTCGCATGATGCACTCAATACTAATTCTTCACTGTAGTCTGATATAATCATGGCCCAAGTAGTAGTGAAGTGGCAGACTCTCTGTTTAATGGTCTGGGTGTGTTTTTCTTAACATTTAACATCAGTGCAACAGTGCTAGGTGTTCTGAGAAGTCTTTTGGATCTGATTCTTTCCTCACAGACACTAGTAATTATATGGGTGGAAAAGACTTTTTGTAGCTGGCCCGATTCTCTGTCTACAGGAGCTCACATAACCCCTCTTAGTGCTCTGTCAGAGCACCTGTGTTTAATGTATTTACTCTTGCAGTTCCTCTGTTTGGACACCTCTTCTGTACAGAAGAGCCAGGATTCTGACTCCCATTTATTTAAGGCTTTCTCTTTGGTTAGGTGAATGTCAATAGTTTTTACTAGTACTGAGTTTACAGAGGAAGATGGGAGAGGAAAGGGGAGAGCTCTCTTTTCAGGCTGATGTTTGTTTTGTAGATTCACACAGGTAGTATTGCTCTAAGCAAGAAATAACTGTATTTAAACCTGGGAAGTCCCAAGACAAGCATTTTAAGGATGTGTTTTCTTTTCTCCTAGTGAATATTTAATGATGCTGATGCCTCCAAGCGTAGAGGAAGAGAGGTAAGTGTTTGTACAGAATGTTCTAAGTCCATATTGGCTGTATGCTGGTTTTCATGGGCTGCAAATCTGCTTGTTTATCTGCAGTGACAAACCAATGGCTCCAAGCAATGTGCTTTCTATGGCCCAGCTGAGAACTTTACCCCTTGCTGATCAGATCAAGATCCTGATGAAGAATGGTTTGTAGCTTTTGTAATACATTTGCACTTTGTGACTTTTAATTGCCTCAGATAAGGTACCTTTCCTACTAGTGCCACTTTTGCCACCCCACCAGACAATCTGTCTGGCTCTCTGATTCTGTGAAGAATCCAAATCCTGAGCCTTTCCTTTAAGAAGTCCTGCTGTTTAGAGAGGAGCAGTAACAGCAGATCTGACTGCTCATCTGTATGTTTGCAGGCAATTTGGTCTTAAAATAATTTCTAATCTGATGATGGCTTTCTGGATACATGTATTTCAGCAGGTAGCTCCTGGAATGTGGGGTCTGAGTATGAATTGTAAGTTGAAGGTTCACACAACAAGCTGCACTTTGGGATTTTCTGGGAAGTTTTCAGTAATATGCACTTCGTGAGTGTCATCTAGGAATTTTATTTTGTCTCCTCAGAGTTACTATCTGATGAGAGCAAATTCTGAGAACTTTGCCTCAGAACCTTCCTGTCTTGTCAGGTGTCTGTTTCCAAGTATTGCCAAAGGCATAGCTTATTTTTATTTATTTATTTTATTAATGCATTAATTTGGGGCCAGTTAAGCCAATCAACTTTGCAACACTAGCAGATACTTTCAGAACAGATGATGACTGTAGTGCAGGGAGGAACTTAGTAGAACTTAGGTTTTGGGTTTTTTCTAAGATGCAACTTTGACCATGAACTTCAACATAAATAATCCTAGATTTCTAAATCTATGTCTGTATCATGTGCGTTGAAGAAACCCTTAATCTGGTTTGTATTTTGCCTTTCAGTGAAGGTCATGCCATTTGCAAATCTGATGAGTTTGCTAGGCTCTGGGACTGACTCTACGGCAGTTCTCCGCTGTATACAGCAGGTGGCAATGCTGGTCCAGGGAAACTGGGTGGTGAAGAGGTATGGCTCGTCTTTGTTACTGGGATGTGGTTTTTTGCTTTAAGGAGAGGATCAGAACAATAGATTTTACATACTCATCTTTCTTGTGTCCCAAAGTAGCCATGTTCTTAACTCACAGTATGGTAAAATCTTGATTTAATGTTTGGTGCTTTTTAGGGCAGTCAGATATCAAAATTCAAATGGTTGATATTAAGGGATAATATCTTAATATCTACCCTAGCTAAAATTATGGCTGGGCAGTGATGTAATCTGTATTTGCATTTGAATTATGCCAGGATTTTGATATTGTCTTTGCTCATGTTCTTTTGTGAGAGGACTGCTGTGAATTCTTCCAGAGATTAGTGTCAAATATAAACACAGAAAATGAAACCAATGTCAGCTGTAGTATTTCTTAGCTAAATTCAGTTAAAGAAAGATCTTCGTGCAGTCGCCTTACTGTTCATCAGTGGATGCTGCTCTTGTCAGCTGAAAGCTACCCTCTGGAAGGCGTTACCCGCTTAATAAATCAAGCGTGGAGTCCTGAGTGTACCATATGAAACGGATTCTGTATCATTCTCCTGTTTATTAGGATAAAGCATCCCACTGGGAATTGAAGTGTAAAGTGCAGTATGATTTTTTTGTTTGGTTGGGTTTTTTTACCTGGGTGGAGCACTGCATGCAGAGAATTACAATCTCTTGAATAGCTCTCTGTGTTTGGGTGGCACCACCTAGCAGCCTGAGTCTGTTAGCAGGATGTGTTTCAGCTGTTGTGATACAGGCCTGTATTAGCAACATGAACAGTTTTAACAGCAACCCTTGCTGTCCCTCCAGCCATTCTAGAAGGAAGCTGGAAGCATGTTAAAAGATTGTATATTAGCATTCAGATTGCTTTTGTGTTATAGCTCATTCTTTCCTACTACTCTGAGGTGGATGTATGTATCTCTAGTAGATGTGGTGTGTTTGGGATGGTTGGGCACAGAGCAGCACATGCGCACATGAGAGCTTTAGATGGAGAGGGGACCCATTTCTTTGACCTGGGTAGGATCAAGATCGTGGACCTGGGTTGCCTTGAGGCTTTGGTTAGCATGCTAACAAATGTCATCCAGTTGGTCTTGCAAGCAGACAAGGACAAAGGTTAATCCTGGTCTTGGGGCACTTAGGTTTGAGCATGACATTTCGTAGTGCTGTTCTCGTAAGCCCATGATCACTGGGAAAGACTTTATTAAAAAACCCTTATGCCCATCCATCAGCATTTTGGTTAAATGTTGCCTTCAAGGCTGTGTACTAGGTTAGCCCAAGCATTTCTTAGGATCACTCTGGTCTTGTTTACACCAACCCATAGGGGGATAGGCTTTGCAAGAACAAAGCAGAGCTTGTACCTGTGTTGCACGCATCTGCTAGCCACAAGGCTATGCTTAGCTGGTATAAGCCTTTTTGCACTAGTGTAATTGCAGTGGTGTAATTACACCAATATTAATTCCTTTAATGAAAACTAGGCTTTGGATAAAGGTATAATTTAACTGCAGAACAGGGAGGACATGTTTGTTACATTAATCTTCACCAATGCCATTTTTCTGGAGTACCTAGTAACTAATCTGTCTTCCTTTTTAATTAACAGTGATGTCCTCTACCCAAAAGATACTTCTAGTCCACATAGTGGAGTCCCTGCAGAAGTGCTCTGTAGAGGGCGAGATTTTGTTGTAAGTATAACAGTGTTTGTTGTCCTTATAGGAAAACACAGGTGAAGTTTGCCTGAGAGACCATGGCATTGCAAAACTGCTGTTCTACTGCAATAAGGTGTTTCCTCTAAAGAAATCATTCTTGCTTTAATCCTGAAGTCTGTCGTGGGAGTGTTGGTGTAGACTGACGTTGTGGCTGGTTGGCAGGTTCAAGTCATCTGTCATTAACAGTATTCATCCATTCCTAATACATGTTGTAGAGCCCCTATCACATAGCCCCCACAATGCAAGGCTTACAGAAAAGCCAGAACTGGATAATAAAGTACTTGTTTCCTTGGGCTCAGGACTGTGAGGTCTCAGGAGGGCAGTGTGGGTAAGCCTTGTGCTCCCTGGGCATGCACTGTTGATCTTTAAAAGGGACTTTATTCCCCAGAGCTGCTAATCAGTGAAAGGACTTTGTTCCAGGCACCTTTTGTGAGCAGTAGCTGCACATGGAAGTGAAATGAATACAGGTCTTGTAAGCACACGTAACCACAGCAGAAAGGAACAACCTCTGCATTGTGTTCATTTTCGCAAACCATGGAAAGAATTAGGTTCCTGAGTGCTTCCTAAGTTCATAATCAGTTTATAGCTTCCGCCATTAAAGCGAAGCTGACAGGTGCATTGCTCTCATTTCTTTCAGTTAGACCTGACTGTTCCCCTTGTTTGCGAAGGTTGTTTCTGAGATTTAGCTCCTTATAGCAGCATGCTGTGGAAGAGACTTTAAGGAAATTACATACTAGTGTAAGATAAAACTGGTGGTGATTGAAGCTGACTTCTTATTGTGTCTTGATGTCTGCCCAGGACACTGCCCTATGGAGACCTGGGCTCAGGTGTGACCCAGTGACATAAGTCTTCGGGACACAGCAGATTAGGTGACACGTCATGTGTAAAGTCCTAAGTACCAGAAATTATTACGCTCAGTTAAGTAAGCATCAGTGGTTTAGTGATTAAGATATAAAGATACATTATTTTCATTTGAATTATGTCAGATATACCTTGTATGGAAAAAATGGATCTGTGTTGATCTTAAAGTAAATTGCTCATTAGCTCTAAACAGGGAAAAAGTTAAAATATTAGAAAATTAAAACATTTCTGGCTTTCAGACAAAGTGAAATGCCTGATCATAAAGCTCAGAAATAGTATGTAATGCTGTATTGCATGTGTGGAGAAAATGTGTTCTAGCGTAAAAAGTGAACTTTATTTCTCTGTATGTATTTGTGTAAAGTAATTAATAATGTTAAAAAATATTTATGGCCAGTAGTGACTTTCAGGGTCTACCTGCTCCTCACTGTACTTTGTGGAGGAGGAAAAGTAATTTGTGTCTTTTTCTGAAAGCTTCTGTTTGTTCCTCAGATTCTCACATAAATAAATTGAGGACATGAGTACCATTGGCTCTAGTTGAGGGTAAAGGGCTACCTCAGAATTGTGTGCAAGGAGAGCTGATAGATCTGCTTCCTTAGGACAGCAACTTCTTGTGCTGTAAAACAAATGCCCTGTGCCCTAGAGTGAGCGTGGTGGTTTTGTGTGCTTGTCGGCAGAGAGAAGCTGAATCGGAGAGAAGGATGCAGAGATGACGTCCTAGGGCAGGAAGAAATTGGCAGTAATGAGATTTTGAATTTTTCACAACATTATTAGTACACACAGGCTAAAAGAGGTTGTAGTCTATTTAAATGGAGACAGGAAGAAATCAAGGTCATGTTTAGACAGTGTTCTGCCCAAGTCCTCATGTATCCTGTCAGCCTGCTCTCAGCAGCTGCCTCTCAGGATATTAAACTTAGGAGCTGCTTTGCAGAGCACCTGGCTTTCCATTAGCTGAGGGCAGGCGTGAGTGACAGGCCATCTCTGCATAACTGTAACTCAATGTGATGTGCACTGAAGAAGGGAACAGGCCGCGTGCTGCAGAAAGCAACAGTCATCAGCCTCTACAGGCCCCTACATTGACAGAAGGGGCTGGACGGTTTCTTTAGGTTGATTAGGTATGTGGAGTCCCAGCATCACTGCAGTGGATCTTCCTTTTTTGTTTCTTGGAAACTAACTGAAGTTTGAGTTCAAGAGATTCTTCGCTTTGTATTTCGTAGTATTTTGGCTTTTGTAGTCACAGGTTCACCAAGGCAAACCATGGACTCTCAAAGCTTTTGATACCGTGTTCATGGCCGTTTGAGGCCAGAAGAGGCCGGAAAGTGTTTTGCCACTACCTGGCCAAGAATCACCTACTTCCATATTCTTGAGAGTAACAGCTTTTCCATTTTTCTGGTAACATCATTGAACAGGGTTATTACTACAACAACACTAAAGCAACTGCTGAATACAGTTGCTAGGTTTTTCTCCTTTGTTCCCTTCCTAGATGTGGAAGTTCACACGGGACCGCTGGGTTGTGAGAAAGGAAGTGGCAGCAGTTACAAAAGTGAGTGATGGTTTTTTCTCCCTAAATCAGAAGCTGGTGATGAGTGTTGGGCTTTGTCTGTAGGTTGGTGGTGGATGCTGCAGCCTTCTCTCAGGTTCTTAGTGTCTGCATTACTGCTGACGTGCAGTGTTGCTCTCCAGGCATGACTTCACTTTGGAACAGGTATAAATACATACTTTTGTTTAGAAACATTTCAAGCAGCTCCCACAGTTACCACGACTCCACAGGATGTGACTGGTCCTGTAGCTGAGCCACTGGAATGCATCTTGTCCTCTCGTCTGTTTCAGTGGGAAGCTGGACACTGTTTGAATTAAGCTGCCTGATCATGCACCAAAACAGATGAGTGCTTGTGCAGTCCATACTAGCTACTGTTCTTTGGGTGTGTTATAAAAAAGCAACTCCTGTTGGCAGTTGCCACTTGTTAGAATTGAATAAAAGCTTTAAAGCATCTCAGGCACCTGAATATTTTGTTAAAACTGGCAAATGAATGAGAAATATTAAGAGAACAAAAATTAATTTCCTTAAAATAAAGTAAAATTATAAAACACAAGTCAATTTATGCACAGACCATCTACTTTCGCAATGTAAGATCCAGTGCTGCTTAAAAGCTGTGCATGTGTAAATGGAGTATGTCTGACCTGCAGCTCTAAAATAACATTAACATTGTAGAATATGCTTCTCTTCACAATAGAGTCTTTTCATCTCAGTTTGGAAACTCCCTTTTCTTCACAAAACATGCCATGAGCTATTTGACTCTCAGGTGATTAATCACCACTGCTCTCTGAAGTCCTGCGCTTTTAACTTGTGTGAAAGTGTTGGTGCTGCAGAGAAGGATGAGTATCTCTGACTTAGCTGGGTGTGTATTCATGGAGGTGCCCCATACATACCAGATCAGCATAACTGCATATGTTTTGTGTAAATTTACTTCCTTATTATTTATGCTTTTGCTTTTTCTTTTAGCTTTGCCCAGAAGATGTGAAAGACTTCCTAGAGCACATGTCTGTGGCAAGAATAAACAAAGGTTGGGAGTTCATGCTCCCTTATGATGAAGACTTTGTTAAGAAGCATCCAGATATAGTTCAGAGGCAACATATGCTGTGGATGGGCATTCAGGCCAAGTAAATGACTTGCTTTATTTTGGGGAATAAGCCACAAGCAGAGACCTGTCTCGTACAAAGTTTCTGTAGACATTGATAGCTAATTTGATCTGCATTGTCTCAAACCTCAATCTGAGGTTTTCCCCTCAGTCACCAGGCAGTGCTGTGGTGGGGGGTGTCACTGCGTCATTCAAGTCATACCTGTTCCTTGCCTCCCTGGAGAAATCAAGTGATCTAGCTAATGGTTAAAGCTGGTGTGGCTGCATGCAGGCAAAACAACTGAAACTGATATATTTTATCTTTGTCTTTCAGATTAGAAAAGGTTTATAATCTCTTAAAGGAGCACTTGACACCAAAGAAACAAGAGGCGCAATCAGGTAAATGGAATTGTGCTTGGATCATCCTGAAGCACATTTCATTCCTTCCTATACCTGGGTGATGTTTCGGAGTTCCCCTCTGGTTTTGGACATGGTGGGGACCAGACTTGTTTTGTTTAATATTTTTCCTTTCTTGTGATTTCCTCTGGATTGAGACAGATGTTGGTCTGTACTAACATCACTGATATTGGGGTGAGACAAACTTACTTGTAGCATCCTTGCAGCAGAGCAGGGAGGATCCTTGGCATTGGGGACTCACTATTCGATAGTGTAAGATCAGCTGGTTCTGTTACCCACCACTTCATTTAAGGCAGCTTGTATGATGTAGGGGTGTAAACAGCTCCTGAAGAGCGTAAACAGCTCCTGAAGAGAGGGCAGGGCCAGTGCGCAAGTAATTCTCACCTCTCAGTTTGCAAGCTAATGTGTATGAGGTGATATTTTTTTTTTCTCATTTCCCCTCATTTGCACTGTGCTCTCTATGGTGTGATTGAGGGCTGAGCAATTAATGAAGAATGTGTTTGGCAGGGGGCTGTACGGAGGTGTGAAGCTGTCTCTTTGACATCCTTCTCCACCATGGATGCCAGTGAGAATATTAAAGTAGCTGCTTATAACCCTAAAATTGTGAAAACTTGAGATTCCAGAGCGTTTTAACTAGGCACTGGGCTCATTGCCAGACACTGGAGCCAGTGCAGAGTGTAAGCAGAACTGACAAATGAGCATATGAATCCATTTCAATACCCTGTGTCTGATCTGCTTGGAAGGATTAGGTGTTGGGTTATTTGGAGAGGATTAGCGAGCTGAACAGCAGAGAAGATAACAGCATGTGTGCTGTGCATGCTTTTGCCTTAAAGACAGCACTCCTTCCTTTGGCTTTGAGACTGGATTCCTCTGCTGCCGACACGCCCCTTCCTTTCACCTTTGGATAGCTGGGTGTGGAGAGGACACAGACCAGGAGGCGAAGGATTGCATGCAAAAGGACTTCCCTGTCCCTTTCTCCTCATCAACAGTTAAGAAGAGGGCCTCACTTCCATACTGTGCACCTCATGCTAAAAGGGTGTTCAGGGTCACTGTTAACCCCTTGACTCTCCTCACTATACCTATAGGACATCCTTGTGCTGGCTCTGGCAGAAGCTGCAGCAGGGCCCACCAGCCACTAGGTGCTCTACAACGTGCACACACACAAAGGAAATCAGTTGGGCAAGCGCGCATTTGGGTCACAAGTGGAGATGTGTACACAGTCTTCTGTAGGCCCTAGTAATGGAACAAGTGCACTTTGTCTTTGCTTCAGATTATTTAACTGGAATACCCTTCCCCAGGTATCTGGCTTACAACTGTCAACATGTTTATCTTTAACACCACCCCCCCACCAAACCACAAAAAAACCCCACAACTAAAGTAAAATTAATCAACAAACTGGTATTATGCTATAGATTTCACAAGCACATGATGTTTCCTCGTTTTATTTCAATATGAGCCCTTCAAGAAATATTCTGCAAGAATGGAACTTTGGTTATGGTGAGATTTATGGTATCTTTTGTTCCTCTGTAGGTCATCCATTGCTGGTTTCTGGGGAGCAAAGGGTCAACATGGCTAAAGCAAAAGTCAAGCAGAACTATGGGCAGCTGGAGAAGGAGTTCCAGAAGCAAAAGGCAGAGATGAAATCAAATGACACCTCGGCTAAGATGGATGTTTCCAATATCCGCATTAAAGAGGAGCCTGTGAGTGACGAGGAGCCAATGGATACCTCAGCTTATGAGGGCATGAACAACGGCATCGTCAATGGCCTCCATACGGAGGACTCCATGGACTCTCTGAATGGCCACTTGCCTGGAGGCTGCATTGACAGAGTAGCCCAAGAACTGAAGGCATTTGTGTCATCAACGTTTAAGAAACAGTTTGTACTCACCCTGAGTGAGCTTAAACGGTTATTTAACCTTCACTTAGCCAGTCTGCCTCCAGGACATACGTTGTTCAGTGGCATTTCGGACAAAATGTTACAGGACATGGTGTTGGACACTGGCTGCAAACAGATTTTGGTGCCTGTAAGTATGTTTTTCCCTTGGTATCCTCTGGGGAGGAGGAGTTGAGGGGGGCATCAAACATCTGAGCTGAAAAATGTGTGTGTCCAGTGTTGGTGGACTGGAAGAACAGATAGACTCCGAGTAACTGTCCAATATTGGATATGTTGGAGCTGCTGGAGGTTTGTCAGGCGCCCTGCTGCTGGCTGGCCCTGCACTCTGCTTTCTTAGCTCTGTGGTATGCTGCATAGCTGAACTGTCTTTGGGGCTCTGTTTCCATGTGCAAGCTGTTGAGCTGCCCTGACTCACTGTCCCAACTCGCTCCTGTTAACAGGATCTAAGGCAGTCCCAGATTCCCATCAGCTTCTCCTGGAGTTGCACAAGCTCCTTCTCTCAGGGACAAGGACACAGTGAGCGAGGAAATGTGGCACTGACAGCCTGGGAGCAGCAAGGCACACCCAGCAGATCCCTCTGGGAAGTGACAAACTCTATGTGCAGCAGGTTTCTTTGGTCAGGCCTTTTCCTCTTAGGCTGTGCAGAGGTGTCTTTTTGTTTCTTTGTCTTTATGGAAATGACATGTGTGATTGTGAGAGACAGAGCAGGTTTGTGTGACAGTCCATTGCTTAGGAAAGGAAAAGGAATTTGGCATCATGGGAAAGAGCCTAAAAGGAAATTAATTTTACAAGACATCTGGCAGTGCTGATTGGGTTGCAGTCAGAAAGAGCTTGGGAGTCAGCTGCCTTGGGGAGAGAGAAAGAGACGTGTGAACTGCTTGAAAGAGCAGGCAAGGCAGAAAGAGCAGGAAGCAGGCAGGCTGACGAGAGAGCCTGGAGCATGGGAGTTGATACCCGGCTAAGGAGTAAGGGTTGCTACCAAGGGGGGTGCAGAAATAACATGTTCAGTCATGTGCAGAGTACGTGTTGTGGCACTTGGGAACCGAGTAACAGACTTGAAATGCCACGAGGGAGACCATGGATTTTGGTACTTTCTGTTTTCTCTCCTGACAGCTTCCAAGTCCTGGGGTAATGTTTGCCTGGAACTGCCTCCTAGTGCTGGCTAGGCTGTCCTTTGTACAGGGTGCTGTGTGTGCACTTGCCATGCTGATGGTAAATAGCTGAGGTCATTGCTGCCCTATTACTGGGACTTGTTTGCATTTTGAAATTTTGGGATTTCGGAAATGATGCCATCCGCTCTTTGCTTAAAGGCTGTGAGGAGTGTGAGTGGGATAGTTACTTCTTTTCAAAAGTCAACCAAAATAAAATCCTCCTGAAGAGAGGTGGTTGGGATCTTCCTTCTGTCTGGAAAACCCTGTCACAGGACATCTGCAGAGGTGCAGAAGTGGTCACTGGAATGTCTCTTGCTGGAGGTCTGCTCTCAGTTTTAGTTCTGCCAACCCAGAATTTACTGCAAAACTTGAGATCTGGTACAGGAGCCTGTGTAAGCCTGTGCTTTATGTGCAATGTAAATCATTACCCCCAAGCCTCCCTCTGGTGCTCTGTGTAGTTGGCAAAGGTGCTTGGGCTGGTTTTACTTCTTACATGGGCTCATACGCTTGGGTTTTTCTTGATTGTTCCCCTAGACAGTTTTGTCAGAAGCTGATGAGGGTGCCTGAGCTCAGGGAAAGCCTGCAGGGTTGTTCAGCGTGGGATTGCAGAGTTGCTCATTAGTTTTCTGTAATTGAAAGTGCTTTGGTGATAAAAATCAATGATCTGAGGTAATTAAAATGATGTTCTGTGGGGGGTGAAGAGACTCTTGGCTTGCATGCTGCTCTATTATAGAAAACATGTTGCTGAAAACGGCAGTTGAAACCTTACCAGGGTAATGCAGGATATAGTACAAAGCTGACCGACTGCACCCAGGCAAATATATAGTATTTGTGGGGAGCCAGAAGAGATGCTACTCCAGCTGCAGATGAGGCTGTGGGTCACCTGCAAGATGCTGTGCTTTGTAGCATCCTCAAGTTGTGGAGAATTAGTGAATCCTGGGCAGATGCACCAAGTGCAGGGGGCTGCTGCTGCCATCAAGAGAAGGGTGAGTAGAGGCATCCTCAGCAGACAGTCCTCACTGTGTCTATGTGTGTGTGTCCAGAGCTTGCATGTGTCCAGTCCCATGGGAAATGTTCCTGCAGGAATCTGGCTCCCAAGTACCTACACCCATTCCTGCAGCCTGGTGGGGTGCATGGTGGCGGCTGGCTCCTTCCCATGGTCAGTGCAGTGACAAGGTTCTGCCCAAATCTTGAGGATATTTTTGAGGCATCAGGAAATGATGCAACCGTGGCCAGCATCCTGTCTGGCCAGGGTAACAGGAGGAATGCAGCCCTGCGCTCCTGGTGAGCCTTGTGGGCTAGTGCCGATTGCCAGGCTCCTGGCAAGGAAAGCTCCACAGTTTACCTTTAGGATTAATCCAGCTGATAAGTTTTTTCTGGCAGACTCAACCCCTTTCTGTCTGGTTTAGCTGCCTGGCTATTTTTAGTGTGTGCTCAGTGCTTGAGTGAGACACATCCCAAAGCCAGGGGCTCCTCCCTGAGAGCTTCCGTTTGAACGCGGCAGCCCTGCGGACCTGGGGCAGCAGTTTGTCTCCTGAAAGCCCTGCACTCACTCTGCAGCTTAGAACAGGAAGGGGCACAGGGCAAGTATTTCAGAGAAGGATTTTAAGGCAGTGGAGAGCTGTTTCAAGGTGAGGCTGGAGGAATTAAGAAAATGCACATAAAATGGCAAAGGGACAGTGGATGGCAAGAGAGTAAAGCTGTTTGGACAGAGCAGCATGTCTCTTCAGAGTTGCTGTTGGCATGTCCCACTTCTGTGCTCAGGCTGTATGACAGCAAGGAGTGGGACGTCTGATTGTGAGAGACAGAGCAGGTTTGTGTGACAGTCGATTGCTGTTGGCAGCAGTGTTTGCAGTTTGCAGAGTGAGGCTGGACAGGAGGAGGAGATTCTGTGGGGTTTTCTTCCCAAATAAGTATTGTGTTGGTTTGGAAGCTGTTTCCTCACCAAATGGCCAGATAAACACAGCCGCATTTCAGATGTGTGGCTGAGGCAGGAGTTTGCGCTCCAGGTCTGTGCTGAGTGACTTTCTCAGATGAGGCAGCTCGTGGTTGGGTGCTCCCGGTGCCCTGCACTCTGCCTTTCCTGCTGCAGCTCTTTTCTGGAGGGGAGCTGAAGTATTTCATTTTATCTGTGTTGAAAGCATACAAGAGATATCATTCCTCAAAAGCAAGTGTCCTTACAAGAATTATGTCAGGTGTTGCAAGCCCAATAAACCAAGTATAAAACCTTGTTATAGTCCAGCCATTTGGACCAATGTGAGAGCCACAGCTGCTAATCCCACTAGGCAGTTCCTGCTGGACAAAACTCTTTCTCTTTGCAATGAGATCAGAGGCAGAGCATGAAAGGAAGGGCTGATCTTTCACTCTGCGATGCACAAGTCTGTTGGTGTGGTGTGAGTGAGGCTGGGAAGAAAGGCTTGGTTTGTCCCAGCAGCCGGGATTGAGGGATACTGGAACAATCAGGGCTGGCTTGTTAGCTTTTCATTGATGATTGATTTTAGGTCATCTGGATGATTAGCAAGGAATAAATTGTTAGTGACAGATAAGAAGAGACGTGTCAGGAGTGAAAGCATATTCAGCATTGCTTGTTAGTCACTGCTCCAAGGGGAAGTGTTAAGGCAAATGGATGGCATTTTATTTTTCAGGAGTTTGGAGTATGTAGGGGAGGCAGTTGTGTTCCTTCCTGTGTGCAGGCATTTGAGGCCTCTGCCTCAGACAAAACAAATGTATCTCTCTATAGCTTGACACATGTGGGAGGGGGAACGCGGATGTCAGGAAAAATCTAGACATCTTGCCATGAGATGCTGGCTAAGGTCCAGGCCCTGGGGTTGTTCTGGTACATGGGTATTGACCCTCCACCAGTGGGAAACAGTCCTCCTTCAAAATCCATGGAATTCCAGTAAGCCCAGCAGTTCCTTTTAAAGCTCTGAAAAAAGGTTGGTGGTGTGCCAGACATGGCAGCAGGGCCCATGGTGTGGATTACCCCACCGTGACCAGGAGCATCAGTTAAACATATTGGGCATATCAAGGCACACATCGTGGTGCATGCTCATCCCATTCCCTAAGCCATAGTTAGCTCCTCATTAATTCAGGGTCTGTGTGCTTCAGGATCACCAGCAGCACAGGTGTGATACAGATGCTGTCTCTGCTGAAGTCACTGGGCCTCTGAGAAGGTGTCTGCCCTGTGCCTGCAGCACGGGCTGTGCCAGAAGAGGCACGGGGGCTGATAGAGCAAGGTTACCTCTTCTAATGTGGAATGGGAGAGAAGCTTATATTGTTTCAGCAGTTCTCATTACATGGCAACGACATTTTTGATTCAGTAATAGGTGGCCAGGGATACTGTATCATAGAATCATTAAGTGGAACTCATTAAATAGATGGTTATTTTTAACAGGCTCTTGTTCTCAGTTTCCTCCACAGACTGCTGCTTCACCAGATGAATTAAAGGTCTATGCACTTTGGGAAGCTGGTGACACTTATGATCAGGTAAATATAAAAAGAAGTGACATTCCCAAATATATGTTTGTTGAGCATTTGGCATTGTTTGAATTTGTGTTTCTGGAACTGGTACAGCAGGTAGTTTTCCTCTTTTCCTACTGAAGTGTCCAGTTTCCAATACCAGCCTATTTCTAGCTGAGAGGAAGCTCTTAGCTCACAGGGTGATCATTGCTGTGTCAAGACACGGCAGCGTGGGCAGAAACAACATAGTACATTGGTTAATACATGCCAGCAACTAGCTCAGTGGAATACAAGTTATTTAGAAGCTGTGAAGAGAAAAGATTCTCTGACACAGGCCTCGCACCAGGATCTGGTCCAATTTTTTTTGTTTGATGCTAATGCAACATGAACCAGAGATGAAATGATGTTGTTACCTGATGTATCTGTTTATACTTAGAATAGGAAATTATTATAGCATGTGTGAGCATCTCCTGAGTTTTAATTGCTGTCAGAGTCAATGAAATGGAAGGGAAGGTGCCTAACAAAATGTAGGTGGACAATGTAACTCCTGTGTCCATGATTTAAATAAGTTTTTATAGGAAAGGGTCAAGTAGTATCCAGCCTCCTGGGTGGAGTGGACCACGTGAACTCCCAGAAGCATTTGAGAGGAATATGTTGCAGCCTCTTCTTCAGCATGTTCTTGTACCTTTGGAGGTGCCCCAGGTCACAGGACAGCGCAACTCAGGGTATGGAGAGATCCCTGTAGAGCCCTTGGAGGCTAGAGCACCGCTGGAGAGCAGATGGATGTGGGACAGTTTCAGGATTATGAAACAAGAATCCGCTAATGTAGTTCAGTGAATGTTTTGTACAGACTAAGGCACACGCAGTTGTAATATGTGGAAAGGAAGGAATGATTGTTCTCTCTGTATTTATGATACATTTTCCTTCAAAGCATCGCCAAGTTTTGCTTGAAATCTTTTCGAAAAATTATCGAGTGCGCAGGAATGTGATCCAGAATCAGCTGAGTCAAGAATGTGGGGAAGATCTAAACAAGCAGGAGGTGGATAGAGTGTTAAAGGTACGTTTCTATTCTGTTGTGGGTTTGATCCAATTAATGCATGAATTTTTAATGCTCAGTTTGAGCAAAGGATCGTATTTTACCTTGGATTGACAAATGCCAAGGATGATAGAACAATTGGTGTTGGAATGTGGAAAAAGCCTGGTTTTCAGCTTCCTTTCTTAAAAATACACTTGTCTCATTCTACCTTTTTTCCCTCCAAGGCGTAGTGGTTTTGACTCACATGTTATTTTGTATTATTGCAACAGATCTTTATTTGTCATCTTGGACCAACAGAGAATAGAATGTAGTAAATGTGTTGCTTCAGAGTTATTTTCCAATAAAGTGAGTTAAACAGGAAGGAGGTGGGAGGGTACTGCACAGTGCTCCAAGTTTACCAGCTAAGAACTGGTAAATGAATGCTGAAGGGCACAAGTGCCACACGTTGGGAAGGAAATGCATTTCATCGTGTAGTATCATACATCATACAATACAATCAACCAGGTTGGAAAAGACCTTTAAGATCATCAAGTCCAACCTTTTACCCCAGCACTGTGAAGGCCACCACTAACGCATGTCACTGCCTTGAATTCAGGGATATTTTCCCCTGCAAACCTGGTGGGAAGCCAGTTTGCCATGTAGGCTGGTCAGGAAGGGCTTCCACCCATCACCCATGGCAGTGCCGTGGACAATTCCCCAAGCATGGATAAAACACCAAGAGAAAACAAGCCATGAGGAACGTGCTGGGGGCAACACTGGGCTGTGGGGTGGCTTGGCCACCGTTGTCAGCAGGACATATCCAACACCAAGAGCTCTTCCAGCTCACAGTAACAGGATAAGTTGTAAAATCTGTGCTCTGATTTGAAAGAAGCAAACACAGCAAATAACCAATTACTCCAAACTGTTCACAGATTGTGACTTCTTGCTTTTGGCCTGGGCCAGCTCCCCTCACTTGTCATTTGATGTGTTGTTTGTATTTCTTACAACCAAAGCATGGCTAGCCAAAATAATGGTATGAATAAGTGTGTAGATAGCACCTTATAGTGCTACTCAGGAGAGAATGGAGGCTTCTCACCACAGTTTAATAGCTCAGAGGTGTCTGAGGGCTCCTCATAAGCTCCTCTTCTCTGGGAGATGCTCCTAAGGAGCATCCTGAGGAGATCTTTCAGACCATTTCACACCTGGGAATGCAGGAGCTGTGTTGGCATTGACCATGGGGGGTCCTCGGCAAAGGGAGAGCTCTCCTAAAACCTGGATCCCTCCACTCCCACCCACTTTGGAGCTTTCTAAACCCAGGTTTTCACTCACCAGGACTTGAAAGCTCATTTGTGATCCTCAGGAGAAGGAGCCTGTCTGCCCCTTCAATCCGGAGCCTGAAGGGGATGACATGGACACAGACATGCTGCCAAAGGGGATGAGGGGCCTCAAAGCCCCTCAATGGCACACTAGTGCTTTGAAAAATGCAGAGTGTCATAGAATCACAAAATCAACCACGTTGGAAAAGACCTTTAAGCTCATTCAATCCAACCTTCCCAGCACTGCCAAGGCCACCACTAAGCCATGGCACTGAGGGAACACTTGCAGGGACGGTGGCCCCAGCACTGCCCTGGGCAGCCTGTTCCAATGCCTGAGCACCCTCTGGGGAAGGAATTGTTCCTCAGCTCCATCTAAACCTGCCCTGGTGCATCTTGAGGCCGTTTCCTCTTGTCCCATCCCTTGTTCCTTGGGAGCAGAGACCAGCCCCCTCCTGGCTCCATCCTCCTGCCAGGCAGTTGCAGAGAACTGCATGCACAGAGAAGCAGAAGGACATGCAGCAGTGTACAGAGCAAAACCCTAGCCAAAACAAGCAGGCTGAGTAGTAGTTAACGTATTTCATTGTGAATGTTTATTTGAATCCTTTCATCTCTGTCTTTGAAGATGCAGCATTTACTTGCTAAAAGAAGTTTAAGGTATAAAGTACAGACCGTACAGGCCATGATTGACAAGCTTTAAAAGTGATGCAGGATGGCTAAGTAAAAAGTTGCCAACTAAAGTAATACTTTAATCATTGTCGCTGGGCCTTTGCTTACTGTCACCCACTTCAATGAGACAAGTGCTTAAGTTCTTAATTACATTGGGATTTGCACACAGAATAATAGCATGTTTGAAAAATTACAGATCTGCTGCTGTGATAATAAGCAAACTGGTCTTGCTTGAAAGAGTCTGGTCATCTTACCAGTAAAAGAAGCTCAGATGTTTCTGCCTGCTAGACAGTATTTCCTGTGGCTTGCCTGTGCTTGAGATCTGTCAAGTGACTAGATGCGCTCAAGTATCAGCTCTCCTGGAACATCTAGACAATGTACTGGCATTAGTTTTTCATGGTGCTGTTGCTATTTAACAGATAACCTATTTCTAGAAAAAATACTTTCCTCTGAAAAAGTACTTTTTTTATGTAAGTCACTAAGTGATCAGGCAGCCAGCCTTGTGTTGTGCCAGGCTGCTTTGCCATGAATACATTTGTCACAGAAGTATGTAAAATTATCTTTGTTTCTGAAATAAAGATTAGACGTATGATTTAATGGAACAGGAAGATTCTCTGGCTTCTTTAAGCCACAAGAGATTGGATTCCTCTTTGAATGAAATTGGATTTGTTGACTCCTATTTCCCCATCTGCCTGTGCTCCTTTTTTATACACAGAGGAACAGACTGACAGGGTTTGTGTTCTTGCATGTGCAGATCAAGCCTGCAAACCCTCTTTCTACCCTCCATGCTTAATTTTGGTTTTGTTTTTGCAATGTGCAAGTCCCACGACTTCAGGAAAGAAGATGCTTTCCCCTCTTTAAGCTTTGCAGCATCGGTTTGGTACCAGTACTTAAGCCTATATGGAATTACCTAAATGGGAGGGTGGGAGCAAAAGAAAGAGAAGCCATTAGCTTAGAACTCAAGAGACTTGGTGCTCATCTAATAGAAGAAATAAGAAAATGAGCCACAAGAAAACCCACTTAGTGAACTCCTTTGCTGTGGTGCTTACGTGCTGTAAGTGTGGCAGGCATGTGGTCAGAATACCAAAGCACTGGTCTGAGGTGAAACAGTTCATTATCATAGAAAGTTGTTCCTTAAAGGGCTTCAGCTGTAGTAACTGCTTTCACACTCCAGCCCTTCCCGTTGCTCCCTTTAGCCTCTCCACCTGAGCTTCAGCCTGCATATCCCTCAGTGCCCTTTGTCTTCACCCTTTCCCAAGCTGGCTGCTGCGCAATCCCCATCTTCTCCCCCTGCAAGCTGCTTTCTTCCTGCCACTGCATTGTTTGTCCTTGTGTCCTCTCAACCTTTCCTCTCTCATGTCTGTTACATTCATTTAAGCTATATGGTCTTAGGGTGGAGATAACCTGCTCTCCAGATTCATGCTCTCTTGTGCACTGGACAGGAGACGCTTGTCATGGGTTGTCCCAAAGCCACACTATGGCTCCCAGCACCTTACACGCTTTCCCTGTCTCCCCAGGACTGCTGCGTGAGCTACGGTGGAATGTGGTATCTTAAGGGGACGGTGCAGTCCTGACAGTGGTGGTAGCGGTTTCAAGTGATCTCCAGGACGAAAGAGGAAACCTGCAGCGGGCGGCACAGGCAGAGTAATGCTGTGACCTCGGGAGTGCGGGGCAGGACCTGACCTACTTTGGGGCACCCGGGCGTTGCAGGCAAGACAGTCACTGACATCCCAACACGCTCACACCCGTGTCTGCATGGCCACCTAGGCGCAAGAGCAACTGGGAGAACAACATGGGACCCTGTCTGCAGCTTGATTAATCGGGGACTTCTAATGTATTTCCATTCTCGTTCTGTTTCGTTATAAAGAAATAAAACCATATACTGACACAGACATGATGGAAAATCATGATCTAATACTTTATAAGTAATGCCAATAAATTAAATTTGTTTACAAAAATCCCAGTTTTTGTTAAATACCTGGATGCTCATGCTTCAGGCTGAGTGTTGTAACAGCCCGTGCAGCCCTTTCTATATAAAAAGACAGTCACGTTCATGGAAATGCCAGGCCGGGGAGGGGGGGGACAAAATCTTTGAGCTCTGTACTACATAGTGACTGTTCTTGCCTGTTGTCTGTGGATTGAGTCATTTGGAAAAGCACCTGCATTTAGAACAGATGCAGAACAACTACTGGATTGCTTTTAGTGGTGCAGGTTTTGTTTGGGGGACTTTTTGCATTACTGAATGCAAATGCAGTGAGGTAAGTAGGTAGGTAAAGTAGCTGAGTGCACCCTCTGGAAGGCATCCAGTTGTAGTTGTCACATGGCAACAATGTAAAACCTCTATTTTGTGTAATTTTTTAAATAAAATTTTATCTCAAAGGTCAATTCTACCCAGCCTTGTATTTGTCCAAGAAGAAATGGAAGGTGTATCCACTCCTTTTGTGGCCTGAAAGCTTACAGATAACAGTCAGGAATGTTTTAGTAGAGGTTAGAAGTAGATAGTGAACTGCTTTACATCATTCTGCTTGCACCATGTTCTGCAGGGTGTAACCAGAGGTAGCTGTTGAGCTAAGAGCCCACTGCGTGATGTGTGGTAACCACTCTCTGTTGCAGGTTTATCATGGAAGCCTAGCTGCAATGTGGTTAAGGAATATCCTACTGTGTAAGCACTGTACAAGATGGTTGCTTTACTGGTCATGTTCTTTTCTATACTTTCATCACATGAGAAGCTCAAAGAGATTCTATTAATTTCATCTACTTACACTCTGAAAAGGCGAGTTGAGTTGTTGACTAAGCCGATTAAGGTAGTTAATCCAGGTAAACTTGGCTAAGAATATTGTTACCATATTTACAGCATTTCACATTTCTATGGAAAGTATCTATTTTTCAACTACTAAAATTCTACCTTAATTAACATGCTAGTGTACTTTATTAACTACATCAGTGTATGAGGGAGGTGTTTTAAGTTCAGGCAGCTTTTGCAGCCTTTGTCTTGGTTAGTGGCATGCACCCAACACAGCCCTGTTGCCAGGGCGATACCTGTGGCTGCATCTAAAAGCTGCCCTCCAGGAAGGCCACAGTCTAAGAGAGGTCACGAAAGTTTTTTATTGCATAATATGTACAGTTAAGGTTAAAGTACAGTACAGCCAGAGCCGAGCACCGGCACAGGCAGCCAAGGGGAAAGTTACACTGCAGAAGAATCAAGTACTGTGGAAATCCAAGGACGTTTTTGGTATTTTTAAAGCATAAAAATGGTATATATGAAAGTACTCTAAATTAGCCAACAGTAACAACCCACTGGAGATCACCAATTTCACCAAAAACTGAGTTTTACATGTCTTCTGATCTGGCAGGTGTGGATCACCCTTCCCCTAAAGCAGTGAAGAGGGAGCAGTAAAGGGTTTGTGACTAACATGCCATACCTTTCTCATGTAAGTTTACTGCTTCCCCATACCCAAATCAGGGCAGACCTCCAGGTGATACAGATCCAAGTGTTAAGGAAACAGTGACAATACAGTTAACCTGATGGCAGAATAGCAGCTTTTCTGCCTTTTTTGGGTTTTCCCCTTCTTTTCGAACAGCACTGACAAACACCACAACACTAAGGAGAAACTACTTCATTCCCCCTGGATTTCTATCCTAGACAGGCCTATCCTTTTCCATGTGGCATGACCGTTTTAAAAATACAACTGTAATGGGAACTCCATCTGAGCCATGTGGGAAAGATTCAAGACTAGATAACGCAGGTGCCATCTGCAGCAAGTTTACTGGTCCCCAACTGGCACACATGGTTGTAATTACTACTTACACATGTGGCTTGATAGGATTATATAGTTGTTTAGAAAAAATAGAAGAGTCAAGATTCCCATTAATAATAATCCTCAAAATGCAATACATGTTTTAGAGAAACTCCCACAAAATGAAGTCTTAATACTGCAGCTGAAGGACCGGCTCAGCAGGGTACAACTTAAGGCGAACTGCAACAGCCGCATTTGAACTAAAGCTGAGAAATTGTCAACATTCTTTGTCAATAGTTTGGTCTATCACAGCAACTCAGGCAGAAAGTTGATCCCAAGAAGACCCTTTAATAAGGAAAAGGATGTCACCTTTCATTGTGCCTTCCCCCTCTTAATCTCTTAACCTTTGTTTTCTTAAGACTTTGAAGCAGTTTTAAAGAACATACTTCTCCATGCTCTTTGCTTTTCAGAATTTCAGTATATATAGATTACTATTAGGGAGTGAAGGGGAGGAAGAACAAGAGTGTGGTCCCCTGTTTTCAGTAGGATGTGTTCTGGCAGCATTGTGTCCATCCTCCCACCTCGCAGGCAGTGTGGAATCATCCACAGAAGCTGACACTGGAAGCAAGAGCCAAAACAATGTGATAAGGTTTCACCTGGCCTGTCTCCTTCAAGCACTTCGAGTTTGTGGTATGTAAGATTAAAAGCTATCCCACTACATCAATACTACTCCTAAAGTTAAATAGCTAAATTGCAACTTTCTATCTTACCAAATACACATAAAAATGTACTTTGCAGACATTCCACCAAAGAACAGTAGGTCCCAAATAACAAACATCATCAATTCACAGTATCCTGCCTTCAGACAAAGTGCCCTACATAGCAAACCATACCTAAAAAGCCACGCAAACTTTACATCAAATCCCTTCTTAGTAGGAAGACATTTATACTAATCTGGGGGAGAGCTTAGTGCATGTGAAAACATGGTACTAGCTTAAACCAAGCACAGCAGAGTCTGCTCTGCCAGGTCTCCACCTCCCTGCCAAAGCAAGCTCAGCTAGACTGCTGACTTCATTCTCAAGAACTGAGGAGAGGCTGTCCAAGACACTGGTCATGGGCTTTGGTTTTACTTATTTTCCACAGAGATGTAGTTACAGGGCTTAGATCATCAGTGTGAACCAAAGGAAAGCTTTAGTTTGGTTCCTTGTGAGAGTACAGATTTCTTAGCTCTGTTAATTTTTAAGTGGACTAAGGAAACTAGAGTCAGTTAACTGCTCTGGCCAGAGATTAAGTGTAGTATGAAGTAGTAGTATAGTATTAAGCTATGATGTTTGCTTGCTTTACAACCACTAGTTTGCGTGACAGTGCTAAACAACATTAAATCTATTGCTACATAGGTACAGGGAGACTAGCTGTTAACTAACTAGGTTGTTAACTACAGGCCTACAAGCCAATTCAAAACATTCATTTTGAGTGCTCAGGAAATACATTGTAAAAGGGGTCTTCTGACACTGGTGTAAAGTTTTTCCCCTTCCTGACTAACAGATTAGTCATCAATAGAAAATGGGTCATCATCATGTCCAACATTATGGCTGAGAGGAGAGGGACTTGTACTTAGCTCTGTGTTCATCTATTTCTTCCTTTGTTTTTTTGATACAGCTAAAAATTTCCTTAAAGAGTGCTTTATATTCAGGAAGAGCATTTGTGGGAGAGTCACTTAGCTCCACATTTGTGAATTCTTGATTGCTAGTTGGAAGATCATACTGGGTATTCCCTACAGTTAGGTCTTTGGAATACTGCTTCGGCGTTTGTACAGCCTTGTTTTTCAAAGAATCTTCAGCCGTTTGACACCTCTTCAAAAGTTCCTCATACTTCACTTTCAGAGCATTATACTGAGCATCAACTTCGTTAAGCACAGAGACTCCTCGCTGCTTCACAGCTTCAGCTCTCCTAATACATGTTTCTTCGTGGTCCCTTAGAATGTCTCCCCCTGCAGCACTGCTCAGGAAGGTTTCACTGCTGCTCCGTTTCAGTGCCTTCTTCTCAAACTCCGATACAGCCAGAAGTCCATCATCTGCTGGGCTCTGACCAAGCTCCCTTTCTAAAGGCTCCTTGAATGAAATGAAAAAGGATTCTGGCACCAATTTCTCCGTTTTATGTAATGTGTTTTCAGACTGAAGTATTTGTCGCATTTCAGCTACTTCCACTTCCAACTCCTCTGCACGAGCCCGATACAAGTCTATATCAGCAAGCCTCTGTTCAAGTTCACAATTTTCTTTTACCATAAGACTGTATTCCTCTTCCATCGTTACCCTCTTCTCTTTTTCTAGGTTCAGTTGGGCTTGCAGAACTGTAACTGCCTTTTTTAAGTTCTCATTTTCTTCTTCTAGAGGACTTAGCTGATTATCCATCGAAGTAATCTTTTCTGCAAACACATGGTCATAAACAAAATACCTGCAGAAAGAAAATAAATATGATCAAATGTAGGAAGTACAGCTGACCACACCTCCTAAAGTTTTCCTGTCCTGGGTAACTAATGACAGATATAAACCACGTGCTATCATACCTCAAAGTACACATAGTGGTCATTTTACTAACCTATCTGTCCATTTAATCATCAGAACCGAGTTTGTAAATACTGATATGCCATCAAATCAAGCCTCCCAGCTTAAGCAGAATGGCAGCTTAGGAACAGTTTCAAGTTACAGACACCCTTATTGAATAATTAGACCTACAATTTAAGTTTATTTAAACATTGCCTCAATGTATCATGCAGTACTTAGACACTCAGGGTTTTTTTTTCTGCAGCACTCCACTCTTGTAAGTTTTGTCACTGTTGTTTGTGGAAACGACCATCAAAATTGACAAGGCAATTCTGTAGGCTGGTACTTCCACAAGCATTGGGCAATTTGAAGGAATCCACTTATTTAAATTATCAAGAAATAACTTCCTTTTGGATGTACAGATTTATTCTACAGTCCTACCTCCATGTAGTGCTGAAGCCCAAACACAAAAGCCTGTTCTGTCTGTGGAAGTGCTTGACTTATGAAATTACCTTTTATTTCATAAGTGAACCTTCTAGGACTGAAGCTAGTCTGAGCTTTTCCCCCAGGTGGTTGTCCTGATGGGCATACTAATGCAGTTCAGCTGGGAAAAACTGCTCTAAATTAAAAAGCAGCCCAGAGCTCCAGGCACCATTTTACCAGCTTAAGCATCATTTTAACCAGCTTAAGTTCAAGTAGGCTATTGCAGGAATCCTGCCTTCCTTGAAAAGAAAATATCCACAGACATCCAAGGAAAAGGTAAGTTACATAAAACATTTTGCATGCAGGATGCTTGTTTTTCAGATTATCTGTCTGGTTTTATCTGACTGAAAAAAAAAGTGGGGTGCAAATTACTGTACACTTTCTAGGCTACAATTTAATATGGTTGGAGACTTTGGGAGAGAACCTTTCAAGGCAGTTCCTCTCACACAAATACTAATATGGTCTAGAAGTATGCCAGAAGCAGTGGCACCACCACACAGTGCAGGACTGTGCAGCTGCTTTGATAGTTGTGAACACCAGGTGTTTTTCTGCTAGCTTGTTTGACCTCTGTGCTTGTGTCTTAGTTTTTAGAGCTTTGCTTAAAGTAATTTCAGTATTCTCTTTGCTATGCAAGGTAAAAAGTCTTACTGGCGAAGATCATACAGCTCCTTCAAACATGAGAAACTATGCATTGATCTTGGCTGGTCAGATCTCTCGTGGTTCATCCGGCCTCGCCCAGGCTTTTTCAATTCTTCTACTTGTCGCTGCAGGTCATCTATGTGTGTTTGCAGGTATTCAATAGTCTCTGTCAAACTAAAAGGTGAAAGACATATAAGTGTTTAATCACGGAGATAGGAATTTTCCATCCCTTCATAGTGTATTTTCTTCTCTGAAGGCTGTCCTTTGGCCCTAAAAGATCTTTAAAGAACCCTATCCTTTAACACTGCTGTAGAACACGACTAGACACAGATGGCCACCCAATAACTACACAAAAATACACTTGGAGTGCTCTTTTTCACATTATCTAGGAGAAATCTAGTAAAAGTTTACCTTAATATCTTTTGTTGGGAAGCTCTACTGTCTGCAACTAGTTTTTGATTAGTGTCTTCCAGCTCTCTTGCTGTCACATCCAGCTGCTCATAGACTTTGGCATGCTGATCGTTCATCTGACGCAAGAGCTCCACTTGCTTTGTGAGGTACTGCAAGACAGTATTGCTGTTACTAGTTTACACTTGAAACACGGAGATAGGACTACTATTCTGCAATTCTATTCATATTCATAGAGAAACTACTAAGTTTCAGAAATGTAGATTCCAGTGGTTGCTTTGTTCAGTTGCAAAGACACCAGCTTGCCTTTGTCATGGAGATTAACCCCCGTGGATCAACCAGCCTTTTATCCCAAGGAGCTGGGTTTGATTGTGCCTGCTGTGTTTATCTAGACTTGCTGCAGCTAGGCTTTGGCCAGCAGCCTTCTGGATTGGGTTTGTCCATATCGCAGTTGTCACTGATACAGCCTTGAATCCAGACTTCAACATAGCCCTTAACTACCACCAAGTCCTTCCAGAAGTTGCAGTGAGCTCCACAGAAATTTCCTAATAGTGTTGACCCAACAATTTTCTTAGCATTACATCTGAAATATTGGGTAGTACCATCCATAATTAAATTTCTTTTCAGCTGACCTATGTTTTTCCAGTCGGAAGTAGCATTTAGGTTCAGCAGAAGAGAATTTAGGTTGTGGTCACACTTAAGACAGTATATGGGCTAGTATGCACCAGGAAGTATAATCAAATTATTGAATTCAATCTTTAATTACTCACAGGGAACTATTCCAGTTATTGTAATCCCAAACAAAGGTCTCCTGCCTTTTTAGAATAATAAAACTACACATGAAGTATTCATTTTAATCCTCTTTAGTTTTATAATGAGCAATATAGACTTAAGTTTCTTGAGTAATGTCAGAAAGCTTGGAATTCTCTGTCCAAGAGCAGTTAACAATCACCTAAAGCTCTTAAACAAGTGTCTTATATTGTCCCACCCAGGATAGGACTGACCCAGTTCTAAAAATCTACGCAATAATTAGCATGATACAGACATGAACAAAAAACCCTTACCCTTTAAATCTGAAATACTTTGTTCTTACATAGAATTTATTTCTTGCAATATATTCTGTATTACTACGTGCTACTTACTGAAAAGTAAACCTCAAGTAGGAGCAGCCAGACTTGTAGGCAGAATTACTTCTCTTTACATAGGCCAGTACATACTCAAAACTTCTAATATTCTACTTAACCTGTTACCTCATTAAAAGATTGATGAGTTTACATTTTAGGCAATTTAAGAACGGATAATAAGTTAATCTAGGACTAGTAACTGCTCCATACAGACTTCTAGAAGATCAACATGATAGCAGTTGGCTAGATCCCTTTGTAGCCTGTGTGCACATGACTGAGGATTTACACAAAAATAGTACATGGATTAGCAGCAGAATCTCAATGTGACCCATTTCAGATTAACTTTCCCTACTGGTTATTCTCAGAAGGAGCTGGAGATCTTCAGACTTTCTTCAGCAATATAAGCACGGCTGAGCACAGAAGCCTTCAGTGGCTTTGGTGCCAGAACTGATTTTACTACTTGTTACAATGGGCTTTTGCAGAAGTTTTAGCTTAATAGAAGCAAATTCTTTGCAGTTTTCTCCATTTTCTCCACCTTGTGTCTTCAGTATCTTCAGTGCTCATGTCAAGTTGGCTTGGTATAACCAGGCCACAAGAACAAAGTATAGATGTCGTGATCAATACTTTAGAAGTTCACATTTATTCCACCTCCCCTGCAACTAAGCACCTAACATGAAGCAGCAGTTGAGACTTTTTGTGTTTGTTCTGCCACATGATAAAAGGAAAGTGTCAGTATTTCTGAAGTCTGAGTGCTGTGAACAGATTGAGACAGGAATGAAGTTGCCCTTTCAATCCAGCATTTATTAAATCTACTGTGATTAGTGGTACACGTGTCAGTACAAAGGTCAGATATAATGATCCAAGGGTGTAGAATGTTGCATTTAATATATTAGATGTAAGCTTAAGCATCTCAAAGCCTTTGACCTTTTTCAGTGCAGACAAGTATTGTATTTCACAATGATTTCTTATCCAGTTCTAGACTTTGCTATCCGTAAGATGTGAAATAATAGGGGAGGAAAAACCAAACCCAAAGATCAACACTGACGAACTGCACTGAAAAAGCTAGTAAAATGCAGCAGAGTAGCTACAGAACAGAAGAAAGATCACCTTTAGGTTACAGAGACAAGCACTTTCAAGTAAGGAAAAAAATCAAGCATAGAGACTGGAATGCCACTTGCACATGTATCCTGAGCAGTGGGGTAACCTGTGTTCCCACCAAAGACAGAATGCTAGGAATGAAAATAACTGACTGAACTGCTTTTAACCAGCTAAAGAGTGCTGCACCTTGCATATGCTAACTTTATTCCCATTTGTTTTGGTGAATTCCTGCAGCAATCCCTTGTGCCAGTAATCTAATATATTCAGTTCCTCCATCTTGAGGTTCTCTCTGGTTATTTCAAGAAAGGGGTTCATTCTGACTTTTCCCTTGCAACACACCAACTATAGACCACTGCTGGAAGGACACTTCTGACCACTTCCTGGTGCTGAAGCTCTCTTACGTAGTCAGTAACCCACCAAAACACCTAAATCAAACTTGCTTAAACCACCGGGATATTATATCCTTAATGGCACTGGGCTATTTCTATAAATGAATGCAGCTTAGCAATAATGTATTTTTCTATATTTCATGAGCTACACTCAACGAGCCAAGTTAGTTATCTGTCACAAAGTTATGCTGTTATTTCAAAAGGTGTGTTGTAACTGTGTTAAACACTTCCTTAAACATGGTTGTTCCTCCAGGTGTTGAACCTTAAGGAAAACAGTGTTTGTGTAACACCTTGAAGTGTTTGTCCTCTCTAGATCTTAAGAATTAATCTTTTTATAAAAACCATTCATGGCAATGAGTTATTTTAAGCCTCTGCATAAGTAAATACATTTTTTGAAGCACTGTGGCACTAATACAAATAGCAGCCATTCCAACCGTTGTATTACAGAATGAATAGCATAACAAAGATGACGTTTGGCACATAATAAAGAGCCAAAGAATGAGGTACAAACCAGAAGTATCTTAGAAACACCAAAAAAAACCAATCCAAACCCCACAACAACCTGCACCCAGAGATTGTGCATCACCTAATAAAAACACTGCATTTGGGTTAACATGACTAAAGACACCTATATATGTATAAGTACTAAGCTTAGGATTCTTAAGTTACCTATTACCAAGTGATAAGTGTTTTAAGTTGAAGTTGCAGCTGTACAAAATCCACACCCCATCTGTAACTGCACATGTACTGCTTGCACAAAGGGACTTGGATTTTGTAAAAATCTAGTATATTCCAGTCACAGCCTGTTCCCTGTGATTCGTACCAGAACCAAACCGAAACGCTGACTGCATTTCCAATATGCTGTCAGTCAAAGTACTGAATATTTAATAATTTAATTAGAGACCATGCACTGCTCTGTAATAGATGGGGAAAAAACTCATTATGCTGATAAATGCTAGGTCTGCATGAACACAGCCAATGTAAAAAAGCTAATTGCCAAAAATGGCCATTTTTTTTCCACCAGGTAACAAAGAGATGAGTGGTTTTGAAAAGGTAGTAATGAATTTTTGTTTGGTTTGCTGGGTTTGTTTTGTGGGGTTTATTTTGGGGGGGGAGGGATGAGGGGTGTGTTTTGTGTTTTAAATTGAAATAGGCTAGCTCCATCTACCACAGCTCAGTTTAGTGGAAGTACCTATCCTCAAACTTGACTTAAGTCTCTCTCCTGCACTTACCAGCATTTACATTTAAGTGCTGTAACCGCTAATATTTTCATATACTAATTTAAATTATTTATCATTATATAATTTAATGGCATTTTACTTGGCAAGATCAGCAAAGTTTAAGAATAAAATAACTGAAGTAACTTTTCTGTACAAAAAGAAAAATACTATTCACTTGTTATTAAAACAAGCCAAATTCAGCATGAAGTTTAAAGACGCAAACCTTCTGGTAATCAGAAAACAGTTATAACTATAATCAACTATCATCTAGCTGTGATTTGAAAACATAGGTTCTCAAATTCTCAAAGTAGCTGAAGTGGTTAAAGGTTGTTCAGTATTTTTCCTTAGAGTGTCCATGAGATGTCAAGAAATTCAGATCCAAACTTATGTGCTATTGTGTTGCAGGTCTAGATACTTTAACACTTGGATCCCTTAAATATTTACCTCTATCTCCTGCAACTGTTCTTGATTTGTGGCATACATTTGCTGTAAAGATTCTTCTAGTTCAGTGTTACGGTCCAGGAGTGTCTTCCCAAGCTCAGCAGCAAGGTGAAGATCTAAGCAAAGAAATCATGTTTGCATGTAAGTTACAGAGCCAATAACAATCTCATTTTAAAGCATTTTAATCAAATCCATGTAGTGATTTTCTACTGCTGTTATAACTGCTCCAAGTTATTTCCAGTATTCAAAAAGAAAGTTAGCTTAAGTGGAGCATTCATATACCATCTATAATGCCAAGTCTAAGTCAGTCCTAAAACCTAGAAGATACTCTGATTTCATTAAGTTCCTTAGTTCCTCCCTTGGTCCTTTTTCCACAGGTCAGACACATGCAACCATCTTCACTTCCCACTCTCTGCCTTATTCTGCACCAGCATCTCTACCCAAGGTGTCCGTTAGTTAACTACACTTCACCATGTTTACAGCACTCATATTTTAGAAGAATAAACATAAAAGACCCTGTAAATGTTAGTCAGGCCAGACCCAGGCCACAGCTGGCTGCACTCTTGCTTACTTGGCAGTTTTCCACCTTTACCCCTTCACCAAGTTGCTCAGGTCATAGAGGATCAAAGTGCTAAATCAAAGTTTCAGATGCTTCTTATCATGAAATATGAATATCAAAAGACAAACTGATAAATAAGTGTAGCTATTCTGCTTTTCAAGCTCATAAGCCTAGGAGACAAGAATTGTTTCATGTGCTCCAAAACATAATTTTACATGTCAGTTGTTCTCAGGCACTTAATCTGAATTTCATTTCAGCCATCTTCAGGGTGCAGTGACTATGGTTGTTTCAAATTAAGAAATAAGTCATCTGAACACTCAATTCCTTTCTAGAGGGAAGCTTGATATTTGTTCAACAGCTTCAGTAGTGCTAGATATTCTGCATTATTACCTGTAGAAACACATGTAATTTAAAAGCTAACATAATGTGACAGAAATAAATCTTGGTGATACTGCTAAAATTGCAATGACTCTGTGCAGGGTATTATGTGTTAAGAATCCAACAGATTTCTAAAAATCTCTGATTTTCCACATCCTTCCCATCACCTGCACCACAACCAGGTTGTCTTCTGCATGAGTGCAAAACAATCTTGGTAGTTTTCACATAGAACTAGCATCACATCATCTTCACAGATGAAACTTCAAGAAAAACTTAGATTCACTTCAAGACTACTTAAATTAATATACAAGAGATATGTATAGCATCATCAGTAGTTGCAGATAAATGAGGAAACAAATTCCATTTTCACTTGATTTAGGTGCCCTTGTTTTAACATGTTATTTTCCTGTCCTTTCCCAATTATCTTATCAAGTAGACATTGTAATAGATAGAACACTGTTCCAAGACTGTTTTGTGCTAACCTTCAGTTTGGCAGCCTGGCCAAAATGATTACTCCATCTATGTACGTAAGCCAAAGACCGAATTCAGACTTACAAGGACAAGTGAGTAGGAGCATTTGTCTATTAAGTTGTAGATGTCCAATTCTGGCCAAACAACAGCTCTGGTATTCTCTACACATTCTTTACAGCTACAGTGCATTGTTTCCCACCTTAAGGTCAGATTCTTAGAATAAATGCCACAAAAAATATTTAAAACAAATCACACTGCATGGGAGTTCTTCACAGTTTCAAAAGACTATGTATGACTAGGAGCCACATGGCATACTGATCTATACTTAGGAGTTTATCCTCACATAGCTTTTTCATTATAACACCACTTGTTAAGAAACACAGCCTTTTCCACAGCTGGAGTTCAAAGTATTTGGATAAGGAAACCTCAAGGCATCCTGCTTAAGTTTTTCCCCGTTTTTAAACAGAGATTGTGCATTGTTTAGCCATGGACAGCATAACTCCCAGTCAAACACCAAGTTGTTTGTTCTATCACATTACAGAATAATGCAGTCTTCAAATCCAGCGTATCTATCACCCTATATAAAATGAAGTACCGATCCACAAGTGTTCATACTACACAAGTCTTTACTAGGAGGCACAATCTTTAAAGCTGGTCAACCATACTGGCATCATTCAAGGCAAAGACTAAATAGTCCATTCTTTTATTTTAATAGAGAAGAATAAGAGCTTTAGAGAGGGTTTAGGATTATGTTAAAGATGTAATGCATAATGGAATTACTTGCTGCCATTTCCCTTCCCAAAGTGAAAGTTTGATGTTTAAGTATATTTAGGAGTTGATGGTTTCATTCTTAAATGTCCCCTCATCTACTAAATCAAGTAGCACATACCACACAGTACTTTGAATGCAATATGAATAATTCAATTCATGACACTGTACTTACACACCCATTCTGTTCATTAGAATGGCAGAAGCACAAATGAGTTACTATGGGAGAAGCATACTATTTTGTAATTAAGGCAATTTGTTTCGGAGTAGGAGAATACAAATGGAAGAGTTCAGGAACATGCAATCAAACCCTAAGTCCTACCCCTAGAGAAAGCAAGAACTGAAACAATTTCACCTCTTCTAAAAATAAGCATTTCCTTTGTGTGCATTTGTCTACATTGTTAAGTACCTATAAGCCCTACAAAGAGCAAATTTTAAGAGTGAGATGTGCAATATACATGTTCTCCAGATACAGAAAAAAAACCAGTTATTTACATTTCTCATAGTTACTGTACAATAGAAGTACACTGCATTTGCTGTTGTAAATTTATGTAAAGGAACAGCTAAGTTCTCACACAGGCATGCATTTTTTCCTTTCCACCAAGATGTAAGCAGAAAGGTTTTTAATAATGCAAACTGCGTACGTGCAGATCTCCAGATCTTCATTTTAGTAAATCTGATCAGTTGTACTCGTGTTTGAAAGCTCCTTCAGAAATCTCTAAACCAAAAACCAGATTTCAAAGGTAGGTCTGTGATGTTAAACAGTTCTCACCAGCATTTTGCCACCATATCTTCTGACAGTGTTACTATAATTGAGAAAAAGATAAAACATTACCAAAATCCTTCTCTTCTACTTTTTCATAACCCACCTGACAAAAAGATTCAGAGAAATTTCAGCCTAAAATTAAGCCTGTTCTTTTCAACAGCAAAGTGCAAGGTATACAAGACTGGTTGAAGTCTACTTAACCATAAAATTCAACCCTTAATTTTTTTTTTTTACTTAGCTTCCTATTTCCTACTTCATGTTTAGTCTACCCTCTGTTCTGTTAAACAGAGTAACAGCAAGATGCAAAAAGAGCAGTCATATCAAAGAATTGTTTTTCAAAAAAATCAGCATACTGCAGCAAAACATGGATATTGCAGAAGGATGACTGTTCCCTTCCATGAAAGAATTCCATGAGCATTCTGTTCTCATGAACAGCATGCCAGAAAAGCCCACCTCCATTGTCGAGGCAAAAGCTTTTGGCGCATACGAAGACTGTCAAAGTTTTTCCAACAAGGACTACAAGCTTGTTTCAAGGTGCTTCCTGGTGTTTTACAACCTAGGTTCTCATAAATCTACTCCTCGTGTTTCTAATGTGCACTGATTGTTTAGGTTGTGACAAGTTTCAAAAGATCTTGATAAGCGATCTTACTACCCTGTTTGCATACATTGGTATTGCTTAGTCTTCGGAGAAGTAAGAGTTGTCTTTCAGACTTAGGGAATAAAGTATAACAGTATAAAGTATAACCCATTCCTGTATGGAATTTATTCTTTGCATTTCAACTTGCCCATCAGTTTATTTTCCTGCTTCCCCTTTTGGAAAGGCTACTAGTCACTTCTGTTTAGGCTTGTAAAAAGATAATCCCCAGGAAAAGATTGGTCAAATGTTGAAAGAACATTAACCAACCCTCAAAATGCACTAACCTCTAGAATGGAATAGTGTTTCTTAAAACCTCGCACCAGAGAACAAAATGGTGATTATTTCGCTCATTTTAATTAAAAGATTAGTTTAAAGAAACACCAGTAAGCCAAGAACTTTGTTGTTATTACTTTGTGAAATCTCCTTCTATATCTTCTGCCCCATAAACACTGACAATAGTAAAAACATTGCTAAATCAGGTCTTCAAACTTTCAACTGTCTTCCCTTTGACAGCAAACTATGGTTTCAGTATCTGATTTAAATTGATTGGTTTGTACCATAGAACCATGAAAACATTTATTTTGAGCTAAAAGTACCTAAATAAAGCTTTCAGACAGTTAGCTGGTTTATAGTCAAAGCATACAATTAGAGAGACCTACTCCAGCCTCAAAACCAAGTTTCTGCTGTCAGATGCCTGATCTCAGTGTGAAAACTACTTAGCTAGGAAGAGCTTTCAAAAGTGTCTTTCTACATGGTTTATAATACAGTAGCACCCACCAATCCCAAGAATTAATGTACTTCAATGTAAAACCCAAGAGCATAAGGCTGGAGCAGGTTCACAGGAAGCGACTTCACAGCTTTGAGCTGGCCTTTTAAAACGAACTCTGGATTAGTAGCAAAAAGTACAGTATGTAAATACCAGTCTAAAATGCCACTAAGCTCTTAAGAAAATGGCACATTCTTTCCATATCATGTCTGCAGGAGAGTTTTAGTGCAATTATACTTGGTGTATTCCTCATCTGTGAGACGAGAATAGCATTTACTTATTGCATGTAGTGTTTTAAGACCTACTGACAGAATGACATACAGGACCTAGATACCTGTAATTCTGATGCATAGTGGAGTTACTCATATATTTTAAGAAAACCTAAAAAGTTTTTCATCATGGACCTGTCGCTAACCGAGCACAGCCACATTTACAACTTCATCGCCTGGAAGCCCTTACAAAAAGGCTCGACAGGGCGCAGCATCGCAGCCCAGCCCGATGCTTCCAGCGCCCGCTATCCCCAGCGCTGCCTTGGACAGCAGCTTTACGTCCTGACCAAGGCGCAACTTTCCGGAGCGCCGCTCCCCTCCCCGCCGTGCGGGCGGCGGGGGGCCTGGGCACGATTCAACTGCAGCAGCTCCTCCCGTCAAACAAAGACGGCTGCGATCTCCACCGGCATCGGCGGCCCCTCTGCCTACGCGCCCACGCCGGTAGGACACGCGGCCGTGACGGGAGCCCGGGCTCCCGGCGGCGACAGCCTCGGGCCGGCACAAGCACCGCTCCCGCCCCGCGACCCTCGCCGGCGGCTTCGCCCCCCGAGTGCCCTTCCCGCCGCCCCACCCGAGCGCCCCGCGCCCCCCGCGCTCCGCGCCGCCGTTGTGACGGTTCCTGCGCCCTCCTCGCCGCTCCCTTCCTCACCCGACCCCTCCTCGCTGCTCCCCGCGGCTCCTTCCCTCGTCACACGCCCCCCTCGCCGCAGCCCCTGCCCGCACCCACCCGCCGCTCCCACTCCCCAGCGCCGGCTCACCTTGCTGCAGGTCCTGTTGGTCGTACCAGGGCTCATCCTCGCGGATCTCGAACTCCTCCACCAGGCTATCGGTCAGCATCGCGGCCGCAGCGCTCACGCCAGCGAGTCCCCCCGCGCCGAGCGGCGGCGGGGCAGGGCAAGCCGGCAGCCGCTCCTCTCCTTAAAAGCCGCCTCCGGCCATTGCCGAGCGTTTCCGGACTTTGCCGAACCTCTCCCCCTTCTGGTCGGGCTGCGCGAGGCTTGCCGGCGGCAACGTGGCAAGCTACAGCCACCCGCCCACCGTCCACCCTGCGATTCAAACACAACACCCTCACCTCCTCCGCGGAGAGCCAATGGGAAGCCGCCCGCCGGACAGATCGACGGGAGTCTACACCAATCGCAAAGCGAATTTGTATCAACCTGCCAATGAGAATGAAGAGAAGGTTGGTCTTGGCTAATTACGTCCCGCCCCGGCAGCCTGCTGCGCTGCCTCCCGTCGGTGGAGGTGGGTTAGTGCCGGTGAAGGGGGCGGTGGTTGCTGGGGCGCTGAAGGGTTAATGGCGGCGAGCCATCGCTGTGGGGTGTGCCGGTGGGTCTGCGCTGGAGCAGAGCTGGCACAGCCCAGGGGTGGGCAGCGCGGCCAGGCGTAGGGCAGCTGTGGCTCTTGAGAGCCCCGTGTCGGGACCCCCCGGGGAGCGCTGACGAAAAGCGTGTGAGGAGGGGCCCGGCCCCGCGCCGCGGTTACCTCCGCGGCGTCACGCCCAGGTGCGGGCCGCGGTCCCGCCGCCTCCCTGGGGAGCCTCGGCGCCCGAGCGCGGCAGGGGAGGGCAGAGCAGAGCGTGGCCGCTGGGGCTGCAGCTGTGGAGCTGCTGTCACGGCTGGAAACGGCCGTCTCCATCCCCGCGTGGTGCTCGGGCGGTCACCACTCGCTCTCGCCTCTTTCCCTTAGAAGGGAGAGGAGCCGTGTCCCGTATCTGTGAAGCTGCTGAGAGATAACTGGGTTGATTCGACCAGTTTTAACAGACGAGCATTCCCAAACTTCCAGCCCTGCAAGTTTCTGGAGCCCTGTGCCTGCCAGGAGCCGCAGCTGTGCAGCGCTGAGCAGCCACAGCATCGCGGGCTGGGAGGGTGGCGGCACCCGACCGGCTTCTCCTTCCCTCCTACTGCAAGTGCTTTGTGTTTGCATCCGCCCTCTGCTTCAGCAGCATTTCCCCTCAGTGCTACCCCTCGGGACTAGGAAAGCCTTTATTCTTAGTTCTGCCTTAATGTGGTTCAAGTCATGGCAGAAAGATGAGGAAGATACTTGTGTCCGACCAGTTTGTCAGGACTGTGAGCATTGCGCTGCAGTTTGGGATCCAGCACAGCAGACCATGATGTCAGCTAGCGTGCTTCAGTCAAAATCTACTATTGCTTGGGAACCCACTTAGACTCATGCTCTAGTTTCTTCTAGTGATTGTCATCTAGCTCTGGGAGAAGTGCAAGTAATGTCATACAGTGTCTCGTTGGTTTAAACAGTCTGTTCTTTTGGCTCAGCTGTACTAACATGGTTGTAACCACTACACTGATCTGCCTTCTGTGAGTCACAAAATGTCAACACCTGTGCTCTAACCTACTCAATATAAAGGCTGACAATTAAGAAGAGAGAGGGGGTAGTCATGTGTGATTTCATTGTTGTACCATTAAAGAGCGCATCTTTGGGGGAGGAAGTGTGGTACCTCAACTTCTAATTGAACGTATTTTATAAGCAAGTTACAGGGCCAGATGTACTAATTAGTGTAAACAGTTGTGTCAGAGCCTGCGTATTACAATTAGTCATGGCACCAGAGACCTGTTTGTGCATTGTTAGAAGGTTTTTATTGAAGAAATTTCAAATTTCTTTTTACTTTCAAATTTTCGGAAGCTCAGGGGATTTATTTCTTTTTTTTTTTTTCATTTGTGTGTGGGAAGGAATTGAGTCAAACATGATTTGAGAAATGACTTAGTTTGCTGGCAATGTTTTAGTGTGAAGCACTTTATTCTTGGTGCTCCTGGAATTTGAGGAAAAGGAGAACTCCCAGTTCTCCATTTGAAGACCTAAGCAAGGAGCTTCAGGGAGAAATAGAGATGAAAAGTCTACCTTTCCAAAAGCCCTAATGTCTACTACCTAAATCGCATTAAGTACATTTGTGAAGGCTTGAACATGCACGTCTTAAAAACGCAAAGTGACACTTGGTCAGTAACACACTTACTGCAATGACTTTCACAGTTAGTAATATCAAAATTACTTTAAAATACAAACATTTAAAATGGGCATCTTTTCAACAACCTTATCTTCACTTTAGGTTTCTCAGTAAAAGTTTATGAAACCACACTTGTTACAAATAAAAAAGGCAAAATTTCATCACCTCAAAAAGGAATTTTCTCTACAGCTTTATAATACACCTCACAATCATCCTCATGTATCTAAAAATTCAGTTATATTCTTACAAATAAATTGGCCTTAGAAAAGCTTTGGATCAAGTTGTCAGCTTGATTTTTTTTTTTGGTTTTTTATTTTTTTATTATTTGTAGTGTGAAGTTACCTCATCTTTGCATCTTTTTTCATGTTGGAGTATCTTAAATATATATGCAAAGATGCATCCACATTTTATTTGCTCTTTAAGAGTTCATTTTCTGCATCAGGGGTGGAAAACCTGCTGTTCCATCACATGCCAGAACAGACACTTGTCCAGTCCCTACCTGATCTGTGGCTTTTGCCTGGCCCTTGCCTGGTGACTGTGAAGTTACCATCTTCTCTTGCAGCAGCCTGGCTTCAGCCACTTTGTAAGCCACAGGAATGCTGGAAACAGCATTGGTTTTCATTTCCTGTTTCTTCCATGGTCATTTTTATGAGGTGGAGTTGGTTATAGATCTGCTTATCAAGCTGAACAAGCAGATATTCAAACCAGGTGTTTTGATGGATATTTGAAAATTTCATTTAGGATAAACTTATTAACATGCAGAGGAGCAAAGTGTGAGCTATTGACAAAAAGTAGGTTGTAAAGCTCTGGAGTTAGTGTGTGTAGTAAGGCTGAAATTTGAACCTGAAATATCTCCACATTAATGACAGACAGCTTCCTTCAAACAGGTGTAAAGATGAATAAAGCCTCAGTTGAAAACAGATACCCGAGAGAAGTACTTTTGTATTGGGCTTGTAGAATCAAATGTGGTCAAGGACTACCTGTATGTAATCATTACTGAGCTTTAAAAGGTAGAGGTTCCCTGGAGCTAACTATTTTCATGGGATAGTTTATTCCAAGCATGCTTAAATTAATTGCTAGATAGATGGAAAAGGTCAGCATCTTAAAAAATTGTTGGCTGAAGATTTGCTTGATATATTAAAGAACTCTGTATTCTTGGGCTGAATCTTTGTTATTTGCACATGCTTAAAATGCTGTACGTGTGTTACTTGGTAGATTTTATTTACATGCAGTCTTCTACACAATCAAAATGTTTAAACTCTTAAAAGGTGTTTTGATTGGTTTATGGTTTCCATTCATATCTCATTAATTTATTAGGTTAAAGTATTGCTTCCATGGCTTGTTAACATTTAAAAATATAAGGACAAAACTTGCTATTTGTTTTGAAAGAAATACTCATCTAAGTGCATGCTGCATTTGACATTCATAGCAATGGAATACGTAAGGGGATGAATTGCGCCACTTCATGCCTACACGGTCCATAATTATAAAAATACATAGCTAGCAAGAAAGATCTAAAATGCATGCAATTATTTGAACTCTACACCAAGATTAGTGTCAGAAGTAGTAGATTTTTCTGTTCAGTCTGTGCACCAGTTAGGAAGGGATTCTTTTACATTTTTGTCTACTTGTTCCATTGAGTTTTTAAGCGCTGGTTATACTTAGAAGTGTCACTGACCTCTTAATATTTTCCATCTATTCAGTTTTGGGCTCAGTGTCTTATAACTCAGTAAAGTGTGTTTGTCATTAAAAAAAAAAAAAAAGGAAGTAAGAATGGGGAAATTTCCCTCTAAGAATCCATTTCCACAGTCTGAAAAAGCACATTTCCCATGTCATTTTAATTTGGAAAATTGTTCTACCAACTGTTGTAATTCTTTTTTGTAACTTGAGGAAGAAGAGAGTTGTACTTGCGGAAGATGAAGTTTGTTTTGGGAATTCATCCTAATGCACTGGCATATTCCATGACTACGTTGGGTGCTGGAATGATGAACAGTATCTTTAACTTCTACTACGTTAAGCTTTTCCTAAACCGATACAAAATTTCTGAAGTAGCATTTCATCAAGCACAGGTACGGTACAATGGAGTGTTCTGATTACCATGTTGTGCTATGTGTCTGTGTTACCACAACACAGTAAGGTTGGGGATTTTTACTTACAAATTAACTTTTGGATGCAGGGCAAATAGTTATACAGTAAATTAATTTTACATTTAGTTAATCCATAAGCAAGTGAAGGTACATAAAAAGCACATCGTTTATACACATAAAGCACATAGTTTACAGTCTTTAGACTAAAAGTCTCCAGACTTTAACTGATGAATAGATTTTTGCCATTGATAGCTTGAAGTAATTTTCTAAACTAATCTTGCACCTCATCACCATAGATGTGTGTGACTTTAGTGCTTTCCTATGGACTGCTTAAGTACTTAAATACTGCCTTTACTCTGCAAGTCGTTATCCATGTGAGCAACTCTTGTCGTAAATGGTCTCCTGAAAGTAATGGGCCGGCTCATGTTTTGAATTACTTGCTGTGAGAGTAATATCTGGGCTTTGCAAGATGAAAGCTCAGATAAATAAGCTTTTGAAAGAGTGAAGTCTTAGAGACATGGGTTTATTTCACGTGTAGTTGGGCACCTGCCTACTTTTTCATCTTGTTTTCCAAAATTACTATAAACCATTAAATACCTTTAAGAATTAGTTCTGGAGACTGTTTTGACCTGAACTTTCATCTTTCTTTATTCTTTGAATAGAGATTTATTTAAAATAAATGCGGTGTGTATTACTTCAGTGTTTGTATAACCTCTGCAGAAAAGTCACACTAATGATAAATTCTGTTGTGTTTCTTACTTGTTTGTCGCAGGTTGTATTTATGATATGGAATGCCATTAATGATCCTCTTTTTGGGTATATTCAAGATAACTCCACATTCTCATGCTGCTCAAGACGCCAGTTCTCAATCTTATATGGAGCTCCTTTATATGCATTAGCCTTTTTGCTTCCTTGGTTTCCTTGGAAACATTATGAAGAAGGGGACTGGCAAAGTGGTCTTCACCTCATCGTTGCATTATGTGCTTTTGATGGTTTGCTGACGTTTGTGCTTCTAGCGCAGTGTGCGCTCTTTGCAGAGATTTCAACACGACATGAAAGTAGGCTTCAGCTTATTAAATACAACCAAGTAGCAACATTACTTGGCTCAACAAGCATTCTCTTTTGTGGTCTCATATCAGATAATATGGAAAATGTTGCCCATTTTCAGGCTTTCGCTGTTTTGGTTGCAGCATTAGCAACAGCCTGTATGTGTTACACGGGCAAATATAGTACTAGTCAATATGAGCAGAGAGAAATCTGTATGGAGAATGCTAATCTGGAAAATGGTGGTCGAACACTCTCCTGGTCCTCAGTGATTTCATTGACCAAACAGATAATGACAGAGAAAAACTTCTTACTTTTCGTAACGATGAACTTCTTCCAAGTCTTCCACCTAGCCTTCTGCAGCAATTTTATGATGATCTTTGCAGATAATCTTATTCCTAAGGATGTCCTTTCTTCCTCAGTAAGAAGCATCATGTATGGAGCAGGCTTTATTTGTCCTCAGGTAGGCAGTTACACTTTTTTATTTCAAAATATGAAAACATGGTGTTTTACTAGTTTTCATTAGTTTAAGGTATCCATTTACACTGTGTTGGAAACATGCTGTATGATAAACCATTATTAATTTATTAATAAACCATAAACCATTGGCCATACCAAGAGACAAACTAGGCCACCAATGCTCTAAAAGAAGAAAGTTTCTCTGTGTACAGGCTACCTAAATGTAACGTGGGGTAGTGAGAACAGGCAGGCAGGCTGGTAGAGTATATGTTTACAAGAATGTAAAATGTAAGCATGCAAGGAGTGAATGTTTTGTATCCTACAAGGTTTATAATACCTGAGTATAAAGGAATGAAAAACATCGTCAAGATAAAAAGCTTCAAAGAGCACAGTCTTTAGAATTCTGGATTCTTTTCTCTTTGTTTTTGATTTTTAATACAGGATGAAAAAATAATCTCTTCTTCAGGAAGTTTCTGAGATAAATTGCACAAAACACCAGAAAAAATTATTAGGTATTAAAAGCATTGTTAAAATATGTGGTATCTCGGTCATGAGAACTAAACAAAACTCCAAATAGCTGCTCTTGGAGAATAATACATTCCCATTTATTTTGTTGTTTGCTGCCTTGGTCAGCTATATTTACTTGGTAGAGAGCAACACACTTTCAAAACCCCAATCAGGGATGGGGGGAGGAGTAATAAACTGGAAAAGAAAAGAGAACCCAAACGAGTAATGTGTGAGATCAAGAAAAGCAGCAAAAATACATACCTCAGAATGTAAACATACTTGTCTGCAGTGGAGAAAAAATTCTCCTGTTCATTCCCATCTAACTTCTTTCACTGTATCTTTTAAAACTTTCACTTTCAAACGTGAGTACCTGACTTTTCTCATAGGTGTGATGGTGTTCAGAATTTCTGACTATCAGGCTGTTATGTTTGTTAAATGATAATGGGTTTCAGTAAGTAATATGTAAAAGAAGATGCATGCAAATGCAACTGGAATTCACAGCTCAACTTCAGTTACTGTTTTGGCTTTTGCATATATAACATACAAATCCTAAACCTATCTTCTTTGTTCCATAACTCCTAAATATCTGTAATTTCAACTTTTATCCTTACCACAGGTTTGGGTTTTTGCGTTTTTTTTCTGTAACTCAAACAACTAGCTGATGAACTTTGAAAATAAATCAGAAACTACAGAAGTTAGGAAAGCTGAAATATTTTTACACTCAATACATAGCAATCACTTTTGTTGATAAAATCTGTGTGACACTGTGAAACCAACAGTCTTTCAGAAAACATCTCTTTCTGCTCCCCAGAGACTCTCGTCTAGAAGGTCACTGAACTGTAAAGTGTTTGTTGTGACCTTATTTTCCCCAAGTTTTGTCCCTTTGAGCTCAAGATATAATAAGAGAATTCTCTTGTGGCAACGTCCTGAACTTTACTGGAAAAGCACCCAGCCCATGTAAACTAGAGCCCCTTCTTATGAATTTGTGCTTCAGTGGCCTGAACTTCTGTCTCTGGTTCCTTTTAGTAGTGGTTGTGAAGAATAAAACCTGCCTACAAGGAAACTTGGTTGCTGAAACACAGGCAAACAATTTAAATTTGCATCATTAAGTTAGTCGTCTTAGAAATATGCAGTCTTGGAAACATGCAGGTATTAAGGAATTTTCAAAGTCATAAGTGCTTCCTGAGACAGGGTTATTTCTCAATTACAGGGAGGCAAGATCATGGTTTTTAAAATAACAGGCATTAAATAATCCTGTACCATTTCTAGCATAGGAACTTTTCTGTAAAATGGCTGAAAACAGCCAGGGGAGGAATATGTTGAAGTTTCTTAAAAGCAGATTTTTTTCTTACACCAACTTTCCAGACTTTTTTTTTTTTTTTTTTTTACTTCCCTGATCATTGGTTTAAGTAGAAAACTTGAGCTTCTTTAAAATAGCATTTGCCACAGCAATCTTTGTCTGACTGTAGTATCCTGGTTTTATTCATTATGTTAAAGCATTTAAACGTGGGAACAAATGTTCAAGGAGAATTCTTTCCTGTTCTTCATTTTAATATTATACTGTTCGTCTCTGTAACACAGAGGAAGGGGAAAATGTGTATCTTTATAGAGCTTGTATTTTTTGTGACAATGATGAGGGCCACATACATGTGGATGGTGACATAGGCTCGTATAATTAAAAAAGCATACTGCATTACAAAATGTCCTATTTAAAGTGTAAAGTGAGGAACAATAGAGAAGAGCTTACACTTTGTTTATACCATAATTAGCACTTAATACTGTTTTCATGAGTTTAGCCATCACTAGCTTCTTGCGTGGATTGCTTGCTACAATTGCCAGAATTAAAACGTAGCCATATGTGCTGTCCACTGGCATCTGCCTTTCTCTACTTGCTAGTAAAGTCTCTAACTTGCTTTATCAACTTAAAAGTCATGCTTAATTTCTACAAATGTCAGTGAAAGTAGTAATATTGATGAGAAAAACAATTATTGAAAATATTTTTTGATCAGCAGTTATAATGGCAAATGCTTGGTTTACAGTTAATATTACTGCAAAGTTAACTGTTTAAGGGATAACAGACATAAAGATCATGAGCATTAAATAATACTTAGGCAATGTGGGAAACAGTATTTTCCTCAGGATATTGTAGTTCTCAGCTGGCTGGTTTTGAGTGAAAGATCATTCTTACGTGGTAGATGTAGCACAGAATGAGCCAGTAGATAGTTCTCTTTTTCAATTCCTATTTTTTACTTGGATTGAACTTTTAATAATGGGTTGGTTTGTGCTTTGGTTTGGTTTGTTGAGGTTTTTTTTCCTTAATGGTTAGTAATAAATTACATCTGGTCTGTGCTTTATAGCTCTCCTAATGCTGAGATACTGTACTCTATCTTTTAATCATGTGTATATATTATCTTTTCAGTGCCTTGTTCTTCTCAGTCATGCTTCACTGAAGAAGTTTGGTTATTACAGAATCATCTTGTTTTCCTTTTACTTTGAAGGAGTAGCTGCTGCTGTCATGTTTGTTCTAGGGTCAGAACACTATTATCTGTTGGCATTTTATCTCACGACAAACATGTAAGTAAATACACTTCCCTGTTCATAGATACAGCTTAAATAATTCTAACAGAGTGGACACTTGCTTTTGATAGCATGACGATTTTGCCACTGCTTTTATGGCTTTCTTTGTGTTCTGTTTCACTTGTTAGAAAAGTTGAAACTCCAGTTGAAATTGTTTTCAGCTTTCACTTTATTCTACTTCAGCTTTTAATTTCTGCTTTTTAAAAGAAAAAAGCCTGAAGTATGAACAGTGATTAAGGCTTGCAGCCACACGCTTCCAGCCATTTACCTGCTATAACATGAGATTCAAGGGAAGCAGAATCTCTTCTCATCCACGTAGACAGTGGAGATCTCAGCAGAGAAACTCTTATTTAAAAAGAAAGACCTGTTTGTATCAGAATAGTGTTAGTGGTTTGTTTTTATTTTTTAATTTTCTATTTTGTAATTTCTTTCTACATGTTCTTTCCTACTATTCTTTCCTTCATCTTTTTTTTTCCCCGTTTTCATTCTTATTTTCAGTATTTCAGTCATGGCCTACTGTTAACACTGAAATATGAACAATAAATTGAATTTCATTACCTGCATACCTTAAATGGTGAAGATATATTTTGATTTCCCCAGGAAAAAAAACCTCTAAGGTACCTAAAGACTCTGTGTTTGAAGTGCTAATTGTTCAAAGCCTCTTCTAAATAAAAGCTAATCACACCCAAAATGTATTAAGACATAGAAATCGCAATATTTGAGTTTATGGCTTCACTTCACAGTGTGTTAAGATTTGGATTTTGTGTGTGTGTTTAAAGGCATATATATATACATATATGTATACAATGTAAGTACATATATAAGAATGCATGTAAAATCTTTTTACTGTTCTAATTCTCCCACTTGGAAGTTTGTCTTCCATATAGTCTTTCCAGTAATGCCCATGTCCTTTTCAGATTTCAAGAAGAAATTTTCAGTTACTCTTTCTTCTCAGGTGCTTCTTTTCTCCATGTCATTTTGAATGACATTTACTGATAATCTCAAGCAAATATTTATGACCTTTTGCACCAGTGTCTGGGAAAAAAAGCAAAAAACCTCCTATCTTTTAGGTTTGCATATCGCTTTGTAATTCTCAGTTAAGAACAGATCTAATAATGGTTTCAGAACTGCTGTTTAAACAGATAAATCACCTAGTTTTAAAGAAAGTCTCTGTGTGTTTGTGCAAATGTCGGTGTTGGGGTGTATGTGTTAGAATGTCAGTTACGATTTCATTATGAAAGTATATATAAGAACTGTGATCATCTTAAATATTTTGTCTTTCTTTAGGGTAATTGTGCAAGCTTCATTTAGTTTGTTCAATTTGCCTTTGGCAGATATTGTTGATGCAGATTTAATAAAGCACAAGCGGAGGTATGTCCATCAGAACTGTTTTTCTGTAAATATCCTATCTATTTGCCATGTTACTCTCTCATAAGTTAGATAATAGTAAAGATAGTAAATGGTCTTGGATCCTTGACACAGAAGTAGTTTTTGTAAGAGCAGCTTAGCATAAATAAAGATAAGAACTTTATTCAAGTTTCCTGCGGTTAATTCAGTAGAGTGATTGAAACAGATTATTAGGTAATTTCTAGTTTTAATTGTAGTATAAGCCAAGTCCTTAATTTTTTTTTTGTTTCTATTTTTGTTAGCTTCAATTGAATTATTCTGTGAACATATACATTTATTGTAATTTATGGAGTTTTCTGAACAAGGCCTTTCTAACATGGAAAAGGTGCTTAGAAAGCTTTGCCTGTGCTACTTAAACTGTAAATTTCAAAGTCTAACTGGTTGCTGTTATCTCTCTGAAATAAAAAGTGATAAAACCTGCTATGAGGTAGCATATTACAACTCATGGATCTTTCGGATTTTTATCAAAGTGCAGGAAACTTCCTGTTGCTTCTATCAATGTTTATTTAAGTGCAGATTCAATCCTGGTCACTATGAAAGGACTTGCCCCTCAAAGGTGAGAGCTATTGCTTTCATGAAGAAAAAAAATGCCTGCTTTTCTGGCCTCAGGCATGTAAATTCTGAAGTTGTAATTAATTCTCCATGCACTGTTCAGTCTAACTTAACTTCAGTTATTACTCCATGTGCACAAAGTTGAATTTGAGTGCAAGTCATTTCAGAATTGGGACCATGCCGTATATGTACACCAGAGATTTATTACTTTTCATTTCCAAAGAAATTTAAATTTCATTATGGTAATTGATCTGTTTGCTGGAATGGGTGAACTATATAAAGCCAAGTGTCATAACAGTTATCATTTGCATATTAAAAGGATTTTAAAAATCACTGTTGTAATTAATACACTAATAAATTTGTGTTGTGCATTCATTTTTTTTTTTTCCTTGACTGTTTTAGATCACCACTTTCCTCTATGGTTTTTGGCACCAATGCTTTATTTACCAAGCCTGCCCAATCTTTGGCTCCAATGCTTATTGTTACAATACTAAATCAATTTGGATATGAGAACCTGAATAATGAAGTTGCTCAACCTGATCCAAGGTGAGTTCAAAAGGGATACTTTAAATCATAGAAATTAACATGAAATAATCTAAAAAGCAAATTAATCTGCAGTTAGTTTGCATCAACTGCACTTCAAAAGCATGAGTGCTTTAAAAATATTTTCCAGTTGGTTTTTATCTGTGTAGAAATAGAAATGGTTTTTAAAGGAATCATTTGCTAAACAATACACCTGAGGGTATTTACCTAATTTTGAAACACAAAGGATGCATTTCAATAGTTGACCACCTCCTGTTCTACTGCAAAAAAGAAAAAAAATCTTTGAGATCACCTAAAGATAGATGTTGTCCTGGCTTTTTGTATTTTGTTTATCTCATAAACCTGCTTCCTTAAATACATAAATCTAGCAAGGTTGCATTTAAGATACATTTTTGTCTGAGAGAAAGCAGCATAATCACCGGAGGAAGGGAATTTGCCTCAAGTAGGAGTATAATTTTGGCTTCAATACTACTTACCATTCTAATGCTAATGATTTCATTGCAGTCCCCGGAGACCTTAATACACAGGTTGCTAGTTAGCATGTTGGAAATGCATGGGCTTTTATAAAAACAGATATAGAGGGAGTCAGTACACTGAAAGGGTCAAAGGCTGTTTATTTATGACCAACAAGAGGAAGTGGCGACATAACTGAAGTCAGGGCTAAAAGGCAAAAATCAGTCTTGATTAGGATTTGCTTGAGAAAACAACACGAATATCCTGACAACTACATCACTTCCCTAAATTTTGAGTAGAAACGTTAAGAAATACATAGAAGACAATTGTATGTGAACTTTTGTGGAGAGACCTCTTGAAGGAGAAAGGACTGGTCATGTGTCACCTGAGGTTGAGAGAATGTGTCGTATTTGAGGAATTTTGTATGAGTAAAAGCATGGCATGAAAGGACAACAGGTGGTCTTTAGAAAAGCATCCCGACATGAGCAAGGAAGGCTTAACTTTGAGGCTATGTGTAAGAACAGTTGATTTTATTTTAATGCATTCTATAGATAGCCAGCCAGTGAGATGGTGTGAAGAGGACATGAACCTCATTATAATGTCAGATAAGATGGGTGATCTTTTCTTTTACAGAAGAGTGATAGGTTGAGCTGGATGTGGATATGAGAGGGCTGAATATATTAATCTTGATGATTCAGAGAAATTCAGATTTAAAACATAAAACCTGCAGTTCTGATCCCTTTCAATCAGAGAAATGATACCTTTGTGGATGGATTTTAAATCACAGTAGTTACAAATCATTTTTTCCCCAGTAAGTAGACTCTGGACTATAGCAACAATATATTTTTTATATTGAGAGTTGAAATACTTTGAATGCTTAGTCTCTAAACCTGTATTTTCACTTGAGTCATGCTGAAGTTTGATTTATTTAACTAGGGCAAGAAACAGCATAAAGGTACAAAGCTGAGATCCATTAATCAAAGAGCACCTGAAATATATTTCTTTTGCCCATCCCTTCAAAAATAATTTCTTAAATCTGACGCAGTCTGCATGCGTCTTCTGTATATATATGTGTGAATGTGCATGGCCTTTGCTTTGTAATTGGACTACTGTGTGAATATAGAGTCCACAAAGACCAGACCACTCAAGATTGTTTCTAGGGAGTCAGTTTGCCCGTGGCAATGTACTCAGACCACTGACTCAGCTAAAATTACTCACACATATTAAAAGCCTATCAGATCTATCTCAGATTTCAGCCATACACAGATAGCTAGAATACGCTTGCCTCAGGACAAAGCTGGTTGGGGTCAAACAGAAACTGAATACAGGAGGTTGCTTAAAATATGCTCATACTGTTTGGCAAAAAAGAAAAAAATCACGCATGTGAATTACATATAATGAAGTGTTCTCATGCATGCCAATACAATCTCAGCTTCACTGTCCTTCCTCCTTCTCCGAAGCTGGCAACATCTATTAAGAGTTCTGGAAAGCATTTACTTCATTAAGTATAGTGTTAATGAATTGTGAAGATAGCACAGAGAACCTTTATTCTGCATTAACAAAATGTTTGGGCCCTGCATAAATATGTCTTAAGATCTTCCAGCAAAGTTGTTTACTGGGAGGAGAGAGAAGACGCAGTCTAAAACCATAAGCTATTTGCTGAATTCTAAATTACTTATTTTTTCTTAATATAAAATTAAAATTCTTAATATGGAAAGTTAAACCATAGCAACAATGAGGGAGCAGCTAAGCCTGGAAACCATTTGCAGGCACATTAGGGTCAATAAAATCATCAGTAGTAGTCAGCATGGCTTCACCAAGGGGAAGTCATAATTGACCAACTTGATAAATTTCTACAATGAAATGACTGGCCTGATAGACAAGGTAAGAGTGGTGGATGTTGTCTACTTGGTCTTCAGCAAGGCCTTTGAAACTCTCTCCTATAAGATCCTCATAGAAAAGTCTTTGATATACAGGTTGGATGAGCAGTGAGATGGGTTGAGAACTGGATGAGTGGCCAGGCCCAGAGGGTTGTTATCAGTGGCATGAAGTCTAGTTGAAGGCCAGTTAACTAGTAGTTACACTTGTGGTGTATCCTCAGGGTCTATACTGGGTCCAGTCCTGTTTAACATCTTTACTAATGATCTGGGTGATCATTACCCTCAGGAAGTTTGTTGATGACACAAAACTGGGAGGTGTGGCTGATACATCAGAGGTCATGCTGCCATCCAGAGGAATTTCGTCAGGCTGGAGAAATGGGCTGGCAGGAACCTCTTGGTTCAACAAAGATAAATGCAAGTCCTGCACCTGGGGAGGAACAGCCCCATGCACCAGTATATGCTGGGGGCCACCCAGCTGGAAGGCAGCTTGGCAGAAAAAGGTCCTGGTGGACATCAAACTGAACACGAGCCAGCAATGTGCTCTTGTGGCAGAGAATGGCGTTATCTTGGGCTGCAGTAGACAAACTACTGCTTGCAGGTCAAAGGAGGTGATCCTTCTGCTCTGCTTAGCGCTGATGAGACCACTTCTGGAGCACCGTGTCCAAATGTGGCCTCCTCAGTACAAAACATGGACATACTGGAAAGAACCCAACAAAGGACCACAAAGGTTATTAAGGGATTGGAGTATCTATGAGGAAAGGCTGAGAGAATTGGGACTCTTCACTCTGGTGAAGAGAAGGGTCATGAGGGGGATCTTCTTAATATATATAAATATTTTAAGGAAGGGTGCAGAGAGGATGGATTCAGGCTTTTTCCAGTGGTGCCCAGTGACAGGACCAGATCAGTGGGCATAAACTGAAGCACAGGAGATTCCCTCTGAACATCAGGAAACACTTTTTTACTGCATATAGAAATATGCAAAAGCTGTCTAGACACAGTCCTGGGCAGCTGGCTCCATGTGGCCCTGCTTGAGCAGGGGTTTGGAGCAGATGACCTCCAGAAGTCCCTTCCAACCTCAATCATTCCATGGTTCTGATTCTGTGAATAAAGTTCTGTGAATAAATTCCAATATTTAATGATAGTGAAAATATGGATATGTTACAGATAGGCAGTTGCTTTTTATATACAAATCCTGCCTGTCCCATTAGGTTTTTTTCACACTTATTTGAAAATGATGGAACATCATTGTTAACAGTTATTTTTGTGTCATATTGTCATTTCATTTCCTCATTCCTCCTTTCTTGATGTATTGCTTACTCAAGACCACATGGAATGCTGGAGCTCAGAAACTTTCTGAATGACTTCAACTTGCATATAAAAAAAAAAGGTCACAGCTTCCAGGGGAAGGGTATGTCTTTTTCTCCCCTACTTAATTTATCTTACATATTTTATAGGATTTTATTAATAGCATACTGCCTTCAGAAGTGGCCTTCATAAGTATGCTCTTTGGTGCTCATCTTACCCTGTATCAAAAAAAGATAAATCTATCTATCAAGAGCTATCTGCTGAGACCATTCATATATCTTCTGATTCTTATGCCTCCAGCAAAAAGTCTCTAAGATGACATGACCTCATCTACACTTCTTCATCATTCCAGTGATTGCATTTTGGTTCTTCAGCTGTGTGATGGCTCCTTGACATCCCCCATGATAAGGATATTTCATTATTGCTTCATTAGAGCACCAGAATTCCATTAAGAGTACCAATCAACTATAAGTTGCTGGGGTTTAAGCTTTGCCTGTCATCTGTTGCTATCATGCTTTTGAGCAATTCACACGTGTGTTCTTTGCTTCAGTAACAACCCCATTCCCGAAGTAGTTTATTAGGGAAACTAACATGTTATAAGTGAAATTCTTCTCCCAGAAGACCTTTGAGACTAGTTCATTGTCGTCTTGGTGCCTCTCTTATGGTTATATTCTGCAGCACACCCAAGCTGGTAAGACAGTGAAGAGGTTTTTGTACAAAGAAAGAGTAAGATTCGAGAAGAAAGGAAATTCAGTCCCCGTTGTATTTTATCTGTGAGGTATCATAACACTTCCAGTTGGATTGTTAAGATTTATCTAAAGTGTGAAAATGGTTATTGCTGAACAGTGATTCCAGCACTGGATTAAGCCAGGCATTCCACAGACCCGGACTGTCTTTCTCTTCCTCTGTACCAAAGCCTTTGAACTGACTATTCACATCACCAACTTCTTACTTACCAGTACCAGTATTTACTTCTGCCTCAGTGTGGCTTCTTAGTCACAGTGATGTCTTCTTCCTTAGGAGCAATCCAGTACCTCTTGGTTTCACATCTGATATAACAACTCTGAAGTGTGACTTCTGCTATGAATAGTGTATATCTCTTCCAGAAGTTGTCTTCCTTTTTGGTGTAACCTTATTCACACATGAGGTTGGCCAATATGTTGCACACAATTCCATATGTGTTACACATGGTTCTGTGTACAGTAATATACACATTATACCACATTCTTAGGGAATTTGGTCACTACACATCAGGTAAGCATTTTGTAGTGGAAGCTAGTTTAATGAGTATTTTTAAATATCCCTAAAATTTGAGCAGTAGCTTGCAGAATAGAGTGGTCCTGTTTTGTTGGGATGTTTTTTCTCTTTTTGTCCATTATCATGGCAAAGCATTACCTGCCCCATACGGCTTGGGGGTTTTTTGTTTGGTTTTGGCTATGGAAAAGATACCTAGTTTAAAATCTCCCTCTTCTGGAGAGCCACTACAACTGCAGGTAACTTCTCTTGAAAGTGTGCTTTTCAAATTCATTCTTCAGAACTTAGTAATTTGACAGCAACTCTTCATTATTTATTGGAGGCACTTTAAACTGTTAATACTTTCACACTGAATTACTGTAGTACATGACATTCTATTCAGAGTGTTATTAGGGCTGTTTATGAAAGATTTTATGTTTTATTCCTGTGTGCGCAAAAAAATGTAGACATGGAAATTTCTAAAGTTACTGGTTCAGCTGTTACTATAATGAAACCTGAGCTCTGCTCTTGATTTATCCCAGTCCCTTAATGAAATATTTTCCCATTCCTTGTTCTGTGTACTAAAGATATTTTTCATAATTCCTGCAGTAAATTAGGGTTTTACAGTACAATGGGTAATATTATTTTCTTAAAACCAATATTGTTCCAGTGAAACCAAATCAGGATTGCACCAGTGTGAGTGATTTGGCAGATGTTCCTTCTTTTTTTGTCCTTCCTGACATCTGTATATAATGGAATAATTTCACTACTGAAAACTGCTCTTTAGCGTGCAGAACAGGCTAAGTACAACCCCAACATCCTGTTAACCGTGTCTTAGTCCTGTTTTCATCTTTAGCTAGGTAAGTAATTTGTTTGTGGCCTCCCTGCTGACGCTACTCATACAGTTGACTACTGGCAGATGGGGTACGCATGATGTTTAATTGTAGGTGGACTGAAGATGCAATTGAATACACACCCGTAAACAACATCCAAATGGTAAATTATTGTCACTGCCAATAAGCATTGGCTGTGGACCAGTGATCTGCAAGTGAACACTTCCAGTCTTAAATGCAGTTGCCCAAGTGATGTAGTAATTCACTTGTGCGCCTGTGTTTTTTTGTTTTCTTACGTAGCATTAGCATGTACATGACTTGAGATCAACTGTGATCATTGTATAAGTGTGTGTATGTACTAAGGAATAAATCTGGCCTATGATGGAGGTTGCAAGCATTTTTTCTGTTAAATGTAGTGAGATATGAATTGATCTTTTTATAATTCAGAGAAACTCTTAGGTTTTATTCAAAGGCCTGCTCAAGTTTTTTTTCACAGATCTCATTTTTTTTGGATCACATTCATAGCTGTTCTGTGAATCTCCTATCTCATCCCTGAGTGATAAAGAAAATAATATAAACTGCCTCATGGAGAGAAAGTTCATTTAGGGGCTGTTTCTCAGCTTGAGTTGACTTTCCTGATATTTAGTAATTAGAATCCAATAATTAACAGAATGCCAGCCGGTACATAATGATTCTAGCTACTAGATGAATGCCTAACCGTATGCTTTGAGCTGTCAGAAACCATACTGTTCATAAACCATACTGTTCATAAAAGGGAACTCATTTAAGTCTAATATTTTTGTTTTTTTATTCATATGTGTTGATGCTTTTATCTCTTATTCCTTAGAGAAGATTTAGGTAAGGAAATACTATACATCCCAGAGAATAAATGAGAATGAGTGTTAACTTCATGTGTATTCTTTTTATGGTTCGTATTATCTTGTAATAATTTATTTTAAAACAAAATGAAATAAGGCTTGATATTTCAAATAGCCCTTTACACCATACCTGAATTTTGTGCATTAATCCAGACTTCCACCTAGCACTCAGCACTGTAACAACACACTATGTGGATAGCTAGAAGCACAGATTTTAATTTAAATAAAATAATTTCATATTAAAATGTTTGCTTCCATTTTCTGCTTTTCTTTCTCTTCCAGATTTTTCAGTCCTACTAAAGCTTTTCAGATGCTCTGTTCTATAATTGGATTATATTGCTTAAATTGATTTCTATATTACATAATACAGATGTATACTAGAGTAGTGAACAGGATTTCTTAGGTTACCTACAGTGTATTGAAATTAACTCTTTGTGTGCTAATTATATCATTTCCTCCCAGCTATAATGAAAGCAGCAAACAACATAAAATGCATATTTGTATGTAGAATTAGAAAATATAATTGAAGTGCATTTGATATCTGCGATATTTGTTTTTAGGATTGATTGTACACAGTAACGTGTGTATGTGTATACAATGTGAATGCTTTTGTTGTGAATTGACCATGAAAGTTAATCTTCTTCACCTTGAAAACTGTGTTTTCATCTTCTTCAACAGCTTGTTTTTAGGTCTTCATGATGCCATGTTCTATTTGATCTGTCTGGTTCCACTTTGCATTGCAGTCATACAGATCCTGGCGTGGGCTCCCTTTTCAATCCAGAATAGTCATATGACAGCTGTACACTAAATTTGTAACAGTTGGTCAGTAAATCAGACAGTATGTTCTAAATGTGAAAAAGCAAAATTGCATTAAATGGACTATTAGACCAAACACAGTTTGAGCCATTTCAATGAAGGTGCATTCTTCAGCCTACGTAGACTGTAACACGGATCACATTAAGCCTTACTGCTGAGCCTGCACAGAGATTTTTCTAGTTCAGGTGTTTTTCTTTAATGGGATTTATCCTTAATTACTAAATAAAGCCGTTTCTGGTATATACTGGTCACTGTTAACTCCTTTGAAGAATGGAGATCAGTTAAAGGAATCCCAACCCAGCACCTGGAATTCAAGGGAACTGCATTTTCTTCAGCTTGCTGAAAGATAGTGGATTAATTCTGCCATACTGATAAAACAGCAGATCTCTGAAGTTTATCTGGAAGAATCTGGCGGACACCCATCATGGATGGCAAAGAGATGATGAGAAAAATTTAGATGGTGTGTAGCTGACCAATATCAAGGCAAATCCAACAACTACCACAGGAAGAGCCAAGGGTAGTTAACTACCCCGTAAAAGTGTGTGTAAGGCTAAAGAAGAAAAAGATGAAAATGCTGTTCAGAAAAAGCTCCATACATCCTCACCGGCTTTCCGAGTGTCTCTAGTTGTGGTAGGTAGGTGCAGTTTTCTGGGTTTAAATGGGAAGATTATTTTGAAGGTACCATATTGTCAGTACTTCATACAGAATGTCATTGTGGTAAGGAGAACATTAGTGTGTGGATATAGTAGTGTTCAGTTTAGCTGGACAACTCTAAGCGTACACATACTGAATCAAACTCTACCTGCTTAGTAGTGTTACACTGGCAAACTCACTTGATGTGCTGACAGTTGAAGTTAATTAATTTCTGATTAATTATTGCCAAAAGCTTTTCAGTTAAGCTTTTAAATGGATCCTGTGATTTTTATAAAAGTTTATTTTGACAATCTCAGAAATATTGAATCCTCTTTTTTATTTCACACAGATTGTAATGATAAGATAAATTAGCATGGTTTTCTCCTGCAATATATCCAGCATGTAATTATATAATGATAGATAGCTTAAGTGTAAAATAATAATTTCATTTTTGTTCTTTGTCTTGCCTGGGCAAACAATTTTAGAAGCACCTTTCTTGTGGAGTACCAGTCACTTGAAAGTACAAGATGCATTGTACGTATCCTGATTTTAAGTGCTGAGCCAGCTCACTTCTAAGGCTCTACATTTATCGCAATAGGTAATTTGAAAGAGAAAGGAGTGTAAGAGTACATTTTGGTGGACACAAGCATAATTTAATGAGGAGGCCTGAGACTGGAAATACCAGTGTTGAAAAAAAGTGTCTTTTGTGCCTCTGCTTTTACATTTGAAGTGTAGAAACAACGTTGTTTCCTTGCCTTTTTTGAAGTGCATAGTGCTTTCAAAGTGATGAGTGAAAAAGTGGGATAGCGTTGTTAAATATTTAGATATTCCAAATGAACCCTTTGATAGGAATATGAAGACGTACGTTAAAATGTAAGAAGGCAGAAGTGTGATGGCGTTTTAAGTTGCGTTATCTGTTTTTTATCTCTGTCTTGTCACAGATACCATTATTCATTTGCGTTGTACGTACTAACAGCATTATGTACACATTCTAGCATCACTTGTATTTACAAATCCAAAGAATATTTACACAAATACCAGAGCAGATAGACATGGATTGTGTGCTTAGATTCTGAATTTTAAAAGACCTACTGCACTCTTATGTATGAATTTGGTGCTTGAAAAGCAGAAGGAGCAAAAGCCCAAGGAATCTTTGATTCATTCTATGAAAGTCTTCTCCCTGATAATTCCTTTAAAATGGTAATGGTAATAAATGGTAATAAATAACTTAAAATAGTTTTCTTTATTGTTTCTGTATTTCCAGAATTTCCTTTGTTCATCCCATCCTCACAGAATATACATTTTGTTAGGGGGAAATGTTATTGTTCCACAAATAGGGTTTCTTAGATGACTGTTTATTACTTAGTTCTAATATTAAGTTATTAGAATATAGTGTACAACTGGGAGAGTGCTGTGCTATGCAACAGGAAAACTAGTAAGTGGTATTAAGAGTCAAAATTATAGCAAGAATTCTTTGAAATGATCAGAATTATTTTTTCTTGAAAATGTTTGGCAAAGACACCATTTTATTTGCTGAAATAAGAAAGGAGTAAGGAGTGATAGACTGAAGGCACAGTTTGAATAGCCTCTATAAACTTCTGCAGCTTTAGAATTAAGGAAAATAGTCAAAGATTTCTGAGCAAGACAGCCTTAAGATATGAGAGATTAACTGTGTAGAATAAACTAGTTTAGAAAACAAATCTGAGAAATACAATACAAATTACTTAATATGTAAAATATTAATAATTTTGCAAATTTATTATTTATTATTCTTCCATTTGTCTGTCCTATTTCTCTTGCTAAAAGGGCAGGAAAAAAGTGTCTTTCATTACACCAATAGTCAATCTAGAAGAGGACTGGAAAACAGCTTTAAATTCCAGCAGTAGTCTTATTAAAAGAATAGGTTGGCAGTATGTTATGATTGATGTCGCTTACTCTCCATTTCTCTGTCACCCACTAAACTTTGTTATCCTCTGCTAAACCTACATGATTGTTTTTGGCCATGAATCAAGACAGGATGATCAAAGGCAAAAGTTCAGTGTCCAGCAACAGCTGGTTTGTCTGCTTTCTCTCCTTATTAGCTAACAGTATCTGAGCTTGAAGTTTTGCTGCTGGAAAAATGCCCTAATTTAATCTTGATAATTTAACAGTGTATAAAATAGTCTCATAACTGATAAAGAGGATTTAAGTGTGTATAATATAAAATATGAAATGCTGTGATAACTTCAGAGAATGAGAAATTTGATGTTTAAATCCCATTCTTGGAGTTTCTCTATAAATTCTGAGAGTTTGGATCTTAATACACCATTTTTTTTTTTTTTTTAATTGAAAATCTATAGGTAAAAGTGTCTTCTAGATTTAAAAGGATATTATCTAGAAGACGCTATAGAATGCTAGTCTAATATAGTAGTAATACAGTATATGGGTAGTGATTGATAGAGTGAAAACATTGAATAAATGACAACAAAAGCATATCTAAGTAGGAAAAAAGTAGATTTCTGTTTTGTGGAGCTTACAGGCCTCTCTTCTGTTTTATACAAAACAACCTTCCCAGTCTCCTGCTGTACTGTAATTTTGGAACTGCTCAGTAATTCATGAATATACTGTGTTGACATGGCTAGTAGGATGTTTACGTTTGAATATGGTTGTGCAGCCTTAATGGGTGCTATCAGGAAAGACAAGGAGGAAGGGAAGGAACGGTTAAGATAAGCCACATCTCCACAATACTTCTGCACTCTTTCTTATAGAATTAAGCCAGCTCAGGAAAAAGCTCAGTAGTACATGCAGTCAGAAGAATTCTAGCTGCTTTTGTAAAGGAACATACAACAGAGAGTGGAGAGAGTTGTCTTAGAGGGTTAGACAGACCCACAACTGCGTTTCCTGGGTTACCCTTGCAGGAGAGGATTTTAGATAGCTGTCTGTGTTTGTTTATCTTAAAGACCTTTTTCATAATCACTTTCTTACTATTGTTTAAATAATAGACGGGAAAGTTGTTTTATTGCTGAACTTGATCAGGAAAATTGCAGGTTTACATCTTAGAATATGTGAGGGTGTGCAGCCAGCCCTGTCACTGCGAGTCCTACTCTAGAGGACCAGGCTCCTTGTGACCACCACAACCCAAATGGTGTTTTAAAACGTTTGGGTATGTTTGGGACCTTTTGGGCTTGAGGTATTCAATTGATTAAGGAATTTTTCCATCAAGAGAAAAAGGAAACACTAACTAAATAGTTGACGAGAAAGTGATTCCTTTTTTATTTCCTGGAAATCCTCTCCCAGCACACTGATTGCTTGGAATTACATATGCACACACTCACACAACAAATAGTTTTCTGAGATTGTCCAGCAATTGGCTACAATTCCACCAGCCTATATGTGAATGACAATACATAAAAATTACTGCCTAAATATGCATGAGTAGTGTGTTCTTCATAGCCTGTCAAGAGAAAAATACGCTTCACATACAGCTGCCGCAGTAGAATATTAATGACAAATGCAACACTGAGTAGGAACTTTGAAAAATCTCATTAAAACATACCCTGGTTGTATACCTACAATGCAAAGACAAAAGCTAGCATATTTCTTAATTTATTTGGTGTGCAATTCATTATCCGTATTTTACACGTGATAAAATTAAGATATGTTTCCCTGTGAAAAACATGTAACTAACCTGAAGCAATTGTATTTATTGGTTTACACACTGTGCGCAGATGTCTGTTTAAAAAGCAGCAAATTTAGCTTTTGTCAAGTTTGGATTTTGATTACAAAGTTGTTTTATTCCTGGAGGGAAAAAAATAAACTAATCTGTCTTTACAAACAAGAACATACATCGAAAGCAGAGAAATCCCAAACCAAATAAAAAGAAATAGACCAAAATGGCATCTTAGCCTATCTAGCTAGTGGAGAGAAAAAATCTTCATGTGGAAAACTGTCTAAAGCTCTTATGTCAGAAACTTTCCTTGAGGAGGTTAAACATCAGGGAAAATAAACTGAACAGAAAAATCCTCTAGCAATATCCTGTTATTGCTCTGGTTTTGCTGATTTCCTCGGATAAGCAAGGTTGGATATGATAAGTGCTTAATCAGAGGATCTTCCAGGTAGAAGCCAGGATCAGTGACATGGTTTAGTGGTGGTCTTGGCAGTCCTGGGGTAATGACTGGACTTGATGATCTCGAAGGTCTTTTCCAACCTAGTTGATTCTATGATTCTATGGTCTGACTTCCAGTGTCATCCTTACCAGGAAATTAAGGGGCTCAACTCCAGCCTTTGAAATCTGATCAAAAGGAAAGATACCAATTGCTTGTGGTTGTTAAGAAACAATTTTCAGGGATTAGAGATGAGAGCCCTGATGCCATACTCTGCTGGAATTTGATTAATGAGATAGACTTTGTCTAGATTTTCTTTCAGTTTCAATTGTATACCGATTTCCTCACTTCCTACGCTATTACCACAACCAACCTATGTTTCTGAGAGAGTGAGAACAGTGGTGCCTGACCCAAACCCACAGTGACTATGGCTTTTGTTCTACCAAAGCCACGTGCTGCTGTGCAAAAAGCCAAAATATGTTTATCAATATTGACCTGTCCCACTTTCTCCATAGGGTCCCAGTTGCATTAAGGATGCATTTTTATCCAGTGGTCTCCACCATGCCCCACTGCATCCCCATGCACAGAAACTGGGTGCAGAAGTCTCTCAAGTTCTTGTTCTCTTGCCTACACAATGACTTCTCCTCCTTCTACATGCACATCCCTGTGTCTTGAAAAAAAATCCTGGATCGAGGGCCTTAGATCCCGCTGTGCAGCGCCCCGTGCTTGTGCTGCAGAGCCCAGGCTGTGAGTTTTGTGAAGACAGCTTTATAAAACAAAACGTTGCAGAAATTCCACATGAGCATAAGGTTTACTCTGAACCACTTCAAGATAGTTACTTAGATGAAAAATTGCAAGGTCTGAGGACACCTAGTTTTGTGTTTCAAACAATTGTGGTCTTTCATCTGCAAACACAAGTTCCTTTTGAAAAGCAAACCCTGTAATGATGCAATTTATCTTTAAATGCTTGTGGTTTGGGTTTTTAAGGAATCTCATCACCTCATGCTTATCTACCTTATTCCTCTGTACAGGAAGAACCTGGAGCTGATGGGAGCCAAGCAGAGCTTTGTGCAAAGCCCCACTTCAGCATTTACTGTTGTGGCAGCCAAGAAATGAACTCGGCCCTGAGGTCTGAGCCTTAGTTAACGCTTGGTTCTAATTCCATGGGGTCCTTCGAGGATTCCATGGCCAACGCTTGGTACCGGGCCCGGCTTCGGCCCGCTCCGCGCACGCGCAGCTCCGGGTGACAGGGCGGCGCCAAGCACGTGCGCGCCTGAGGGAGGCGGCGGGAGCCCCGCACGGCGGGGAGCGGGCTGCCGGTGACCGGTGGCGGGGGAAGGAGCGGCGGGACGGGGCGGGCGGCACGGAGCCTGCCCCGCGCCGGGTTGAACGCAGCGCGCCACGGCCTCGCCTGCGCTGTGATTGGCGAGAGAAAGGGAGGGAGCGGGTACGCGCCAGGCTGCGGCGTGTCGCAGCAAAGGCGTCCGGCCGGCCCCCGCTGGCGCGGCGCCGCGCGTTCCGGCCTGAGCGTGTGTGCGGGCCCCGGAGCGGAGCCGAGCCGGGCGGGCTGCGTGCTGCCGGCGCCGCCGCTGCCATGGAAAGGGGAGGCGGCGGCAGCGGGTGATTCCGCGCCCCTTCCCCGATGAGACTGTGGCTGGTCTGGCTGGGCTGCTACACCCTGTTCCTGTGGGTGCTGAGGAGGAAGATGTGGGCTGGCCCTGCCAGATACCTGAGGAGCCCTTTATCCAGGTCCATCTACGTGAATATGATGGGCAGCCACAGCCAGCCAGCCCCGGGCGCGAGAGAGAACCACCAGGTACAGCCCCAAGGAAGCCGCCCTTCCCTTCCCGCCTCTCCCCTCCCTCCCCGTGCCCGGCGGGGCTGGGCGGGGGGCTCCCGGGCGGGCACGGCGGCCTCCCCCCGCCCTCCCGGGGAGCTCCGCCGGGGGCAGCGGGCGGGGGGTGTGGGGGGAGCCGTCGTCCTCCGGGGCGTCCTGAGGCACCGGCCGCCGCGGGAGCGGGGTGGGGGGAGCGGGGTACCCTGGTGCAGGCTGAGGGGGCACCGGGCCGGGCAGCGCCAGACAAAGAGAGGGAACAGCTCGGTCCTGCCGGTGAGAAAGTTGACGTGTGAAATGCGTCCGGGAGCCTGCTGGGAGGAGAGGCGAGGTGCTGGGGCTGGAGCTGCTGTGGGCTTGGGTCTTCGCCGCGGGGATTCTTCGGAGCCCGGCGGTAGCAGCGGGTTGGGAAGCCAGCGCCGTGTCCCCTTACCCAGGTGAGGCGTCGGGTCGGGTGTCAGAGTTGCTCCTGAGAGATGTAAACCGTCTGCCAGGTGGGCTCTGTGAGTACACTTGAATGAAGTTTGCAGGTGATGTTGAATGGGGTGGGTTTGTAATCACGGAGACGTTTTTAATTAGTACTAGAGGAAAATAGGAAAAAGTGAGCAACTGGGAAACTGTGAAGCTCGCGGAGGTCTTGGAACAGTAGTAGATGGCAAGCTGGAAATGAATTTGCAATGTGATATGACTGCAATAAAAGGTTAGTTCTATACTTGGGCAGTACAGGCACGTGGATCAGTACTTTGTGGGAAATGAGGGGCTATACCCTTGCAGTGCAATGGCTATGTGATATGGTTGCATTTGGAATATGTTCAGATCTGCATTGCATTTTACCAAAATGCTGCTGAAAATCTGGCAGGAATTCAGAAGGGCTAATAAAAACTCTTAGTGCTGAAGGAATATACTAACTTATTCTAAGTAAAATATACAGAGCTGAGCTAATGAAGAAGACATAGCACAAATACTTAAAGACTGCTGTATAAGGTAGAACATAATTATGCACCGTGATTCTTCAAGCTGATCCGTTACTGAAGCTTCTTTAGTGCTCTGGGGGGGGACTGAGACCCAGAATCTTGCTACCAAGTGAATGTATTAGTGGGGTTTGATGAATATGGTTTGTGGTTGGATCACTCACTACATAAGTACAAAGAGAAGCAGAATTCAGATTTACAGAAAGAACTTCCTTCTGGTGAAAAAAGAGAATCTGAAAGTCTCTTGTATTGTGAAAAACTGTACTAGAAAGACAAAGTCAGCCAAGGAAATGTGTTATGGAGATGATTATGTCATCCACTGGTAGATGGTCTGCATTGGATAATCTCAATTTCTAATTTATTGGATCTAGATTTTAAACATAAAGTATCGATTATTTAGTAAGTTTAACAAGATTTATGGTTACAGAGTTTGTGGGGTTACTCATAAGTAAGGATTGCATGTTGAGGCCTCAGGTACTTTAACTCCTTGCAGTTTTACTGACTTCAATAGTTTTATGTAACTTATCTAAAAGAACAGTTTCTTCCTTTCACTAATATTAGGCAAGAGTTGTCTATAATTTTTCTTTTAACAAAGGTCGTAACATATTTTGTGCTGTAGTTTTTCTGCTGTTGTGCTACGAGAGATTGATTTCTGTCATGAAACTTGTGGCCTGAAAAGGGCTCTTCATGTATTGTACATGGAGGAAAACAAAAGCAGTTTCTGTTCTGAGGAAGTAATTCCAGAGTTAAGGTGTTTTTCACCAGTTTTGTCATCTGAAATTTGGATTGGTTTTATCCTCTGTTGCCTTTGGTTTGTTTTGCTTGGGTTTTTTTCCCCCCTTCTATCATCTGCTATCATTTCTATTATTTACTAGTGTTATCTAGGTAGTTGCCGATAACCTTATTGGCAAGATTAACCATGAGGAAGAAATTAGAGAAGGTCTATCAACAATGCCTAATTTCTGGAAACAAGTTTCTCACAATTGTTACCATCATCATTCTGCCAACAGTTATGTCAATATATATCAATATTTAGAAGTGTTAAAAGACAAGAATTGTAGGACTGTTGATTTCTGTGGCTAGATGCTGGAACTACAGGTGACAGTTCAGTGCAGAAGCAAGATGTGTGAGTTCAGGTACAGTGTATATGTCATCATATTGCTTATGGAACAAAGACTGTTTCCCAAAGCTTTGATAGTTGGATACATTTTTTTCTGGGTTGAAAATGGCAACACATGGAAAAAGGCAGATCATCTGAGCCGCTCCAGACCTGTCCAGTCTGGATGAGTGAACCTGACACATGGCCCAGCCTGCTCCTTGGGTTCATTCGCTTCTGCCAGGCTCCTGAAATTGGCTTCTGAAGATGGATGGACAAAGTACACAGGCTACTGCTTTAGTGGTTTTTCACGACTCACTAGGGATTACTTTTGGGAATCACTGGACTATGCTGATTCATTTAACTAGCACTGTGCTGCAGTGAGAAAAGACCTGAACTGGTAAATCAGCAGTCTCAGGGCTCCCTGTGCCATGCTCCGTCATGTGGCACAGACTTGCTCAAAGTCTGGTTTTTAGAGGGAAGAATCACTTACTTCTGCTGCCTGCAAGTGTGCTTGAAAGTACAGTTAAGAGCCTGATTCTGCCAGAAATGTACCCATTACACAAGTGGTTTTCAAAGTAAACCTAAGCAGGCTTATATTTGTTCCTTGGCTGGGGGCTCTTGACATCCCTTGCTGCTTTGGTGTTTGATGGAACCCCTGTTTATGAATCTGGCATAATGATCTTGGTGCAGCTGTCTGCTCCCCTCTGCTTGCTGGCACTATTATTGTGAAGCAGCAGGGTGCTGGAATAAGAATCCTGTCCCATTATTATTTATTTTACAGTAGTGACTGGAAGTCTCATTGTGCTGAACACTGTGTAAACATGCGCTAAGTTCCCCTCCCAACAAGGTACAACAGATGTGAAGGGATCAGGGTATGAGCACACCTTTTGCATTGTATGGCTATAGATGCAATCTTGGCTGTTAAATCATTGGGGAGATACCCCAGCTGACCGTTTGCTGTCCTTCTACATGCATTTTTACAAGATTCTGTTAAAACTCTCCATTTCTCTTTAAGATACTTATAACTCCCTATCTGCACAATAAACACATGCAGCTAGGTTAAGGAACATTATTGTAAGAGGTAAGGGGGAGATAAGAGAGTGCTAGCTGTGGGGAATAGCTCTTGATATTAGAAAATAGACACAATGGCATTAGAGATTCTTATAGAAGGGCTGACAATAACTGCATAAGTGTAGGAGAGTGAAAAATAAGAGTAACCTTCTGAATTAAAATGACGTTTAAAACTTTTTTTAGTAACATCTGCATATTGAGTGTAGGGGGTTTTAGCTTGGCATTGCACCCTAGTAGTGAATAACCTTTTGAAGTTTATTGTCAGTGCTGACATTCCAGAATGCTGCAGCGTTACAGATATTTGCTGGAGGTGCAGAAGGTGGCCACGAGGGTCCTAAAATTTCAGAACTTATGTTTGCCTTGTTCTGCACAGGTGTTTTTTCTGCATTTAAATCATGTAAAACAGCTTTTAAAGGAGTTCAGATATGCCTTACACAGGGATAGTAAAATAGTAGGGTATTTTATGTTTTATTACTTTTCCAACTAGATTTGATCTCAAAAAGTATCATTCTTTTTTTTTCACAATTAGTTGAACAATAACATGCTTATCAGAGTTAGTTTAGTTTGTAAAGGACTGGTTGCTACCAGGCAATACAATGCAAGAGGAATCATTGACCCATTTTACCTTGGGCTTTAGATTTTACCAATATGAAGTGTAGAACTGCCTTTCATCTGATACTGATGACTTCCTAGATGTGGGAACTTGCTTCTTTTTTTAGTAGAGATGCTGGGAGGCAGCAGGTCATAGATGTAATGACCTGCCCTTTGGTAGTGGTGAGTGAAGAAACAGTCCAGCACACAGACAAGCTCTGGTCAAAAGTATTGATTGGATGCTTTATCTTCTTTCCTGGAAAAATACTGCAAATGCACTTGCTGATTGGGTTTCAGAGGATGCCTAGGGAAAAGTTGAGAACGAGTTGGAAGATAGAAAATAATGTTATCCAACCTCATACTATTTTATCACCATGGTGCTGTTCCATAGAGGACCTGTATTTGCTTTCTAGGGAATTTACTTTGTAGAATTCCTCAAAGTGCAGGGTAATGATTAAGGCAAAAATTAAAAGCATTATTTCTTAGAAAGTAATTGGTCCTTACTTGATTACAATTCAAATCTAAGTGAAATTAATCCTGAAACTTGTGAAAAAGTTTGTAGGAAACCCTGGATTTTTATATTTACAGAAACTGATAACAGCCTTCTGCATATTCAGTTTGTTTTAACTACTTTTGGTTTTATATTGCTGAACTTTTTAATGATCCTTTATTTCTTTCTCTAGTGGTATGTGTGCAACACAGAACAGTTGTCTGAATCCCTTCAGCCTATTTTTGTCCAGAGTTACCTTGACCAAGGAACACAAATCTTCTTAAACAACAGCATTGAGAAATCAGGCTGGCTGTTTATCCAGCTCTATCACTCTTTCGTGTCCTCAATTTTTAGCCTCTTTATGTCTAGAACATCTATTAATGGGTAAGTGAAAAGTCAATCTTAGGTAAACTGAATACAGTTTGGATTTAGAGTTTTCAAGTGTTCAGCTATACCCCTTGATCTATCAGCTTTTCTTAAATTTGTAGTTTTCCCTTTGCCAGTCTAACAGATCTGAAATGCCCTATTGTGCTGTTTGTGCCCAGCCCTCTTAACTGAAGAACACCATTTCCTGTATGGGGGGACAGAGGAGGTAATTACAATTAATAAGAGAAAGGTGGAGAACTCTAATTGTATTTTATAACCATTAGATTAATTTCCTTCTGAATAAGAGAGTGTTCTCTTTGTGTCTCTTCCTTCTGTTTTCTCCCTGCCCCAACCTTACCCTTTACCTACTGCTGTATCTGTATCAGTTATTGTTGTGATTGTCCTTGTTGAAGTTGGCTGTACCCCAGTCAATTCTGTATTGCATCTAAAACTATTTCTACAATAGAGTGTGTTCACACCCACTGCACACCTGGGCAGATCACTAAATAATGCAGAAGTTGGCAAGAGTGTTTTCTGGTAACACGAATGTGGAACAAAATTCTGTCTTTTCTCTTATTCTGTAAAACTTAATTTCACCTCCATTTGCCTGTTAGCTGTACTTGAACAGGTAGCTTCTGACACAGCATGTTTGAAACATCAGGAACACCAGGAAAGAGTTTGTAGTATTTTCCTGGTCTTACTGCATCCTCCTCTTCTGTGGCTGCGGGGGGGGTGGGGTAGCAAAATGTGGGGGCTTTAGTATTTTTTCCAAAAAAGTCAGTGCCTTTTTTTGTTCACATCACCCCATTCAGACATATTTTTAACAGCTTATCAGTTTTGACCTCATGAAGAATGCATTTTGTTACATCTACCTGAATTTTCCACCACCCCCACCGCTGCATCTACTACATGCTTCTGTACAGTCTGGTATGAGGATAGTAGCTGCCTACCAAGGCTAGAAAAATAATCTCTTCACTTATTTTCTAACCAGATGACTCGATGAGCTTCCCTGTGGTGTTCTTAGTTACTTGTAGCTTTATATAAAGGTTCCTTTGGTCTCCTCTTCTTCCTTTCTCTTCCATTTTTCTTTTTTTTTTTTCTCTTTTTTCAAAGGCCCTCCAGTGCTTTGAGTACCACCTCATCGTGCTGTTAGGAATAATAGCTATGAGCCAATTACCAGTGTGGACTGACACAAGTGTACTGCAAGGGGGCTCTGCTTAAACTGGCTGTGTTCTGTTTACTTTTATACATTTATTATCCTGCTTTAGTTTCTTCTGTATGACTTTGTATACTCTATCCTTTTTGTTCATTTGTTTCTTTGTGCTTTAGTACAGTCAATCTTTCCTTGGCTGCCTCCTTTTCACATATTTTTATTGTTTGATTATTTTTATCTTTGTTTAGCATTTTTTCCCCCTTGGACATAAAAGGTTTCTGTTCATTGTCTTTGTTTAACCTGCTATCCAGGGTATTTATCTACGTTCAATCTATTACTGACCAGTTCTTTTTCCTCTGCTTGTTCTCCTAACTGTTTCATCTTCTGAATTCTGTTGTGACAGCTGAAGTCTGTCACTGTGTAGTCTTCAAACAGTTACAGGCGGGTATGTCATTGACTTGATCCATAAGGAATCCAACTGTCACCTCTACCCAATTCCTTAATGAGTTCCCTATTTTCTATTCCACAGCTCTTCATGTTGAATGCAGGATCTGCAGACAGCAGCAAAAGCCATTGTAACATACAATTAAAAAAAAAAAATCCCTTTTGTCACTCCAGCAGCGTTAGCCCCATCTCTTCTTTAAATCCGTTTCCTGGCTTCCCTCCTAGTTCCATATCCTATTCCTCATTCATTGTGCACACCTCTGTTGCAGCCATTTTATTACCTCTGTTATTTCATTTATTATTATTTTCCTCAGGTAGGTGGCAGAGATTCAGATGTGCAAATATGACAAATAAGGTCCAGCCTTTATCTTTGCCTCTCTTTCTCTCCCCTTCCTTTTTTTTTCTTTTTTTCTAATGTGATCATTTTCTTGAGCTGCACCCCGTGAGCCCTTCCTCACCTAATCAAATTCCTCCTGAAGTCTTAACCACTATAACTGCATGTGGCTGTGTGTTTGATCTCTGACAAGTGCAAGGCAAGCTGAACTGGATTTAGAATTTATCTGAGCAGTGACCTTGCCTGCTATGTATGTATGACTGGTTGCTGCCAAAGCACGTTCCAAATTACTTTATTGTCCTTTCTGTTAAAGTTTATACAAAATGGGTCATTTCTTTGTTTTTACATTTCAGGCTGCTGGGAAGGGGCTCAATGTTTGTGTTTTCTCCAGAACAATTTCAAAGACTGCTTAAAATAAATCCAGAATGGAAATCCCACAGGCTTCTTGATTTAGGGGCTGGAGATGGAGAAGTCACTAAAGTCATGAGTCCTCATTTTGAAGAAATCTATGCCACTGAATTGTCTGAAACTATGATATGGCAGCTTCAGAAGAAGAAATACAGGTATTGTGCTGAATACTTCCTACATCCTTTTTATCAGACATTACAGCAGAGTAATCTGTAGTATTTAATGAATGATCACTATTTTCAGTCAATTCCTGTGTTGCTTGATCTTTATGGAAAAGTTTAACCTGTACAAAAGCAGGAAAACAAACACATCTAATGTTCCTTCTTTCCAGTGCTTTTGTTACACAGAAGTTGCCTGCAATTACTTAAGACAAAATAGGCAACAACAATTTTGAAGTCTCTTTCTTCATAGCTTGCATAAATTGCTTTAAAAGAGGGAGTCAGGAAGATGAAAATCAGGCAAACAGCCTAACTGAACAGTCCAGAATTGGAAGACAGTCACTGCAGAGAAAGCAAACCGAGTCTTGATAATAGAGATAGGCACAGATTATTGCGGTATTTAGTCCTACAGTGTAGACACCTGTGTAAAGATCCTTTTATTCTTGCTCTGCTTAGCTCCTGCTGTTAGATGGAATAGTATTTAGTAACTAAACCCTCGGCACTTTCAGAACTTTGTTCATGCATTCATCACAGCTGCTGCAGGTTCTTGCAGGCAGCAGATCCGGTCTTATTGAGTAATGGCTAGTGTTTCAGGCACTTTATCCCTAGACTTCAACCCAAAGAATGAAGGAACTGGCTTTCTTTTTTTTAGCCTGTCTTTTGAGTGGAAACATAACAGCTACTTTCCAGTCTGGGTTGGCACACTGGTAAAGCAGAGTGGATAGGCTGCAGCAAGCCATTAATCATATTTCAACTTTGTTGTTTCTTCAGAAGTAGCTTCAGTTTTATTCTAGGACAACACTTTTTTTTTTTTAATACCTGGGGTTTTGTTTTTGTCTCCTTTATTGCCTGGTGATTATAAGGCAATACACAGGTTCTTATGGCTGGATATATAGCCATGCCCACTTTTGAGTGTTGATTTAGTTTTCTTTTCTGAAAGACTGGAAGCATCATGTCTGTTTCTTCTCATCAGCTAGGTGGCTGACCTCACCTGCGCTATCAACACATCCATAGGGAATTTTTGTCTTCACTGCCTCTCTTTGAACTCAGCTTGTGTTTGTTTAACAGACTATCTCTTTTTGTAGAGTGCTTGGTATAAATGAATGGCAAAACACAGGATTTCAGTATGATGTCATCAGCTGTTTGAATTTGCTGGATCGCTGTGATCAACCACTGACTGTATTAAAAGATATTAGAAGTGTACTGGAGCCAACTAGAGGCAGAGTCATTCTCGCATTAGTTCTGCCATTTCACCCATATGTGGAAAATGGTAAGTACACAGATTAATAGCTATTTAGGCAGATAAAGAAAACATTTGTAGGTTACAATATCCCAAATTAAATGTTTAATTGATGTATTTGTGTTTGATTTTTCACAAATAACTTGTACGGTGCACATTCAGAAGTAAATCATAGCTAAATAGGGCATATGTTGTAAGCTGTTTTCTTACTTCCCCAACATGCGTTGTTGGCACCAACAAAAAGCTCAGATATTGAAGTCACATATCCTGTTCTGCCACCTTTGAGCAGTGTTGGAGCAACATAGGAAAACTGATCTCTGATTAGGGCCCTGTGCTGCTGTCATAGGTCACCCCAATTGTCTCCAGTGACCAACTGAGCAAAGCCATCAGAACTGCCAGTAATGTTGGGTAGAGCAGTTCAGGTCAAACTGTTTCAGATGAACTGCACCTAAAAATTCATGGGGAGATAACGTTCACTTTCCAACATGAGCTCTCGCAGTAAAATACAGACCCCCTACTGATACAAAGTATCAGCCACCATTTACGTTGTATCAGTAACTGGAATTAAAAAGTAAAATGCAGTGCCAAACCTGCATTATTTCCCCTAGTTGCATTTTGAAGAAATACATGAGAGATTTTTGGGTTAATCTGTCCCTATGACTAAACTTCAAAAGAGACTAGAAACTCTTTTTTTACATGCCTATGATTGTGGATTCAGGTTGAGGCACCCTAAAAGTGGTTTGAATTCAGGAGGCTGGTGTTCATCAGTCATCATTTGGACACTGGCTGTCCTTGAGTATTAAGACTTGTCTGTGGACAGGCATGTACATCCAGCAAATACACAACTGACAGCCTGAACATTCTGGCAATCAATGTGATGAAATGTAACAAAAATTAATTTTAAGTATAAAAAATAAAATAATGCCCTCAGGTGAAGAATTGCTTAAAATACAGTGTTTGAGCAAATAATTTTGTAACTATTCTGAAAAGTAGCATGTCTTAAATGAGATGAGGGAGGTTGACTTATGTGTCCATGTACAGTATTTCAAGCATATTTGGTTACAACTTATTGTTCCTATAATGCGGAACAATACAGCTTCCTCTTCTAAAAATTCCTTAAAGTTCCAAATAATAACAGCAGTGTCTTTCTAGTCTTTCACTGGCATACTGGAAGCAGAAATTGGGAAATTATTTGGGTGGCTTTTTTGTTTGTGTACCTTCAAAACTATGTGCCTTTGTGTTTTGCAATCACTATTGCACCTGGCATCTACTTTTCTGCATGTTGTTGGGTAACCCTGTGACAGACCGCATGCAACTTCTGGTTCAACAGGCAGTAGATGAATTAAGAAAGAAACTACTCTTAAATCTGCTTATATCCCTCATCATTAATCTTCTACGATATACTGGGAGGAGAACAAAAATTTAAGTTTATAACTCCAGGAATCCCAGAGCAGGTTTCTAGTCCCTTGGAACTCAGTCATTCTTACTTGTTGAAAGTTGAAATCTGTTGTTAGAAGTCTTGTAAACCTAAGTCATACTTTTGTTTCTGGTGGGGAATTGTAGGAGATTAGTCACTTTCCTTCAGGCAGTTTTGTTTCCATAATATATTCTGAAACTTAAAAATATACTCAGTTTTTGTTTTTCACTATTATGGGCATGGACCCATATAGACTACTTTAAACAATGCAGATTAAAACACACAAAAGCTACTGTCATTGCACTGAAGCTTTCGCACTTAAGATCTATTTAACCATAGCCTAAAGAAATAGGCAATGAACTGCCCATCTTCATGATAATAAAATTATTTTAGAATTTCAGTATTTTCATTCAGCTGTTCTAAAAGGTGATGCATTTTAAAAAGTGTTGGATACATCCATAGACTTTTATTTAACGAAAATATACACTTGGAACATTCAAAGAGGAGAACCCTTAATGGCTTGAGTAAGTTCTTGTAGAAGCTAATTAAAACCAGTTTGGACTCGCCTAGAGAAACTTCTGAATTTTAGAGGGGAAACAAATAGAGAAGAGATGAGGCAGGTGAGGTGTTTCCTCAGTGTATAGATCAGCTCCTACAAATGGAGACACAACTTTGATCAAAACAAGATATTTGGGTTATTGCGTGTAATCTAATGGGAGGATAATTGTGGAAACAGTTTATGTGAATAACATAAAACTTGGTTTAAGAGAACAAAGCAAGGTGGAGGAGGAGGTAAAATATATTTCTGTGCTTCCTGTTTCTGGAATTACAGTGACACCTAGAGTCCAAACAAAGTAGCTTAATCATAAATTCTTTCTGGGGCTTTGCTTTTCAGAGTTTTATTTTCAAAATAAAGAACAAAAAGTAATGCACTTTTGCACATGTCTAGATTTGGCAAGTAAGTTGGATGCATCGTAAGGTATTAGACTAGTTACATAAGAACACCTATTAAATATAACTATGTTTTTAATAGGTGTCCCATAGGGTCATAAAAAATCCTAATACAGACACCATATTTATCTAAAGGCATTATTAGATAGTATGTGACTAGACTGGTTTAAATTTCTCTAAAATAAAAATGTCAGAGGCTCCATACTTCACAAGTAGTGAACACTAGCAGCCTGAGATTGTGAAATTTTCCTGTTGAACACATTAATTCCTTGTGATTGATTGACAGGGATAAGAAGACAAAGGTGTATTTTCCATCTTCCTTGCTGCTAAATTGAGCTGGAAACAGATCTGTGCTTGGTGAACCCTTGCTTTGTCTCAGTTGTCAGTTCTCATCTCGCTGAAGTGAGAAATGCCATTTCGTCCGTTATACAAAGCTTTGCTTCGTTTAAATGATGATAAAAGATGCAGCTGTTCTTAGGTAGGGAGAATGCCTGATACTAACAGATCTCTTGTAGAAGTGCGGAGTTTGTGGATTGGCTAGATAGTAACTGCTAAAAGAAAAGGTGCTAAAAAAAAAATACATTGTGTACTACTTTGGCTAGCTAATATTCTTCTGTGTTCATTCTTGCCTCCATGTTGAACAGGCATGTAAAGGCAAAACTTGTTGCTCCAGGTAATCCTGACTTTGGATAGTAGGAGTGGAAGACGGGGGTTGACTGTCTAGCAAGTGAGTTTTAATACTGCAGGAGCAACCTTCTCACTATGACCTCTACTTTCCTTTTCTAAATAGCCTGGGAAGAAGCTCTTATTCCAATTGAGCTTTACTATGATAGTACATGCATTTATATTGTCTGTTATTTCCGCTTACCTGTCTACAGAATACAGAGGTTTTGCTCTGTTTAAGCTGTTGTTAAGACTCAGTAACTGTTATTCTGTATATCTGTTGCATCTATAACTATCACATTAACATGACTAAAATCAAAATTTCACATGTTAAACAAGTTTATTTTCTGTTGCTGTCAATTACACATCTTTCACAAATGCTCAATTCACATCAAAGGAATACATATAAACTTATGTGAAAAGAAAAAAATACATAGAATTAAATCTAAACTGAAAAAGGAAACTTATGAAGGTTAGCAGTTATCTTATGAAGTCTTTTCCCATGGTTCTTATTCTTGCAGAATGGAAAATAGAAGTAAAATATAGCATAGATGTAATGTACAATGCACTTGGGTTTGGTAACCTCAAATATACTCTTCAAGAACATTGCCCTGCAAGGTCTCCTCTCTTTTTAAAGCAAAGGAAGTATGTGAAGAAGCTCAACTTCTTCATCTGCCCCTTCTTCATCTGCGTGGGAAATACTGAACAAATCTGAACTGCTGCACATGCTCATCTGTTCTGATAAACAGTGTCATCTTCCAAATCTTCCTAAGGGAAAAATTGAGAAGTATTTTGTTACTGTGTGAACTTTTTTTTTTATTTTTTAAACAATGCAGAATTTTCTTTTTGAGGAAAACTCCATCCCCTTATTGTTTCAGTAAACTCCTTTCTCCCCACTATCCAATTGGTTTTGCTCATGTGACATCTATGGGATTCAAAAGGTTTTTCTCTTCTTCTTGGCTTTTCGTAATCTCCAGGGAGCACAGAGGCAGTAAAACATATTCCTTATTTTCACTGTGTTTATAGCTGATGCTCAAACCAAGGACCAGGTCATGTCAGCAGGGACTTGAAGTCTTTAAAGGGGTAATCACAGAGGGAAACAATTGGGGCCATATGGAAATAATGAAATAAAAATGCATAGAGGAGAAGCATGCATTTATTCTATGTTTCATTTTGTTTCTCCTTGCATCTTGAAGTAGTGCAGTCTATGGTCAGAATAGGAAAAAATTTATACAATTTCTCAAGAGAAGCAACATTTTTGAAGCAGGATTTTGAAGCCATTTGTTTGCAAATACATGTGACTTCTAAAGTTGGGGTTTTTGTTTTTTTTTTGTAGCTTAACATGGCATGTGCAAAATTACTGTCATTATATAAGACATATTGGCATGAATTTGGAAGGATGAAATAAGTTGTGTGGCTTTACCCAGTGATGTTGAATATTTAGTTCAGGCTGTGTATGTTGAAGGAAGAGGAAGTATCTGTCAGAATGTTGCAGAGCTTTTATAACAGTTCTGTAATGTTCCTGACACCTAGCTACTGTTTTTCAAAAAGGGACTCTTAATAGCTCTATGCATTTCACTAAAAAGTCCAGAAGCACTTGTTGAGACCTCTTCTTGGCAGATACAGATTTATGGAAGCTTCATTTTTAAATGTACACACATACATTCTGTAAAGTATATGCTATCATATATATATAAAAATGTGTATGTGTGATCATTTAGAATGCTTTATAATGTCTTTGTTGTGCAAAATAACTTTTTTAGATCTTTATCAACTTTTAAAACTCCATTTCCAGAGGAAATGGAAATAATATACTCAAAAGCTGCCAGTTCCTCTTTTTCCCATGAATGTCAGTATTGGTATATAGATACTTACAGGCTGTTGGCAATGTTCAGTGTACCTCTGCTTTTGAAGTTCCTGGGCAATTGCTTGAAAAATTTTTCGTCCACTGGTGATTTTCTGCAAGTTATTCAAATACTTGAGGTCAGTGCTACGTCTGAAGTTGATGGAAACATCTGATTTTTCCCCTGTATATATCTTTGGGAATCTTACTAAATAGCACTTTAAGAACTTACAGTTTGACAGGTAGAAGGGTTATTACGTTAACATTACATCTCAACATATATGCCTTCTTTAATGGATATTTAAATGTATGGCTTCTATTCAAGGATATATGGTGATGCAGGTTCTAAATAGACTTGTTTTAAATACATCAGGGATTACCTGAATGCATCATTTAAACAAACAAAAAGTTAATAGCAAAACGTGTTACTTTTAGAAGAAGGTTGAACAAAACTTACTTAAAACCTAAAGGAAGCTTTGTATTAGAGGTAGCCTTTACATGGATTGACTTTATCCTGTATCCAACTTGTTAAACATAAATTAGTGAAATGTAAATTCATTTACTAGTTTTGTACAAATCTGAAGTAAAGCCATAACAGCTCAGAATGTTTCTTTAACCAAATCATCAATTAATTACAGAATTGATGCCCAATATACTTAAAAAAGATGGGGGGGGAAACATTCTGAATCACAGGCAAAGCAAATGAAATGGTAACGTACACAGTTCTCTGTTCTTTGGTCTTCATTCCCTCTTTTCTTTAGCAGCTTTGGTTTTAACTAGAGAGATAATAAAAAGCAATTGAAGTCTGAGAAGCCAACTGCTAAAGTAGCAGAATAGTTATAAGTGTTGCTCTTTTACAGTGTCAAACAGTTTGTAGAGAAAAGTCTTTCCTTAGATCAGCTTATACCATTGGAAAATCAGTGACATTTTCAGGCGTGTAAGGCCTTTTTCAGCTTCTGGTAGTAGATGCTGCAAGTGATTTTGCTTTGAGTACAGTGGAACCTGCCTGAAACACTACCCAGTTCTCAAAAGTAAACCAGTCACATCACAGATAACCTGTTTTCCCCTGAAAAGGGCTTAGTTAATGTTTTCCATTATACTACTTCACCAGTTCAAAGAAAAAGAAAACTAAAAAAGATTGTCCTGTCTTTATGCTTAGACAGTGATCACTGCAGCAACGAACCATCTTAGCATATCATACCACTTAGGACTGTTAAGTCCTCATTCTCATGTCAAAGTCTAATCATTACATAAAGATTCCAGTTGCAGCTTTGGGTGTTTGTTTTTACTCAAACACAAATTTTCTTCTAGATTAAAAAAAAAAAATAAAAATCCAATATCTGTAACTTTTAACCAGGTGCATTCTGATGTTTTGTTTCCTATAAGCATAAAACTTCTTCAAAGTCTCTGATGCTTTTAAATTTTACCAAGGTCTCTCTTCTATATATGTATGATGTATGAATAGAATTTCATTACACAAGTCAAGTCAGTCTGCAGTCGCAAATACTTTGACATTAAATCATTTTACTTTTACTGGAAACTAATCCAGAAAGTTGATGATTTACAGTGGTAATTTCTAGTTTTGCTTTTTGAGTGAGCGCAATAGATAATCTCCAACTTCCTGCTTAATACTCTCAGGATAATTTTAACTTTAGAATACCTTTTCTTTTAGACACTTTACTGAAAAAGGAAACTGTGGTTGCTATTGAGAGTACAGGTATGTGCCACACAACAGTTTGCAGATCTGTGCAGCATATGAACTTCAACCAACCGCCTCTTTAAAACTTAATCATAAAAATTACAGAATCTAAGAATGTCTTTTTAATCTCCTAATGGAGATGATGAAACTGCTTAGTTTTAAAAAATGAACAAAATTTAAAAAATCACTTTCCTACCTTGTAGACTAAAAAGAATGTGAATACAGTAGCACTGTATAGAAACAGTAAGGATGAGGTGATGATCATGAAGATGAAGCCGAGTTTTCTGTTGCTGTGCTGCTTCTCTGCTCCTTTATTAAAAGTGAGTGTTAGAATAAAGGACAGTTCTTCTTATACACATAATTTTCTTCAGATTCTGCATTTCATCACCCTCCCTCTGAGGAATTAAAAAAACCTTACACCCCTCAATATTTGTCAAGTTCATTTTCAGTCTAAAATCCTTAGTGTGATCACTTTTCTTTTGTTTCCCTGCGTGTTCGCAAGGACAATGGAGACTTGTTCATTTTATTATGAACTCTTCCTTTAGGGGTAGACAGAGAATAGAATCCACATTTCTGGGTATCTGAATAAAGCTTACAGGCTTTTGTTCAGAAATGCAATTAGATAGAGGAAGGAAGGAATATAGGGAAAGTAATAATTTAGCTAGGTTGTTTGTTTTGTTGTTTGGTTTGGGGGGTTTTGGTGGGTTTGGTTTTGGTTTGGTTTTTTTGTTCATGTTTTAGGCATGCAAAACTGAAATGTAGTTAATGAGGTCTCATCACTTTCTTAACTAGAAGGCAAATGATGCAAAAGTTCAGAACTAAGCCTTTTCTCTTTAGCTGGGACAATGAATCCCCAGTTCTGAGACCCTGTACTCTGTTGTATGTATTTCCACTAAGTGTCAGTTTCTCTACTTCTCATTTTTCTGTTGGTACTTCCTTTCTGATAGCCATTAAAGTCTTTATCTAGGAGGATGTAGAGTATTGTTAGATAACAGAAGTGCAAAACTTCTTTCATTTACAGAATTCTGGAGTAATTTGCATCGTATGACAACAGTCTAATAAACAAGGTTAAAATGCTTATTTGTAGAATCCTTCCATGGTTTTACTATTAATATTTTAATATAGTTATACTACTAACAGTTTTGTTAGTATTTCCATCTTAAATGCCATTCTCGAAAGTGTAAATAAAGATAATATTTAGGAAAGATAATGTATTTCTTTTAAAATGCTTCATTATGAAGGAATGATCAACTGACCTGCTTTCGTTAGTACTGTTCCATCTCCTGTTTGTTTAGATTGGGGTGAACTTGAATCTGAAAATGCTACTCCACAGATATAGACAGCATTGTCATCTACAGTCAGGTTATTGATCTGAAGTAAAATGCTATTTTCTGATAAATGTACTTTGTACTTCTGATGATCTATGCATCCTGGAGTACACAAATCCTCATGCTTCTTAGTTAAAAAGCGAAACCATAGAACTTGAGGTGGGGACGAGGAGCATCCAAAAGCTGAGAAAGTACATGTTAGGAACACAGTGTGCATGGAGTACTCAGCTTCCTGAAATTTGGGTTGTGTTATAGTGACTTGGCAGGTATCTGTAACACCTGTTGAGAATAAACAATGGTAATGTGAGGGTCAATTAAAAAGCAAGACACAATCTAAAAAGAAAATAAGACACTTCTGGCTCATTCGAGAAGAGGTGGGAGGAAAGGAGGAAAACCAACTGTATTTCAAACTTGAAAGTTTTAAGGTTGTTTCCAGCAAACTTTTCTTTTAGTTTTAGTTTTAGAACATAGGCAGCTTGTCCATATGTTCATTTAACAGCTTTACCTTGGTGGTAATGTGCTTAGCTTTCTGTTTGTCTGAAAAAGTATAGAGAAGAATAATCTATCTGAAATATTGTGAGTGTCTCCTTTTGCCCTGGAGAAGACCAAAAGAATTCCTTGTGTAGTTCTCCACCTCAGATTTAGTCCTGAGTGTTTTGGGGGTTGATGGGCAGTGGGGAGATCGTGTGACATAACTGTAGATGCATGGTGCAATAGTTCTGCAAGGGTTTCTCTCTCTACTGTTCCTGTTCCGAGTCAAGTGAGACAGCCAATGGCAGGCATTGGAAATATCATAGATGCAGTAATTTATAATTTAGCATTTTCATAACATTGATTAGAATTCATAATAGTTCCTAGACATTCTTTCACTTTGTCACATGTATTGACTGTGGGTTTCTAAGGATAATAATATTGCTTGTTAGTTCTGACATTTAAGAATGTGTGCAGGGAAAACAGGAAGGTTAATCAGAGAAGAGAATTCTAATTAAGGAACTGAAATGCGAGGCTTAATATGACTGCTCTGGGAGATTTTTTTTTTTAGTCCTTGAAACCCATAATTTAAATATTGTTTTAGTCTATTTAATTTTACTCAAACAATGGAATTGAGATTGTTGCTGTGAAAATGAAGGTAGTTGCTTAACAGCATCCTTTTCTACTTCCTAGAAAATAACAAATTAAGAAGAAAAATAAACTGAAGTCTCTTAATCTACTGCCAATACACAGTTTATAAGCCTGTCCATGGTGGACAATCAGCATTGTTCCTTCATAATTTTTCTCATTGAGTGTTTTATGGACCAGATCTAAGCAGATTCAGTGTCTGTGACTTCTACAGGAATAAAATGAAACTACTTCTGTGCCAGATCACCATCAGAGCCGTTTCATAGCAGCTACGGCAATGTGAAGATTGTAGTAATACGAGTTCTTGGTGTACTTGCACCCTGTGTCGTGAAAGACAGCAGCTTGCGCTTCTGCAGTTGATCCCATACTCTTTTCCATGTTATTCTGGGGTCTCGGTGGCCTTGCAGAGCAGAACTCCATGGCTGCAGTTCATGTAGATACTGTCTGCTGAACTCCTCTGAAACAAGCATAGCTGCACTGAAATGCTGACATACTGCTGCTGGGGAGTTCTTTGCAGGGAAGCACAGTAAATTTAACCCAGAAATCTTAGGGTACAGGAGCATTTCAGGCTTTTGGAAGAAAAAGCATTTACTAACAGTTGTTTAATTTGGAAGTTGTATGAAGATAGCAGAAATTAGCTTGATTCTCAGTAAAACTTTTCACTGCTCTTACTTCATAGCTATTTGCAAATCATTACCACAACATTTTTCTATCTTGAATAACTGTTATTACATAGGACAATACAAGAAGCTTAAAAGAAGTAAGTCTTACCAGCTCCATACAGAATCCAGTGTAACACCAGCATGAGCATGTTTTTTAATTTGTTGAAAGATGCCATTTCTTCTATCTGTCTGAACATGATTCTGCTTGAAGGAAGAGGAACTTAGGAAACCTTTGGAGTTGCAGAACCATTTGAATCACAAGATTTAGAACTTCCTGTTTAGAAGGGTGTTTACTGTTGCATTTAACAAACTGGTTAAAGGTACAGACCAAACCAGAAAACATTTGTTATTTGTGCATGGCATTACTTGGAAAATGAGTGAAGAGTTTTAAATTTTGAACTTCTGAGGGCTGTACCTATAATCCTTCAGATTATTTCATTGGTTATAACAAATGGCAACACAGTTTCCAGCATGCTACAAGTGTTTGGCTTAATTTTATGTGACCCTAAGCAGTCTTTACCATGTCAGCTAGTAGGTGGCCACTGGAGGAACAAAAATTCTGTAGCCATCCGTTATAATGTGGTGGTCTACAGATGGAAGCTTCAGAGCAAATAATCATTTTCAACTTACTGGCTCTGTTTACTGTAACTATGTGAAGACATCTTTGGCCAGGCGGTGGGCATAAAGAAAGAATTTTATAATGCTGGAAAATATCTTCATTAAATAGCCTGTCTGACCATGTCTGATGAACACCAGCTGCACTAGTGGAAGCTACTTTTCAGCCAGTCTTGGAATTGCTAGTTAAAAATGTAACAAAGATAATCTTAAAAAGGAGCTGCTTTTGAACAATAGGCAAAACTTGAACTGATCTTGCAACAGCTCTACAAATGGCTTGTCAACCTGCTGTTCGGAGTGGAATGGAATACAACCTGTATTTCATTTCAAACATTCCCATTCCATACAACCTGTAATGTGCTCGCTGTAAGAAAACACATCACAAAATAAAGTTTTCTTTATAATTTAAACAAATCTGTTTTGTTTTCTCAGTAGGTGGCAAGTGGGAAAAGCCCTCAGAAGTTTTGGAAATCAAAGGGCACACTTGGGAAGAACAGGTGAATAGCCTGCCAGAAGTTTTCAGTAAAGCTGGTTTTGCCATAGAGGCTTTCACCAGACTGCCATACCTATGTGAAGGTGATATGTATAATGACTACTATGTACTAGATGATGCTGTCTTCGTCCTCAAGCCAGTGTAAGCGTGTATGAAGTAAATCTCCAGAATCTAACCCAAGAAGCAGCCTCTGAAAGAGGAGTTTGATTTATGGTTAAAGGGAGGGAATTCGGGATTGCCGTGCTAAGTAAATACCATGTGAGAAGTTTAAAGGCCAAAATACTAATGTATTTCTTTGTAGTGCGATTAGGAGAAAAGTTGTTTTTTAAACAGACTCTTAAGTTGAGATCGTCTTTTTTTACCAGCTCTTAAATCAACAATGTATTCTGCAATCCAGAAGTAATGAAGGATATTTTTTTATACATACCTGCAACAGGGGTCAGATCCAAACTAAAGCAATAGTTCTACTAATGATGAAACTGATACAGTGTGAACTGTTAAAGAAATCAAGTGAAATCTGGCAATAAAGTTACCCATTCAGTTCAAGCTTTGGTGAATACAAACTGTTGAAATGGACATTCTTCCATGCTAAGTTACTTCCTCTCTTACTGTCATTCTTCACGTGTTTTTAATCATGCTAATAAACTTTTTTTGAGATTACTTTTTGCATTAACTTTTGTGTTGGTTTTTGTAACCATGGCCGCATTTGTCTGCAGCAACTGCTCTTTGTGTTGAGAAGCTCTCAGTAGCAGCATAATTTTGTGGGGTTTTTTTAAACAGCATTTAAATACTGTTTAAAAGGATAACAGTCCACAAAAAATGCGTAATTTTGGTTGGGTTTCCTTCATGTTGCTCTCAAAGCCTCATAAATCCTCATTGCTTTTGCATATGCTATTTTCCAGCTGAAGGGCTGATGGTAGAACTTGCCAAAACTGCACTTTAAACTGATGGTTTTAATAACAAACTTTCTAAGCAAGTTGTCCCCAAAAGTTTTCAGCTTAAAAAACTTGCAGGCAGTTTCTTGCAAATGTTGCAGGTCAAACTGCCTCTGAGAATCAGCCTATAGGGACCTGATCGTGAAGGTTTTTGCTAGCTTGGGACACTTTCTTCAGGGACAATAAATAAATGCCATTTATTTTAACATGTTTTTAAAAGTGTGCTTAAAATAGCTGATTTCTGGCAGTTGGGATATAATCTTCCTCTAAAACAACAAGCAGCAGCATAAGTAGTACAGGACTGCAGGTATACATCTTGTATTGCTTTGGGATGTAAGTTGTGAGAGCAAAGAAACCACAACTTGTGTATCAGCTGGTAAGTAAATAAGAACTGACTTACCTTTTGCTTTTGAAGTCTAAAAACATTGTGTGTTATGTTTGGTTTGTTGTTTTTGTGGGGTTTTTTTATAATGATTGGTGATCTTATGCCAGGTAGGATGTATCAGCATGTCTTTTTAGGTTTACCTTGGACTTCCTCTCCCTGATGGTTAGTGATTTCTCTTGCTAATTTAATAGCCTTTTGTTCTCATTCATCTTTGTGGAGTAGTAAGTATTCTGTAGGATGGGGCGAGGGGGTTGGCTGGTGGGGTTTTTTCCAACAGTAATTCAGGCTCAGTATTATTCTCAGTATTATAATGTGCTGTTGAGTTTTGGCACAATCAGACTTGTCTGTTGGAGAAATGAGCTATGTATGCTCTGGAACGAATCTATTCATTTTTCTTCATTTATACTCATCAGTAGTGGGAAAATGTTTCTGAATGTGTAATGAATTCAGCTTCATGTGGCACATATGTATTAAGACAAACATCTTCAAATGTACTTCAGTGTTTTAATCCCACAGGTTAAATATCACATGAGAGACTGTGTTTCACATCTGATATCTTTTAGTCCTGCCACTTAGGACTTTGGTTTGTAATAGCTTTGAGAGGTTTTGAGTCAGAAGGTGCAATGTAAGTAATAATTGGTTTTGGTTTGGGTTTGGGTTGGGCTTTTTTAATTATAATTTAATTGTGAATTTTTGTTTGCTCTATTTAAACAAGTATTCTTACACTTGAGATGAGGAATTAAAACACTTATTAAAACATGAGCAATAATGGGGAAAAACTATGGACAGAGTAAGCTTAAATTCAGCAGGGTTGAAAACCTGCTTAGTCTGTTGAATGTGCGGAGTAGCCCTAAGGAGCTGTACCTACACCCTTACTTCTAGAATCAGAGTTCCTTGCAAAGGAAGGAATGCAGCATGGCTCACTGTGTCAGGGAAGGGGCTTTTTTCTCTTTCCAGGCCTTGAAAGAGTATTTGTGTGCAGTTAATGTCATACAGCCCATGCAAAGAAGCTCTTGAGTCCAGTAGTCGGTTAAATTGCCTGAAATACTTCAAGATACCATTCAACAGAACAAGTATTTGTTGCAAGTCCAGTGTCCAAACTCATTACTCCCAGGCTTGGGGAACCTGCCTTGTCCCTCTGCTGTCCATATCCTGCTAGGGGTGATGGTGCAATTTGCGCTTCAGTGGTCTCACTAATATGCCATGTTTTGCCCTGGAGAGTAACTAAACTATCTGTTCTGTCAAGGTGGCACTGGATGTGTTGCATCGCAGGAAAAAGATGCTGTGCAAAGGCATGATTTAGTCGGAAACTTTCAACACAAAGTTGGAACAACTTCATCTCGCAGAAACTACACCCCTTTTCGCTGGGTGATCCCAGGTACGGTTGGTTTGTATCCCACTATGAGAAGCCCAGGGCGACCTGCCTGTGCCCAGAGTGGGAGATGGGGGGTAACAGGATGCTGGGAAGCACCAGCCTGGTGCTGTGTCTCCCCCCGCAACTCGTTGAGCTCTCTTTTTCTCAGGAGGGGAAGCCTCCTCTTCTGCCTGCCTCTGGGACCCCCAGCAGACACTTCCCCTGTCGTGTCTGGCTGAAGGTTGGGTGCTGCTGTGCAGACACCTGAGGCTGTGAGGCGGTGCTGGCCCAGTCCCTGCCCCCTGCTCTCGGGGTCTGGCTGGAGCCGCCCAGCTCATTGCACTGCCAGCGCAGGGAAGGAGGTGCGTGCAGCACAGGTAGGTGAAGTGCTGTGGGGTCCTGGCTCTCCCCAAGAGCCCACCATCTTTTCCTTCTCTTCTGCTTGGCTTTTACTTCCCTCTGTCCTTTTCCAACCTGAACCCCTTGAGGGTTCCCTTACTACATGTAGTTCTTTTTTCCAGGGGTGCTGGTAGCCTGGCTGCAAGGGGGAGGGTGGGCCCTGCTTGTGCAAGTGCTTATCAGCAAGACTTCTGGTTATGAGGTTAGCTTTCTGGTTATCAAGCCTCAGATAAGGCAGCGGCTGCATTGGAGTGAGTGATAAAATGTCTAGGATTTCTTTACATGGCAGAGCGGCTGTTTAGGGAGCAAGAGGAGAAGGCAATCTGGGAGCTCCTCATAACCAGAGAGTCCTGCAAGGGTGACATCTCAGAGATCTGATCATAGCATATGCTGCCATGGTGCAAGGAACAATCTCTGGGGAAATGCTGGATGTAATCTGCAAGAGATCCCCACAGCATGATTTGGGATTGTCTAAAAGCTGCAGTGAACTTCAGCAAACAGCCTTGTTTCATTGCCAGAGGAACTGTTTCATCCCGCAGATTGCCTTATCAAGCAGGGCTATTCCACAGCAGACTTTTTCTGCACCTGCCAATTGTTCACTGGAGTTAGTCAGGATAAAAAAAGCACTTTCCTTAGCATTTAATCTCCTTATATATTAATTTAGCATGCTTTAATTAAAATATACTCCCCGATCAAAGTGAATGAATTGGAATAAACAAATCAGGATTGACATTTGTAGCATGATTTAAACTATGCGGAGTAATCAAACCTTACTGCAAAATTAATAGGGCAAAGGCAGAAACAAACACAAGAAAGTTCATTGTCCATGAAACCAGATACGTCTGAATGAGAGACGTACTGTGGTGCTCCCAAAAGAATGGCTGAAAAGGGTTTCAGTCTGTGCAAGAACAGGACAGAGGCAATAGCTTCTTAAAGTCTTAATGTTTAAATTTTTCATCATCTGTCAGTTTGAGTCACTCCTGTTTAAAGACTGGAGTTAAGTATTTGTGATAGACTGAAGTATTGCTAGAGGCTGTTGAAAGGCGTTTTCACAAAAGAGTACCTTGCTGAAACATGAGATTAAACAATCTGTAAAAGGCGTTCATATTTATCAGATGTTCAGATCTGTAACTCAAGCTGTGGCAGAGATCTTTTAATTAAAAAAGAGAGAATGGATCCAAATTCAACAGCAAAAGGAAATGCAGAAATTAAGCCTGTTCAGATATACCCTTGACATAAAGGAAAGGGAGAGAAAGCCTGACAAAGTCATCTCGGCATCAGAGCGAAGTTTGCCACCAGGGCTCTCCATGTAATTTTTTAATACTGGGGAGTAATCCCAATGTAAGAAGCTGCAATCTACAAAGCAGGGCATCATCGAATGTCTCACAGTCACCATTCTCACAGCTGGGCAGAGGGCCAGGCTGAGAGTGCAGAGGCAGAAAATCCTCTCTGCAGTAAACTTAGTGCAGTGTGGATTAAAACAGTTCATGATCCTCAGCACTGCGGAGGGCATATGGCTGCAGAAACACCTGCAGCAAGACCTGCTCAGTCTCTGCTTCCTTTCCATCCCATTGCATTATTGCAATCTGCATCCTTGTCCTTCAGGAACTAGACTGAAAGCAACAAATTCATTTCATGTAGGACAACTGTGAGACTATCAGTCTTTTCTGATAAGAATCAGACACACCCTGATGAAAAGCTCCAGGTATCCCGTTAGTGTCCTTCCAGCTAATTTATCTTTCAATGATCTTTATAGCAGAGGGCAGCAGCGATAGCAAGAACTACTAAAACACACATTTCCATAGAAAGTATGTCCTAGCTGATGGCGAAAAATTGATAGTATGCTTGTGAGTACAAAGAGTTAAGAGTTTTGATCCACCTAAATGAAGTGGCGTGGTCTTGAACTCCAATTTTCCCATATGCGTCACTTTCCCTCTGCTTCAGAAGGGCATAAGGACATTGCCCTCTTTATAGAGTGACAGCAGGAGGGAAGGGGAGCACTCCTTCACCCTCCCTGCCCAGAGCAACCTGCAGTGCCATGGGGTGAGCAAGACGACTGGGCTCTCCAACTGTTTGAGTTCGGAGACCTGCAAATGGAGAGTCCCAGACCTGGTCTGCAGTAATTGTGCAGGCAATTTAACAAGCTAGAGAAAGCTTAGGGTTTGTTTGGAGCTTGTTTACTATTTCCTTTTTTACTCCCTCTATTTCTTTTCCATTTCATCTGAATTTAAAAGGATTTGTTTGCTTTTACAAAACTGCATTAAGTCATACTGAGGTGGAAAGTGACATAGTAAGTAAACAGTGCTTCTAGGAAGGAAATTAAAAGAGCTACTTGGTAAAAGGGAAGTAAATTTGTCTGCACATGCACACTTGACAGACTTGTATTTGCATAAAATATATCTCTATCTTGGAAAAAGACCTAAATTAAAAACTTGGGTGCAAGCACTTTTAGATAATTCTGATCTCTATCTGTACTCCATAGCTTAGTCTGTCTCTGATTTATAGCTGTGAAAGTTTTGGGTGAATATTGTCTTTTGACTGTTCTTTATGTTTTCCTTTTCAATTTAAATATCTTCTGATTCTAATAAGCACTAGAAGAAATGTCCAGACTTTTGAAGATATGTTTCTTATTGATATCAGTGAATCATGCTGAGATTACACACAGTCAAAACTCTGAAGGTAAGATCAGAACTCCTGTGTGAGGGATGTATTTTGTGTGGATGGAAAAAGCTGTATGTAGTAAAACAGATGCAGTACTGTTTAGTAACTAGGACCATATTCTCTGCTCTCTTGACTTCATGGAGCTCTGTCAGCGAAGAATTTAACCAAGATTGTTTATTATGTAACAGCCTTTTTTTCCCACTATGTTTGTGTAAATACTTTTAATCAAAATTGCATTAAATGCTTATAAATAAATTATATGTGTATACATGGTTTCGATCTCTGCATACAATGCATGTATTTTTGTGTAACACAGTTGAATGGTAAAACATTAAATCAACCTTGAGTAATGGGATAATCTTTTACAGATTTGCCTCCATTATTACACAAAGCTGTGGTTAGTATTTTTATTTGATCTATTAACATTTTCTATTATAATCTATAAATAATAATTTATTACATATATTTATTTATTTTTTCTTAGGAGGAAGTAATAACTGGGAAATATCTGAATGGTAATGTACAAAATTGTTCCCACTTATGCTTCTAAAAGGAATTAAAACTCAATATCTCACCATAACTTTTTATGTTCCATTTTTCATGTGCAGCCCTCCTTGATATACTTCATTTTCAAAGGTAATGTATTATTCTCACCGTCTTGATTTTTTGGTATTATCTTGCACTTCAGATATGATCTGTTTCATTTCCACTGAAACTGGAACATTATGGATAGAATAAAATTGGCACGTATGATTACTTTGGTGTAGATCTCCTGTGAGGAGTATTTCCTCTTAGCAAGGAAAAAGATGGTTTTCATGATGAAGCAAAAAACATACATAGAATGAGATTGAGAATAAATACCAGCTACAGTTTTCAAATGTTCTGACAATTAACTTCATTCATATGTTTCAGAATGGCTTCTTAAGGAAATCAAGTGCGGTTCCAGCTTTCTGTCCATCTCTCTCTTTCAGTCCCGCTCCATCCCCCATCTATCCCACTTCCAGCTCCTGGTGACTTTTGAATTATTTGCTAATGTTTTCTAAATTTGAAAAAGCACTATAAGCCTCAGAAGCAATTTCTACTCCTACATATTTTGAGAAAATCAATGGCTGTGTAAAGAAGGCACACTGAAATTAATGACTCTGCTGAGGAAAAGGAAGCAGACATTAGTCACTGTACTTTCTTTGTGAAGCGGTTCAGAAGAGGTATAATGGGGTGCCAGGAAGCACACCTATAGCTCTGGGCTAGCCACAGCACAGCTTGTCTTGTGCCTGGAGATGGTACTAATAGCAGCACATTGGAAAGTAGAGATCATTGTGGGTGGTTGTGGCATTAGATGAAAAAACCTCATTCCGTTCCTCACTGAACTGTGTGTTTTCATTGCATTAAATTAGTTGGCTATTAGTCTGGTTAGGCCAGAAAGCTAAATACTCGTGTCATTATTGTATTAGTAGCAGTGTTTTTCTTGTTTTGTCTTGTAATCTGCTATTTTACATGTTATATTACTTTACTGGTGGTTTTGGTCCTGTTTTCTGTTACAGTACTAATGCCTGGACAGCAGATATGCTTACAAAAGTCATGGCACATTTTCATGCACAGGAAGTTATGTTCACTCTTAGCAGCCTACAGGTTTGTGCCATTTAAAATGGTTATTTAAAAAAGCAACCATCTCTGTAGCCAAAATTATGTTGTCAGTAATAGAGGTAACTAACAAATCTACAGTGTAGCAGATAAGTAGGAAATAGGAATAGGGTTTCTGGTTGTCTTTTTTCCCCTAAGATTGCAGGAGTATGCAAGGCAGAAATAATAGTAAGATCTTTTTGCTTTTCCTCTGATGGAAAACAGATGTTAGGAGTTTTCAGATTCAGTTTTTGTTTCTGAACTGAGTGTATATACATGCTGTTCTCCCCAGAATGGCAGGTTTCTCCCAGATTTTGACTGTGGAGGTAGTTTGCGCGGCTTTGGATGGAATGAGAGACTCCAGAGCATCCTACAAAACACATTCACTTTTAAAAGCTCCTCTGATCTCTGTTTCTGTAAATTGTCAGTGTGTAAGTGATGTAAGAAGAAGCCCTTGTTCTTCATCCCTGCTCATTATGATTAGCTATGAGCTGGTTTAAGTGGAGCTGTAGCCTGCTAATCGAAGCCTGAACCCGTCCATCCTCCCTACCTGTGCACACACACGCTCTGAAAAAGTGTCAAATGTGTGCTCTCTGAGCCTCAGGCATTCCCAGAAGCCCACCGCCATGTAGCTCCGCAGCACCTGAACCATTTCCCAAGTTCCATTTCACTGTCACAGCTCATCCAAAGCTATGTGAGACTACCATTGGTTCTTCCCATTTGATTACATTTATTAACAGTTTAAGGCTGTAAGCAGACAACAGGGACCTATCTGTTTTAATATTTGTTGGTGGCAATGCAAGCTAAGCAAAACCAGCAAAGAACAGTTTCAACTCAAATTCCAAAGTAATTCTGAAATAATTCTGTCAGGAATTAGAAGGGATTTTACTCCAGTCTTGTGCTAATGAGCCTTACAGTGTTTTCTGTTCCAGTGTTAGAATTCCCCTTAGATATTCAAAACAGGCATGAGATTGATACCTCGTAATGCAGTTTGATGTGAGAGAGAATATTTTTGCCTTACAACCTGGTACAGACTTTTCCTCCCATCTAATTGCACATTTCCTTCCTTTTTTTAAGTAATAATAGCATGCACACAGTACCTGATTTTTTTTTTCTTTTTTTAGCTCTTTAAAAGTTTCATTTTCACAGCCCTGCTGTGTGAAGCAGAAAAGTATTATTACTCTTGGTTTATGAAGTGAGAACCTGAGGCATCTTTGTTAAATGGTTCACTTCAGAGGACTTGTTTGTACCACTTGGCTCAATCCAAGAATAGGCTTTAAAAACTACTGTCTTTCAGAATTACATTTAGATTATTTTGTTTACTGCTTGTGTTTATAGTTGTTCAAGTTGTTGACAACACAGACAATACAGGAGCTAAACACTTAACCCTCCTTAAGCAGAGATTTTCAGGGAGTAAAAGATGCTCTAGTACAATAGTATGAGTTTTATGTATATTTATGTATATTATGCGTATTTTTCTATACTTCAGATGTCCATAGAAAGTTACCTGAAGAATCTTTTATACCAGCCTAGGCAACTACTGTCCGAATTTCAACAGCTCGATCAGCAGCAGTTCCAAACTGCAATGAAGTATCTCTTCAACAACAGAAAGGGCCATCTTGTAAGTCACTCTGCACTTGTGGAAAAGAAAAGCTGCTGTCAGTGGTTCAGATAAATGGGACAGGGCCAGACTTGGGGTCTCTCAGTGCATGACATGTAGTTACTGAGTTGGCTTGGATTAGATTCCAGGAGCCCCACTTCTTACGTTGGATTTACTTAATTCTTGTTGTCTAAAAGTTTGGTGCCAAGTGCAAGTTGGCTATATGGATTTTCTCTGTTATCAGTGGAGAGAAACATGTCTCCAGAGAATGATTTACCTTCCTACCCAGTGTCTAAGGTAGGTAGGACCAGTTGTTCTCAAGGAGTATTTGCTTCTCTTCAGTGGCTGGAAAGAGCGCCATGATGACTAAAGAAGGTGAAGTTAGTTATCTTATTAATTAGTTATGGGAGCATGCAAGCAAATTTTTAGGCAATTTGGAGGAGAGGCAGTATAACATCATTTATTGCCTTTGTGGTGTCCCTCCTGTGTGACCCATCTTGAAAGTCTTGCACAAAATCAGTGAGTGCCACCCAAGGAAGGATAGCCCCTGCAGAGGGGATCTCACTGAAGGGGTGGGATCACAGCCTGGTGTGTGAGAGCACTTGGCATCTTCTCTGCCAGGAGGAAGGGCCTCCAGTGTGAGTATTGCTGAGAGGGGGAGATTAATCTGGGAGAACTGGAGTGTATTTCCCCAGACACACGAGGTGACTGCCCAGAACAAACACTGTATAATCCAGTATTCAAACATGAGATAATACTCATTCAATTCCGATATCCTTTCATTTTCCAAGTAGCTAATTCTTTCATGAGAGCATACACTATAACTTCAGCCATTTGGATTATTTTTATGTTTTTCATTTTGATTTTGTCAAAAGATTCAAGCTGGTCTCTGATCAATGCTAGAAACAAATTATCTGAAGGAATGCACTAGACAGTATTTTGCAGCTATTTTTCATGAGAACAGCACCATTTTTTTTATAGAGTGCTTTCTGTCAGGCCTCAAAATGAACAAATACTGAATTAATCAAAGAGTTGTTCTTTTAACCCTTTGTTGCTTGCAGGAAATGGGAAATATTATTCTTGATTGGGACAAAACTAGAGAGAGAATTTTTCAAAGCCCAGGAGTAAACAGGACCTTGTTCCTTATAACACTGGATAAATGCTTTCTGGTTCTGAGTGCTTTGGACTGTGTGGATATCCTAAGCCAGGTTTTGCGTGTATCAGCGGTGAACTATCTCCAACCTGATGTCATTGGGAGCCTCCCAAGCATTCTGCTGGAGGATGCTTTCAGAAACTTGTAAGCCATTTATTTTCCAGACACAATTAAAACTATGTAGTATTTGCTGACTATATATACTTCTAAAGAGAGGTTACTATATGGTCTCAGTCTATTGTCCAGATACTGCTTTCTGCTTATGCGTTGCTGTTTCTAAAAGCATTTGCCCATGTTTGTGATTTAAAAAAAAACTCAGATAGTTAACTCGTTAGTGAACTAACATGCCCTTGTGTCACTTAGATCAACAGTATTCAAGGACCTCTACGACAAAACCTCAGCAAATACACAGAGAGCTCTATATGTCTGGATGAAACAGATTCTACAAAAACCCTATAACACGAGTGGTATGTTATGTACAAAGTGTTTTCTACTTTCTTATCATAAGAGAAAAAGAGTCAGCAAAAGGCCTATCCATTGTATTGAATAGTTTCCCAAATTTAACACAGGTCTGTATAAGAGTAGCTGTCCTGAATACAGTAAACAATACATTTGGTATTCATAGCAAATAGTTCTCTAAAGATGCTTGCTTTTCATCTCTTGTGCACAGAGCTATGCATAAAGTCTCTGTACTCGGGTCCTTTTTCTAAGACTTAAATAGGATACAGTTGTCAGCTACTCTGCACAGCAGTATTGTTCACCTCTGAACTCCTATTCAGAGTAGAAAATTAGATCTGTCTCAGAATACATTAGCCAATGCACTGTTTAAAATACAACGGAAATGCAGGATGTTGTGAAAGTTCTGTTGCACATGGCACTGACTCGTTCAGAAAAGGGATGAGATGAAGACAAAATTTATTAATTCTGATTTTATGCATTTTACCACATCTGTTTGCCTTGTTAATGTTAATGTGTCTTTAAACAAAGTGCCACAGCTGGAAGAGTGCAGGACAGGCTCCACGAGGGGGCTGTAATGCAGCAGCAGCACTAATGCATCAGAGCCAGTACTTGGGTTTCACTGAACATCCCAGCAGTGCTGTTGTGGGACTGTTTTAGACTTTTAGGTTTGTATGTTCTTCCTCTTTCCCTGGAAATCAAAGGCAAAATGCCTGCTTCCCTCAGTGCAGCTAAATCTGGCTCCTGGGGTTTTTGCTGTTTCAAAATAGCAGAGTAACCCATTAAGTCATAGAGAGGAACTTCCCAACGCTGCTATGAGTATGGTATTATTGCCAGTGCATTACTGGGGAAACAAAGATGCAGAACTTGCCTGATGGTACTCAGCAGTACCCACAGCATTGGACATCTTGGGTTGTGTCTGAAACATTAGCAAACCCTCTATCTGTAGAAGATCACCCAGCTCAGGAGGGACTGGGAATTACCATGCCTCTCGTACGTCTTCGTTGCTGCTTCAAATGCAAAACAGTGCAGATACAGTGAATCCACTCCTGAAGGAACTGGGTGATTGCCAGCTGGTTGTGGTAGTACGAGCTGCAGAACCCATCAGCCCTGAGCAGGCATAGTTGGACTGCTACCAACATCTAGGTTGGCAAGTCTAAAGCTCGCTTGAGTGTTTCTGCACACCAGTCGTCACAGCACAGAGTGCAGAACAGAAGAGGCCTGCAATAGTCTAATTCATTCACTTTAACTTTTTATGTGGATACCACTGGGGCCACATGGGAAATGAATCAACCCTCTGCAAAAGCAGCATCTTCCTCACTGTAGTTTAGCAGAGAAAAAACTTGAAAGAAGCCTCATATTTATGGTGCTTATGGGGCTACCTTCCAGGCATTTTTGCTGGTTTTGGAGTCAGAGAGCTCATCGCCCTGTCTCTGTTGTGCCTGCAGAACGCAGAGGGCTTTCCCATCATACTGCATCTCCCCACTGTGCCAGGCAGCCCCTGCAGCTGGATCACTGGGCTGGCAGGAGATGACATGTGGCTTCTATGTCTTAAGAGTCAAACTTTTTAAGAAATTTCTTTGTCACTCAGTTATCACATTTCATATATTAAAACCATGGGGGTATCCAGAGGTGAAGCATGCTGGTAACCCTTGCAAAAACAGGAGACAGTAACTGTTGAATTTTGTACCTTATTTAAAAAATTTTAAAAAAACCCAGTTTTGGGGGATCACTGCTACTGTGGTTGGTAACTGCAAGTCTGTTCTACTAAAGGCCACAGTCAACATCCTTAAATTGTGCTAGTTTTTGCTTAACTTTTCTATCATATCTTTCAACTGTCTTAATGTTCCTGGTAATGGGAGGTAATAGCACTTAAAAACACCGGAGGCGTGCCAGGTCTGCTGGGAGCATCATCTCGTCTCAGCTGAGGAGCTTAGATCTGTGTTTTCAAAAAAAATCACTTTCTAAATGGGGTCCTTCAGCTTCTGATATTTATAGGCTGGTTTTTTCAGCCTATAAATACCAGAACTCTTCAAAGTGCACTGATTTTATTTTAGCAGAGTTGTATCAGCACTGCTAAGGAATATGTTCAGAGGTATCACACTCTGAGCCATCCAGATTATGACGCCTTGGAAAAAACATTGTCTTTGTGGCTCAGAGTGCCCACCTAGTCCATATATGCTTTTTTTCTCGGGGATATGTGGATCTTTATTTCATTTTAAGTCCTTGAGAGAATATTACTGAATGAATGACATTTTTTAACCATTATGTGGTATTTTGTATTTTCTGCCAACCTATTTCCATATAGATGTATGAATGATTTTTCATTTTCTCCATTATTGCTATTGCTTATTAATGAAATAAGTGGTATCAGGATCATGCCTTCCTGGTGTTCTTAATTGGTATATTTGGTTAGGAAAACAGAATTTTGAAAATGCTGCTCCATATTTAATATTATTGGTTTCATTTTTTCTGTCCCACACTTTATCCATTTTCTATTTTGACAACATAAAACAATGGCTTTCATATGAGAAAATTTGAGACATTTGAACCAGTATTTCCTTTAAATTTAAAAACGTATGGGCTTATAAAAATGTGGAGCTAAATCTAGCTAATGGAGGGAACCTGACTCTTTGTGCTAAGGAGTTTTCTGATTTGCAGATTTTTTTTAATTATTTAGCAATAATAATATGCTGGGTACAATGTATTTGAAAAGTAATTACTTTCTTAACATTGTAGTAAGTATTTATTTGTATGAAACAGAGTTCAATGAATCAACTTCTTGGGTCAGTGCAGAAAGCTTATGGATTTTGGGAAGATACATGGTCCATCTCCCACTGGAAGAAATTCTGAAAATCAGTCTCGGTGAAGTAAGTAGTAAAATGTGGTTGGATAAATCATTGTCAAGTGATGTCAGCTACAAACAATATGAACATAAATGCAAATTTAAACATGAAAAGAGTTTATATGTTTTAATTACTTAAATATAAAGAGAATCCAAATCCATTGCCATGCAAATATTCTTCTCTTTCTGGAATTTGAAAGTGCCTTTCGTTAATATGTAATTATTTATCTGGATCAGACTTCTGTGACTTGTACTGAGAGATGCTGAGGGACCAGTGATGAAGACCTTCATATAATTTGACAGTTTGACAGAGAATTGCTCACTCAGCTTTGCCTTCAAAAATACTTTATTATCCAAATGTAGCTTCTTCCTTTCTCTGTTACATGAATGAAGTCAATTAATTTAGTGTGTCAAACATACTTTATTGGATGTAATTTTTTCATAATTCTGACTCATAATTTTGTTTGCACTGGTCAGATAAGACTATTCATTAGCTATGACAATGCAACAAAGCAGTTGGACACGGTGTATGATATCACACCAGAGCTCGCACAAGGCTTCCTGGAAAGAATAAACTCATCAGGATTTGATATGAGAAACACTTCAACTATCTACAGGCAAGATTGCTTTTCTTTTTCTTTTATGGCTGTGTGTGGAGACAATGAATAAGTAAGGAGGAGAGAGAGGAGCAATAAGTAGCTGATGAAACTGTTGATGTGGCATCGCTTTTCCCTTCCAGCAGAAAAATCTAGGCTGAAATCCAACCCTGTTTAGCAACAGTGAAGAATTGCTGCTTTACGAAAATTTGGCAGTGTGCCTAATTAGCTAATGCTTTGTCTCCTGCTTCACAGTGAGGAGTTGTCTGTAGTATTCGTAGGAGGACTACAGCAGTATCTGGGGGACCCAGTCAGAGTTCCATCACATTGTACAGTACAGCAATAAAATAAATTGGGATGGAGGGACGTGAGTTGCCTTGGCTGTTTGAGTCACAGAAGATGGAGGTGTTTTGTGGAAATCATGTTACAGTTAAGATTGAAGGAGGAAATCTTAGTTCATGACAGCCAGGACTGCAGGTGGGTTTTAGCTGACATGGGTGTCACCAGAGAGATTGCAAAGTGGAGAGATGTAAAGCCTGTCCTGCAGGGTAGAGATGAGCCATGTTTAAATGCATGTAACTGTTATGTGTCTAAGCAGGATACTGGATTTTCAGGGCTGTTAAATCAGCACTGAACTTACTTTAACAATAACAAAAACCCAAAATAGACTGCTCTTATTCATAAATACGCAGTGAGCGTGAGCTTTCTGCGAGGAAGTGCTGTACTCCACATTTGCATTTACGCTGTCGTATCAGTGGATGTATTTAGTCCCAAGACACCACTGTCTGTGAAGTTATTTGTAGTCTCCTTGGGGGATACCTTGGAGTTTTAAACTAATGGAGAATGTGCTTTATGGCTTCAGAGCTCCTGTCATTATTGCAATGTAATTCACACACTTCCATGAAATACTGCTGGTTGTCGGAGGTGTAAGCGAGAGAAGAATTATGCCCACGCTCTAAATTCCAATGTCAGAAATCTTAAAAATTATTCTACCGCTCACAAGAGGTGCCATGTTCTCACAGATGAGAGAAATGTCATGCTCCATAATCCTTAATATATTCCGTTTTTACAACACACTTATTTTATATTACTCATTTTAACCATACTGATGATTTAAATGCACTTTTACTGTTAAGAAGTAGTATTATTCATTGCTGCTAATCCCAAAGGAGATGAAGAGCTCTTGATGGCTATGCAATAATGCATCAGAAGGTAATTATTTCTTATAAAAATGCTGTTATAGATGTTTTTTTGATTTGTATGTTCGTTTGATGATGTCCCATGAATTCAGATGGGCTGCTGAAGCAGTGTTTTATTATATCACTGAGCAGGATGTTGTTGAGGGACTAAAGGAACTAAAAGCTAAGCCTTTCTGCACTGCAAAATTATACTGAGCTTTTGATAGTGTTGCAGCATTGTCCACTGTTGATTTAGTTCATATCTGGACATTATTGCCTATTACTATTGTAAATTCTGAAAGCAAAGGCTGAGATTTTACAGAGACATAGGGATTGATTCAGGCTTCCTACAAACGAATTCATCACCATCACTGTAAAGTTTTAAGTCCAGAGAAAGTGATACACACTTCAGACCTCTTTCTTTGCAAGGCTGCAGGTAATGGCAGTAAATAAGCAGCAGGCCTAAGTCAGAAGGCACCTACAGCAGGCGCTTACCCCTGGTGGCATGACTCCTTCTCTCCACCAAGTATGTCTGTGATTGTGTATTATGGAGGTCAATGGAAATGCTGACTTAAATAATACAGCACTAGTACTGTGAAGAAAAATGAGCTCCACATCTAGTTCACAACACTGCCTTGCAAACTGCTGTGCTGGCACAACTGAGACGCTCAACCTCAGTGCAGATTCTGCAAGCTACTGTTGAATTGGACAGGTCTCCATGCATTGGCCAGTCATATTTTTGATGTGTAATACAGCAGGCTTTGTTTAAACATGAAATGCTAGAGGCTGTGTAATGCTCTAGATGCTACTCTGACACATGAACGAGTTATATGTAAAATCCAAGCAGGATTTGGAGTTCAAAACATCCCACTAATCCAGATAAGAACTCAGCAAGCCACTTCTAGTGACTTTCTAATAGCCCTCCATCCCATTCAAAGTGGAGATTATACTGCAAATTCTGCCATGGGGAGGGGAGTCATTAGCTGGAAAAATCCAGCCATGAACAACAGGAACTAGGAAAGTTAAATTTTTGACAGCACAAGCAATCTAGGTAGAGTTCAGCTGAATACAGAGAAGAGGGCATATGTGTCCCAATTTCAGGCTACGTGGAGTTTTAAGGATTGCAGTTTAAGGCACTGGCGACAAACAGAAATGACTCAAGTTTTGAGCACAAGTAGGGTGCACCACACTGTATTTCAGTTTCCTGAGAGTGACACCTTTTATATCAGAAGTTAGCTAATGTATTTCTTCTATATAGGCTAGGTTTATTGGTTTGCTTTTATGATGACATGGAACAGATGGATGCAGCTGTGGCCCGGGCTTTACTTCATCAAATGATTAAGTGTAATCAACTGAGAGGTTTCCAGGCTGAGGTTCAGAAGGTGGGTACAGTACTTGTTCTTCTTGCCTAATCTAATCCTGAAAACAGAGGAGAAGGGACTTTCTTCTTGAATATAGAAGGAAAAGAGCGAAAAATTACTGGGATCTCAAGATAAGTAGAAATAGTTCCTGAGCATATAATGCGAAGAATAAAAGCCCTTCCTATTTTAAACAGTGCTCATTCCTTTTTCATTCTGTTTTCTCCTGTTCCATATTCCTTTCAGACCTGTGGTTCTGTTTTTGAATTTTTATGAAGTGTGTGGTCAGTAAATGGTTGCAATGCCTATTGCAGAAACTCCATTTAAACTTGTGGGTGATAATGGAAATTGGTTCTTGGAAATCTTTTCTTTCCCATCTGCTTTTTTGTTTGTTTGTTTGCTTTAGCTCAAATCTCAACTCCTGGACATTGCCATGCAAAACCAGACATTGAATGATATCCTTGGATCTCTGTCAGATGCTGTAGTTGGACTAACTTCAAGTCAGCTGGAATCTTTGTCATCTGAAGCGGTGCATAATGCTATTGCAACATTAAACCAAGTCTCTGGGTGGACAAAAAGCCAAGTTATGATTTTATCCAGTAAATACCTCTCTCATGAAAAGGTACTTCTGATAACAGCTTTCCTACCTTTTATTTTTAAAAGTGAAATGGCTTTTTCTCAACAATAACAATAGATCTTGAAAAGTTTAGTACAAGACTTCTTTTTAGTACTGTTAGTGGTGTGAAAAATCTGTTTAAATCAAATAAAAACATCCGAGAGTTTTTCCCAAAGTAATTTTCTAGTAACAGAGGGAATGACAATTTGTATTTGGCAGTTGTATATATTGTTTTGTCTGTGTTACTGCCCTAAGCAGAATTTGCATTATCAGCAATCCCAGACTATATATTCAAATATACTGTAAGGAAGGAGTCAGGGTCCTCTCTGAAGTGTCAAAAAAAAGGAGTCTCTGGGAAAATTATTGCATTTGTTCCCTGGACAGACTTGTCTGAATTGGAAGAAATCTGAGGAAAGTGCATCCTCAGGCAAGAAATGTATTAAGTATTCAACAGTAATAGTTTTGACTTACTTATTAACTTTTGCTTTAAAATATATCTATCTGCTGTTCACTAGCCAGAAAACTTTGTTTGTTTGTGCTGTTATCTCTCCAGGTTTTATCATTTTATAATGTTAGTCAGATGGGCGCATTGGTAACTGGTATCAGTACCCAGTCATTCTACAGCATGAACCCAAAAGAGCTTTCTCACATTATTCGAGGCACAACATCCCAATACTTATCTGATTTATCGCCTGCACAACAACAAGGGATCCTCAGGAAGGTGATTATAAACTTGACAGTGCAGCAGGTTCTCACTGCACATGAGCACAATAACCAGAAATGCAGAGCATGATTTAAAATGTTGTCACCAAGATGTGAGTTTTAGCTCAATGGTTAATATTTCTAATGTATTTTTCTGAACACCAGGTATATTTTGAAGGCTTTCTCTTGCTTAGTTCCATGACGTTTTTAATGCTGGCATGTTTTTCTTTTATCCTCTTAAGAGAAATATTACACAGAATAGAAAGGACAAATCCTGTAAATCTAAGCATCAGTTCTGAAATGCCATGTATTTATCTGTTATTCTTTTTAGATAGCTGCATCTGGAGATTTTTCTTCATCACTCAAAGATATACCAGGAGCTTTCTTTAAAGAAATATCTCTTCCTGGTTTATGGAAGCAGACTGGATATAATTCTTCAATGATGAAAGAAAAAGAATTAAGAAGAAGCCAGGTAAAAATTATTATGCAGTTCCCATTTCAATGCAATTTAGTGTGATAGAAGAATAGAAAAAGTGTTGTAACACACGTGTGCTCAAGGAACATTGGGAAAAGGAAGGAACTGTCCTATATATATATCTTGATTTAAACAACCGGAGGTCATTTAGGGCCTAAGCAGCATTATGAGACAACGCTATGGAAAGGGAAGCATTAGTATGCTGAGTTTAAATGTCTTCAAAATTCTGCTACATGCATTTTCTCTTTCCAGTATTCTATACTACACATTTGCATGTACAGTCAGCCCTATGACTCTGTCCAGAAAGATGAAAGGTTGGACCAGATGATCTCCAGAGGTCCCTTCAAACCCAAATTATTCAGTGGTTGTGTGCCATGGACATGTTTAACACCATCCCATAATGCCAGTCAGCAATGTCTTGTCTTGTGAAGAAGTAGTTCAGCACTGGGTGACAAACGTTTTGGTTGGCCAAGCTGAACTATAGAAATACCTTTAGACTACTTAAGAGAGTTAAGCATACAAAAACCTTGCAGTAGTTATTGTATCTTTCAACTGGATTACCTAAGCTTAACTTTAAATATGGTGGGTTTTATTTCAGGCTTTATATCTGTATGAATTACTGTCTAAGAAAAACTACCCTGTTGATCTTCTAAGGTATGGATGACAGTCTGTCTTGAAATGGGGTGTAAGTCTAGTTTTGTGATGGGAGCATTTTTGAGGTAAACAGTGTGTGGTTATTTTGTACTATCTTATGTTTATTCATTCCTTGATGCCACAGGAGAATTCACCTTCCTCATTAAAAAGGGTCTCCCGATCCAAAATCAGGATTGCAGAGGTTTTGGTATTTTAAGGCTCAATCAATATTTTTTCAATTTGATTACGTTTTTACTTTCAACAGCCTTTCAGTTACAAGAAATGGGAAAGAGAGGTGGTCAAGAAACTGTATTTTAGGACATGGCTGTGGGAAGTAAGGACTAGATCCTGCTTAAACATTCAAAAGATTGAACTTTGCTTTTCCTATCAGCACAGGACAGCTTGTGAAAGGAGTAACTTGTCAACACATTGAAAGTATGGGTACAGACATTTTTTTAAACACTTTCAAATTCTTTGAAATGAATCTTCATCTACTTTCTCCATATCAGGTAAAACCAAAGTAAGACTTTGTGTACATAAACATACTACCTAATATCCAAACTGTAGGTAAATTAGAATTTGGTTAATTTTTTTTTTTATTTTTTAATCTTGTATGTGTGAGCTTGTTTGTTAACTTATTTCATTTAAATCTTTTATGTGTGAATTTGTCTATTATACTTCATTTTGATGATTTCATTTGTTATGAATTGTAAGAAATTCCTCCGGTCATTCTACTTCCTAATTCATGAGTAATCTGAAAATATATGTAGATTTTGAAAACATATCAATGCTCTCATGCACCCAAATACAGGATGTTTCATCTCTGATGTTTACAAAAAGAAAACTCTAAACGACTATAAAAAAGCCAAAGAAAAATGCTCTTTGAAGATAATATGCAGTTTTATATATGCTAAATTATCTGTAATAAGCAAACCGTAATTTCATTCTTCCTCCAAATTTCCACATGTTCAAGATACTAAATTTTTGTTGCTTTTAGGTTAATTGTTTGGCTTGGAAGTTTTGGAAAGTCTCCAATGTATCTATGCCTCCATTCCTCTTACTGGTGCTTCCGTGAGTTACATCTTACTATATCTTAAGTTACTTCATCTGTAGCACTACATTCAGATTAGTCCTTCTGAGCACTTTTAAAATAATCTCTTCAGTCCTAAGAAAACTGATGATTCAAACAAATGGTAGTTTATAAAAAGTGGTCACTGATTGTAGCTGAAATCGGTCTCAAGTGCAAGTCGGTAATACTTAGTGTCTTTTAATATAGCCCATTTTTGTCACGGTTGGGGATTCCCTTGCATCCTTGAAATCAGCCCCCCCGAAGCTCTCTATGCCCAGACTGAATCGCGGCGCAGTGGTGTGGCAGCAATGAAAGTTAAAAAGCTTTTAATGTTGCTGCTTACACTGTTGCCGATGTCTGCTAAAATAAAGGGGTTCATTTGCTGGGCTTGCTTGAGCAAAATTGTTTAGAATCACAAAAGTAACATAAATACAGCTTATGCTGGGTTTTGTTTTCTTTGAGTTTTGGTTTTGGGTTTTTGTTTGGGGTTTTGTTTTTTTTTTCTTTTTTTCCCCTAGGTTGTAAGACTTGGTTTGCTTATTTGTTTAGGTTGTTTTTGAGAGTGGATATCTTACAACAAAGCCATTGGGTTCTGCCCAAGCATATTGCTCTGTATGGTTAAAAACATTTGACAGTGTTCAAAGACATTTTTGTAAGTTAGCAAAACTTTGCTTTATTCAAATAGCCAAGTAATATTCAGTGACAGCTTTCTTCCTGAAAAAAGAAAAAAAAAATTGTACCTTGATAGGAACTCCTGAATTGTACAACTTGTTAATTCCCCTTTCTCTTTCTTTCTTTCTTCCAACATGCTTAAAGGGATAAAAGGGAATGAGAACTGTTCTTTTCCTGGAATATTTTTAATTGAAAAAAAAGGGAAGAAAAGGATTCTGCTTGTAAAGGCATTATTCTCTTTAAAAATAAAAAAATAATAATAGAAAGAATTTAATATAAGACTTTCTACAAGCTGCAGCACCAGGTTATTTGGCCAACAGTTGCATGTTGCTTGTTCAGGGCCATCAAAAGTCACTGGTACTCTTGCCTACAAACCCTGGTAAGGCTGGACTTGTGCAGCTTTGGGATATAACTTTATTTGCAGAGGCTGCTGGACGCTCTGGATGGTGAAGATCATCATTTTGTTTAATTTGGCAGGCCTCTTGGACTTTGATAAAAAGGAAGCCTAGTCTAAAACTACTTGCTGTCCTTAGTCCACCCACCACATCTTCATTCATCAGAGAATTATTCCTCATAAAAAGGAGAAAGGGAAAAAGTTTAAGAATTGTAGACAGTCTCGTTTTATATGGTGTTAAAGCAGCTCAGAGCACTTTCATCCACTTGCAGCTATTTGTAACCCTTAGCCTTTTTTTGAAGTGAGGTGCATGTGCTGATGAACTGGAAGAAGATGTAAGTTAAAGTAAGGTATGGATTAATTTCAACTTTTTGGGCCTGGTCCATTTATAGTATTTCAAGGCCAATTTTTCAAGTATAATTTCTCCATCATCGCAGATTTTATGGGTGCGGTTATGGGTGTATGAAGGTCAGGTTTACATTCTGAGACCATCTGAATTCTTTCTGCAGGATTGAGTACCTGGAGTATGTTTCAGGCCCTTTGTGTGTCCCTTTCATTGCAAGTCTGGGGAAGACTGAGATGGACCTTTTGAATCCAAGCCTTCACAAAAAGAACGCTGTCCTACAAAAAGTACAGGAGTGCTTGGTAGGTATGGCTAGGAGGGGTCAGCAGGGGAGGGGGAGCTGCAAAGTAAGTAATCTGTACTTAGCCACTGACAGTTTCAAACGAAGTGATTGATTAGTTTTCTCTCTGTTGTTACGTGGTGCTTCGCAAAGTTATTCTGCCTACTTTAACTCTCCAGCCTGCATGCACACGCTCACGATCTCCTGTATACAGAGAGCAACCTGAGACACAGGCTTTCCTGCTCTGTGTTTGTGCAGCGAAACCATAGCTTGTGGTCTCTGAGAGCCCAAAAGGCAATAGCACAGCATGCTAATTTCTTCATTGTCACAAGCAAGAGCAGCTTAGACTGTTACTGAGCTCAGAGAAGCTCCTAGTGCCAAGGTCCCGAGCATCCTACTGTAGCTGACCTGCTTTGAGTAGGAGGTGTGGACCAGGGGACCTCCAGAGGTCTGAACTCCCTTCTGCAGTTCTGTTTGCACATATCATTGCACTGCATTTCATGCAGTAATGTCAGTCACCATCTACATAAATCCTTGACTTACCCATCTGTATTCTTATGTTTTTCTTATGTACAGTTTCAGTTTTATTGTTCGCTGCCTAAAGAAACCTTTTTGTAGCTTCTTTAACAATTTTCCTTGACTCAATGCATCTTACAAAGTGTTCTCATGAGATGTCATTGCTGAACACAGTTGAGCAGGCCACGACAGCCTGAAGCTGACCCATTTGCATCTGGAGCTGTTCCCCCTTGCTCCAAGCGGTGCTAGTCCTGTAGAGCTGTGCATGGGAAGCTCCATGGGAGAGGAGGTGGTACCAGGCAGGTTTTGTGAATTCTGCTGTCTGGGAACTGCAGCAGCTACTAGTTTTTAGGGGAAACTGTTTTATTGATGTAGTTGTGAATATTCACATCCTTATACATACTAATCAGCCATATAATCCCTAGAGCTTTGGCAGCTGCTTGAGAAACCCCCCAGAGCTAAGCCATTTGACAGCAAGAACTTCTGGCCCTTTTGTCATAAGAGGCCATTTGAGGGCTATGCTGCCAGGCAGAACTGCACCACCTCTGCAGGTGTTGGCTGGTCTCCTGGATATAGACACTGTGGCAGGAGATTTAGCTTAATTATTTTTTATGTGTGCTTCAATATGGGATAAAGAATACACTGAAAGCTCTAAGTGCTTATTTAATATCACCAGTTGCATTGGTAAAAGCAAAAAGTATAAAGCAGTCTCGGGAGAAATTGTAGATTAAGTTGCCAGTGCAAACTGTTGCGTCTTTGTTCCTTAAAGAGTCACGGAGCTTAAATGTGTTGTGATGGAGTTGAGTGATACAGGGCAAGAGCCAAGAGTAGCTCTGCCAACAAGGTAAATGCTTCTTGTTTCAGAACGGCTCCGTTGCTGATGAATATGATGTTGACCTACTTGGAAATTTAATCTGCCACTTACCTCCAGCCTTTCTACATGGCAGAATGTCCCTGAAGGCAATGGCAACAGCCCTTCATCCCTTCAAGCTCTGCCAACAGCTCAGCCATGAGCAGAAGACTGAAATTAAATACAAACTACTTGAATTATATGGGTAAGGTATTACATATACTACCTTGCTTATGCTGATGGCTAAGCCATGCAAATAACAACCATTTAGTTTGTCCGGATAGAACTGCAATGAAAACACCACAAAGAACTTCTGTCACTGGCTGAGCTTGGGGTCTCTGTCCACTAGAATGACATTTCTGTTCTTGTGTGTAACATAACTGTGGAACAAAATATAACCCCAGGGACACCCTACATGGCTTAAGTCCCAGAGGAAAAGGAGAGAAAGTGTAATGTTTGAGGAGGGTCAGGCAAACAGACTCTCTGACATGGCAAGAGAAAGGGCGTTACAGACAAATGGCTCAGGAATGCAAAGAATGGGAAAATTGAGGTGGGATACTCAGTGTGCTGGTGTGAGAAGAGAAATAAAGATGACTGCAAGCACCTGTGGCAGTGAGAGAGAGCTAAAGGAGGGTATAAAGTTCAACCAGCTGAAGCAACAAAGCATACAGCGTGTTAGATATCATTAATGACTCACATTCAGAGGCTGATTGGAACACTGCTGTCTCAGTCCTGCAAAAAACAAAGCCATCCCTTTTCTGGCAAAAATATACTGTTTCTCTCTTGCATTGTCTCTTAGAAGTATCTTGCATTTGGAAAGACTGAATGTATGATTTCTAACCATCCCTTCAGCCCTAAAGACTGTCACTTGATTCACCTAATCCTTTTAGTTGCTCATTCAGCTTCCTCCTAGTCAGCATTTTTTCCAGTAGTGGAATAGCTACATTTTCCACCAGATCCCATCCCCGCATTAATCTTGATACAGATCCATTTTATTGAATCAAGACTCACTGTGCTAAATGTTATTTTATACTTTATTTTATTTTTTTTATACTTGTCTAGTCAAACATTCTGACAGTAGAGCAACAAACCAAACAAAGTTTTCTGTGAGAACATGTACTAGTGACAGATTTGTTACTACCACCTTCTTCAGGCTCTTTCAGGCTGAAAATTATTTATCCAAGTGCTTTCTAAAGTCAACCACCAACTGGGTTGGCTAACTTTTGTCAGATTTGTATCAAACAGGCCAAACCTGCATAGTGCTAAGGTACATACATTTTGAAACATCCAGCACCACTAAGAACTGAACTCGAACTTAATTTTTAAGACCTGATATTCCTACAGATAATTTAGCATGTTATTTCAAAAGCTATGGTAGCTATCATAGAATTGATCTCATACAGAAATGGTATAGGTGTCATTAGATGTGGCTCTCCAAGGTGTTAGATCTGCCTTTCATAACTCCTGACATTGCAGGTGAATGAAATAGCAGACAGAAAAAATACATAGCTGATAAGGTATGGATTTAAATCTCTGTTCCATCACCTGCGTTTTGTGTTTCTCTCCCTCAGTTTTAAAAAGGCAGCATTAGCAGCAGACCGATGCCACACTGAATTACTTTCCTGAGCTGTTCGGTGAACTTGATCTTTTCAGAATGAGAGGGAGACTGCCCACTTCTCCTAAGTGTGCATGGACCTCTTCAGAAATGTTGAGAATACTGTGACTATTGAGGGAGAGAGAGAGCTCCATTACCACATTTGAAGGCTTTATCTGAACATGTTGAGAACTTTGCTAAGGCCTCTAATGCTCTATATGTCAGAGATGAGAAAATGCAATCTGTTGTTAATAAGCATACGTTGGCATAGAATGTCTGTGTTTCCTATATGACATAGTATAACAAAAACTCTGAAACTTTAGTTTAATTTTGATTGAAAACATTACTCATTAATGTAATTTTCCAAAATACTTCTCCAGTTTCCCAAACAACTGGACAGCTGAAACGACATTAGATGTTGGACCGTTCATAGCTCTGCTGTCAAAAGGGGAATTAAACATCCTTGCTGAAAAGGTATGTTTTTATTATAATTTTTTAATTTGTAAAAGGTAATGCTAGAATTTTGATTTGTGAATGTCATAGAATCATAGAATCATTTAGGTTGGAAAAGACCTTTAAGATCATCCAGTCCAACCATTAACCTAGAACTACCAAGTTCAACAAAGTTCACCACTAATCTATGTCCCTAAGTGCCACACCTACACATCTTTTAAGTACCTCCACAGATGGTGGCTCAACCACTTCCCTGGGCAGCCCGTTCCAGTGCTTGACAAGCCTTTTGGTGAAGAAATTTTTCTGAATATCTGATCTAAACCTCCCCTGGTGTCACTTGAGGCCATTACCTCTTGTCCTATCACTTGTTACTTGGGACAAGAGACGGATACCTACCTGCTACAACCTCCTGTCAGGTAGTTTTAGAGAGAAGTAAGGTCATAATGCAGTCTCAATTATGTGACCTGAGTCCTAAACTAGGTAAATAATTCTCTTGGCAAGGAGCTGTGTGTATTGCTTTCACACATTCTTGACTCCATCAAAATTTCTTCTTCAAAGTAGTGGTAGTATAACCAATTATTTTCATGTATACCATGATAGTTATACATTGTCATGTAGGAAAAAAACCCAGTGCATTTATAGTGGCACAGACTCAAACATTTTTAGTACTTTACACCTTGCAGTATTGTTTCCTCCATTCCCCTACCTTCCAACCATGAAAGTTGTGTTTCTTTATCCTGTTAATAATGAGATCATACTGATCAAATTAGCATTTACTCATGTGGCCCTTTGCCCTAGGGCCAGTGTAGCATACGTAACAATAACTGATAGCCTCAAGATTGCACTTTGTAGTTTCTTTGCCCTCTTTAGTTCTTATAATCTTATAATTTTTATGTATAGGTGTCCTGGGTTCAGCTTAAACCACAACAATAGGACTAAACTGTACTGGAATGAGGAACTAATTCTTCAACAGTAATATGTGAGCACAGTCAGCAAATATTCATCAGGAGGTAATGCTTATAATCGACCAAATAGAACAGGACTCTTCAGCTGAAAGGAAGGTGTCTAGCACAGTGGAGGAGAGAGGTCAAAAAAGCCCAAAAAACATGAATAGGTTGAAGTTATTTCTCTTAATTTAATTGGGTGCCTATCCTCAATTCTTATCTGACAAATTTAAGACAAAATAAAGTACTTTCTGTACGACACATACCGAAATGATGGAACTCATTGTTACAGGAGGGTCTGGACACAGACTGCAATCAGACAGTGCTCAGGTGTTGCCAGAAGCTGAGAGGGCATACAAGAGGGAGAATCATTCAGAATTTGCTTTGTTCTAATTTTTTTCCCCTCAGATGTATGCTGTTGACCTTTCGAGTAGCAGCAAATTTACTCTGCTCTTCTAAACATCTGCACATATAGGAAGGAGGCTGAGTTGTTACTAAGCCCTACTTTGCTGAGGTCTGCACAATCTTTCTCTACAAATTGATTTGTTTTAAAAGGGAAAAGTCTTATTTATTCTTTCTTTCCTTTTGAAGTTCCCAGATATCATTTTACAGATTGCAAAGACAAGTGGACCAATTTCTTCAGCTGAAGAGCTTCTATCAACTGTATTTGAATCTGTCTCCAATGCCACTGCCAACATCAAATCATCTCTCTCCAGACCTGGTCAGTATTTCACCTGGTATCTGTGCAAAGTGCCAGATTTACAATGGTGCCATTTTGGTCTGTGCTCGTGCGGTTCAAACAGACTTTTTCGTTTTGCTTTATTATCAAATACATTCTGAGAAGCCAAACAAGAAAAAGTAAAGCCTCAAGTAACTTAAAGAGGTTCAGACTTACGCAAAAACAGTTAAGAGTCTTTGTTCTCTTGCCCATGGCTGTCTGATACATTGACCAATTGCTGAAACACTTAATTTCATTACAGGGTTCCATGGTTAAGCATTTTCTGGAATGTATCTGACTGCACAAAGGAGAAAGATGAATTATTTGAATTAGAAAGTTTTGTTTATTTTTACTTGTTTGTTTATTTTAACTTTTCTTTGTAATCTTAGTGAAATCCTTGAGTTAAAAACCTATGAAAGTGATAAGTTACTGTTGTGCCAAAAGATTGCACATAGTTAATCTTTTGCCAGACATGAGCATATGTTGACTCGGCTGTTCTTAAATCTACATTGGTGGCACCGTGTTTTGTCTGTCCAAATGGACAAAGTTTGCTATAATCTAAAAAGTATTTTAATTAGCAACCAAACTAATCTATTAGTGATGTTGTCTTTAGTGACAAATGGATCATTTTCTTTGTATAAGGTACATTCTTTGACTATATTCTGTTACTACAATAACTTTATTCTTTCTCTTACTTGAAATTCACCCAGGTAGAATTTTTAAGCTATGCCATCCTGTGCCATGGATAACAACCCTGCTAGGGGGGAGGCTTTGGAAAGCACTGGGGAATATAGACCTCAACAATTTCAAGGAGTTTGTTACTGTCTGCCCTTATGTCTTTGAAAATATCCCCATTGGTTCTCTGCCTAAGAGAATACAGGTCCAAGCTCTCAGCAAGCCCTTGAGGCACCATGGAAATCCATCGGCATGTAGAATGATAACTGTGTATCTCTGGGAATGAATTTTCTCCTGATACTGCTGTATTTGTATACAGAGAGACACAGAGGGTGTTCTACAGAGTTGTATTTTTACATAGCCTGAAAAAAAAGCGTGACCTCTGTTGATCAGAGGAGCCATTACACAATTAATATGCTCTAAAAAAAGCAGAATCTAGCTGGTGGAATAGCAGAGTATTAGTCCATCTGTGTGAATGAAATTCACTCTTCCTTTAACAAGGAAACCATCAGATCACCAGTTGTATTTCTTTAGACATGGGACACAGGACTAAAGGTTCAGCATCAGACATTTCTGTATGTTTGTGTCCTTACATGTTCTTTTTTAGGCCTAGATCACAAAAACATGAATCCCAAAGACTTCTTTAAGCACACTAACTCATGTACAGTGCAGTTGCAGAGCTCTCTCATCTGCATTGCAAGGACCAATATAAACCTGCCAGTGAAGCTAATGATCTTTGTCAAAGGGTAACTTGGCTCTAGGGCTATGAGGACTTGTCATTCTTCACTTGGGGTGCACGAGCTCAGCTGAGGGGGGGAATCTGGAAGATGAAAAATTGAAGGATTGTTCACGCTAGACTAAAAAATACTTCCCCAGTTCAAGTGTGGTACTGAAGTTCTGTTACAAAACATCAACTCCACACAACTCACATAGTGGTTTCAATAAGGAATGAAATTTTATGGCTGATTTGGCTTTTATCTCATATTATGATATGGCTGTAACTCCCTAGAAAATTGGGTATTATGAAAATGGCTCTGGAATAACACTGATGCTCTTCATGGTACCGACCTACTATTTTACATTTCTCGCAGTCCCATTGTAAGCTAATGTTAATAACAGTAACAATTACCAGTGGCGGAGTTCTTATATCTTTGTCTGCATCAAGAAAAAAACAAAGGTAGTTCTTAGGGCAAGATGGAACAATAGGAGGCAAAACTCAGCATTTGTGTGTCTGAGATGCTACCAGAAAGCAGTGGCAGTGCTGGAAAAAGATTTCAAGTAACTTATTTCAAACACTGAGATATTATACTATATTATATATGTCATATGTTCTTCATCAAACTAAATGCAATTATATAGCAAAAGGAAGAGTGAAGTAGCATCAGATACAGGAAGCAAAGCCAGCAGTCTGATTAGTATTTCCCTCTGTAATAGCACCAGCATATCTGGTGTGTTACAAATAATAAATCAATGTTTTTTTTCCAAGAATACAAAATATTAGGTTTACTTGACTTGGGGAAGGGAACTGCATTGTGTCTAGATGCGTAATATTTACATGATAAAAGCTGACCTTTTGCAGCAGGGGAAAGTGAAACAATGCAGCTTCACAAGAGGGTGGTGTAAAGGGAGAGCAGAACATCAGCTGGTACAGTGGAAGCTGAACAACATTTTCGTTTGCTCAACAGATTCAATCTTTTCAGTGTTCTACCCACTACTGCAGCTTCCTTTGATGCAAATAAATCCCTCTGCCTCCTTTCAAAGTACAAATCTACTTTGTACATCCTCACTTTAATTTATTTCTCTGGGGGAGCTTCGCTCAGGCACAGCATCTGTGAAGTTCTTGCTTTTTACTGGTAACAACTATATCTGAAGACATGTAGGGATTATTTGGTTTAGATAGTTATTTAATAAGGTTTTCCTAAATTAGTGACAGGAGAGAGAGCAGTAAGCACCTACGTTAGGATTCTAATTTCTGCTTTCCATCAATATTAGAAGTAGATTACGGCAACAGAGACCAGGATTTGTTAAAACACACAATGGAAACTGTCTCGTTTGATCATGCATAGCACCAGAACCTGACCATAAATAAGATTTTTTTAAATGGAGTTTTTCTGTCCAAACAGTTCTGTTGTAAGTGAACAGCCCTCTCTAGATACTGACATTTTAACAACATGCTTGACATAAAGAACAAGCACCATGCTTCTCTGGCACATCCAGCTTCTGTCTTCACCTTGTTTAAATGTCAGGCAAGTCTTGCAAGACATACATCTTTGTCAGGGTATTTCAGAGTAAAAGGACCTCTCATGTCTGTTATTTTTCCTGTTGAGCTGGATTCACATATGTGCCGTTTGAATGTGAAGTTTATTCAGCTGCAACATTTTTCTGTGAACAATGACATAGCTGTATGGAGACTTCCACCAAGGTCATCCCAAAGATTTGCATTTCATTCTTACTTAAAGCAAGGCTCTCAGCGAGCAATGGTTTTACTTCAGAATAAACCCTTGCCTGGGTTTTGATGCCTTTAGGGAATTAGACTTGAAAGAAACTTGCAAGATACTGGTTATTCTTATTGCACACATCCAGGTTTTAGTTTTATTGTGCCATCCTGTATTGTGACTGTTCTGAAATATGTCTGCTCTTGTTTTCCTTTCCAGCATGCACTACCTTTGGAGGACAAAGAATACAACCAATTTCTTACAAGTTAGCCAAATTCTAGTTTTATATCCAGGATGTTAACAATGTAAATATTTAAAGAAATTATCTCATTGCAAGATAATTAATTTATCAATATCACATCAGCTGCAGTTAATTCACAATCTGTCACCTTCTTAAATCTCTATATTGCTTTGATTTCATGCTATTTGACTTTTTTTCCAGATTGCCTGGGAACCAGAGCTCCTTCTTCAGATGAAATCATTAAATTAGCAGAAGCAAATGTCTTTTGGTCAGTTCAGGAACTGAAATGCATGGACACAGGGACTTTTGACAAAAATGTGGAACTTCTTGGGGCTGTCTCAGGTTTTAACAGCTCCCAGCTTATTGCCTTGAAGGAAAAAGCCAAGCAGGTAACTATCCTGTCTGTGAAGGAAAATTAAATCCATAATTTGATTTGCTGTTATTGAACTATGCAGTTCTAAAATAACTGTGCTGTGGTAATGTCACTACTGCTGCAAGAATATCTATTGTTTATTGGATAAATAATATGAGATGGTGATAGAAGAATATTGTCCTTGCTTTAGAGTCAACAAGCAAGTAGTTCTGAGCTATTGGCAGCTGAAAAACTTAAGTGCTTTTACTTTTAATTTCTTTTCAGTTGCTTGCTTCTCACTTTTCTTTCATAAATGAAAAATCAGCAAGCAGTACTATAGGCAGTTGATTGGCCGGCTGAGAATTAAATTTGTCATATTAAACTGTCTACACCAAGGTTAAATATAGTTTACAGTGGTGTAAAACCAAATAGAGTGAAAGATACTGTTATTAGCTGAATAAAGCTCGCTCTCCCTCCTTGTCACGGGCAGGCACAAACCCATCACTGGGAAATTTTTGGGGAGGAAAAAAACCCACGTGCATTTAGTCTGTCTTTACTAGGGTGTTACTGGTGAGCGCAAGTTACAAAAGCAGAGCAGAAAGAAGATGTCTATCTTTGCCAGGCTGTAGATTCATGGAGAGGAACAGGGCTGTAGTCTCAGCTCTCATCACCACTCCTGCAGCACTGCTGGCATCTCTCTCTTTCAGAGTGCAGCAATGCAGCTCCTCTTGAGCTCCTCAGAGAGGTACCTGCCCTGGCTTCAGTCTGTATGTGATGCTCATACTGCAGCAGCAGTGCGGGACTAAAACCTCTCCCCATTTGGCACTGCAGTGCAGGATCTGTGCCAGAGTACTCAGGGCAAGGCTGGGTGCAGTTCAGCACCCTGTGTCTGGCACAGAGCATCAGCAAGGTGTCTGGGCTCTGAGCAGTGCTGCCTTGGCCAGCTGTGGGCTGGGAGAGAAGTCAGACCTCATTCCATCCCTGTTGTTGGTGTTGCACTTCTCCCTGGGGGTGACCTCCTCTTGCTGCTTTGTGGTTGCCTGCACTGCCAGGGAACCCAAACATACTTGTGTTTCAGCAAGGAAAAGCCTTAGGGTGCTGTAAGACAAGTTGTTTTGGTTGCAGAAAATCCAGAGGTGAAGAGGTTACCATCCCCAGCTGATCTTCAGCTTCCTGCCACCAGCATCTGCTGGAAGTTATCTGCTCTGTTTCCATCTCTGTATGGCTAGCTGCTCTGTAATCCCGTTCTGTCAAAACGATCCAACATTTTAAAAGTAATTTTTAGGCTCCATCTGATCATTCTGACAGAATGAGGTTAGGAAGCATCTACAAGTGCAGTTGGTTGTGAGTAGTGTGAGTGCAGATGCTTGGAGATCTGAGGGCTGTGACCTCTGGAGGAAGGCAGGAGCAGGGGACAAGGTGGGCCTGGGCAGCATCTCCTTAAACCAGCAGCTGCAGCCAAAATAGGGGAGCTGACCGTGACTTTTGGGTAGATAAGACCAACAGTTTATAGCAGTGAAGCTCCACTTTTAAAACTCCTGTACTGCAGCTGCTCAAAGAGAAGTGGCGCTAACCAGATTCCCAAAAGCAGATGTTGACTCCCTGCAATTCTGTCTCTGCTGCCTTGTTGCAGCAGGACAACAGCCCACCGCATGAAACGCATTCTTCCCAAGACAGCTTCCCTCTGTCAGCATGGAGACATGGGTAGGACAAGGGAAAAAAAAAATACAATCCTAGAAGAAAATAAAGCCAGTGCTTATCCAAGATAGTGGGAACTAAAACATTTTACAGCAGTGCAACATAATGGTATACCTACAGAGTGATGCCTGCTGTAGAGAAATTGCCAACAAGGTTAAATTGCCAAAGAAATTGCCAACTCATGTCCCAGCTATGTGCAATTCAAAGATAGACAGATCTGTAGTGCACTGCATGAAAGTATATTCTGTCTATATGAGTGTTTGAGGACAGATTGCTGCTAGACAAAGACAGACTTCCTATATATATTAATTTGCAAAATGCAACATGCTGTTACACTGAAAGTCAAGCGTGAGAAATCAGACAGTACAGGGAAAGCTCTTTGTAATTATGTGCATACAATGCTGTTATGTTATTAACTAAAGGGCATCTTTGATTAAAGGTTTGATTAAGCCAGCTTTAATTTCTCCTAAATCGATTGATTTTCCCTAAAAGAAACTGTGTACTGCTCATTGTTCCAAACTAATTCAAAAAGTCTAGTTATCAGATTGTGTCTAATGAAAGTAAGAAGCTTAGCTTACTTGTAAGTGGAAGGTCTCCAAGCTCTGCAATAGTAACAGATGTGTGGATCTGCAGTCTCTAGGTGAATGAGGACAAAGGAGTGTTTCAGTTTCATGTGTTGTGTTATTTATATCATTATATCTGAGATTTCATCCAGCACTGTCAGATAATACTATTTATGAAGTACTTCAAATTCTGTAGTTTATGACCTAGATCAGGAAATAGACATGTGACATTTATAACTGCATGTGTTTCATGTATCTCTTAAGCTAGAGAATTAAGAGCTTTAAAATTGGGCTAATGCTTTTTACTATCTGTTTTCTTTGGAAAAGATTGAAATTTCCCAGGCTTAGACCCTTTTTCTGTTCTTTATGACATCGTAAAACCAGCATAAAAGATCTGGTGGAAACTCAGTCAGGAGATACAGGCCCAGCAAAGCATCTTTTAAACAAATCCTTAACCCGAGGGTCATAGCTGAGAAAAGCACCTCAGCAGTCCTGAGGCTGCTCTGTGTCGGATATGCACATTGATATGAACAGCAAATAGTCTGCAACTCTGTGTAAGGAGTATCTTATTCCAGAGACCCAGCCCTCTATTTTATGCAGGTTGTACAGCTTCATATGTATCTGAAGGTGCAAACACTATTTAGTAGGCATCCATAAAGGTTCTCCTTCAGCAAGTCCTTACCAGCTCTGACCTTTCTTTTTTTTTAATATTCTAGTGTAGCTGTCTTGAAAACGGAATAAATATTTCCATGAATCAGAGAGCATGAATGATCAAATAAGCCTAGGTAGGACTGGGCTTTTATTTTTCTATGTGGAGTTAGCAGGACAATCATGTACTAGAAAACTGTCATGTGTTGACTGACATAAAGTAGAATTGCTGAAGTACAGGAAACCTTTACAGGGAGCTTTATGTAATACTTGTCCTGTTCAAGTCACTTCCTCCAGCTAAAACCCAGTATCTTTTCTGTAAAGACAATTGGCCACATCGTAAGAGATACTGACCACTGATCACTGTGTTCTGTCATTTCCAATTAAATGTAATTGACAGTTCTACCCTCTGCAAATTCAGCTCTTGATGGACTTTCGTTGTTCCTTATTCTGACAGACCTTTTCCTGAAATCAAAATTTTCTTAGAGTTGATCTGTGACAGCTTTTGAGTCACTGTAACTGTGCCACAGATAAGGTTAAGAACACTGGAACTTGTCAGTTTAGATACATTGATACTGGTTTAGAAGAGCCCCTGCTTATTCGTTTTTACAGAGCTTTACAGATTTAACTGTATCAATGTGTACAAATACATTTTAATTACTATTTTATTATTTTTTAATTGCACGCACACAAGCTAGAAATCAGAACTTTAGTAATTGGCTGTTTGTCTGTATTACCCGATTCTCTACTTTGATTTCTGCTTTCCTGGTCGATGACTGAGCCAGAGTAACTGGTCACAAAGGCAATTTAAAGTCACTCCACCAGAGTAATTGCAGCTGGTATGGATGCCTGGGTAGTCCAGGTGCTGCTTTCATGGTAGTGGTGTAGCAGCGTGGGTCTCAGCACAGACTTGCATTTTTATTGGTTTTAGTGGTACTTGCTCCTACAGCAACACTTCCAGCAGTCCCTGTGCTGACTTACCAACAAGCTCAAGCTGTACAAATTACAGCATTTTTAGATAAACTAACCATTACTAGTGTAGAACCTCAAAAACCTTCACAATACCCAAGATTTGGTGTGCAAAGAGGCATACTGCTGGTATTTGGACTTTATAAATCAAGGGTTATATAAAGGAAGATTCATAATGATCTATCGGACATTAATGAACCTCTTCTAAAGGTTTGGGGATCGCTGCCAGACTGGAAGAGTTATCATATTGTTTCCCTGGGCCGCATTGCTCTTGCACTCACCGAACATGAAATTGAAGAGCTGGATTTGCATTCTATCGACACCATTTCTGTACTTAGTCAGCAAACAGGATGGACTCTTACCCAGGTAAGTATGTTATTGAAGGTACTCCTGGCGAAAGGCTCCTGATTCACACCCATTGGGACTGGAGTCCCCGAAGTGCCTAGGAAACAGATACAACAATCCACACTACTCCCTGCAGCTTTTCTGCAGCTGTGACCCCAGTGAAAGTGGGCAGGTAGGTCAGCACTGATGTCTGCCTGGCTGCTGGCTTCCCTGGTGAGATGGCCCAGAGGACATCAATCACTTTTAATTGTGGTGGTGTCGAGTGTATTCTTTAGCACTTGCCCACTAAATAGTAGAAAGAGGTCAGCAGCTCGCCTCACACTAGCCCTAGAATAGGTGCTACTGCTAGGAGATATTAGCCCCTCCTAACTAAGCAGGCTTAGACTCACTGAAGAGGTAGTGTGCCCCCAATCCCAGCATCCACTGCCCTAGAAGCCTAAGTTATTAGCAAATACGCCACTCACATCTTCCTTTCCCTGAATAATTTCTAGTTTTGTCAATGGGACTTTCATAAAAAGAGTTAAAAGCTTTTATTGTATATGCAATTGGCAGCATATTTCTGACTTTGGGACCCATACCATCAGGGCTTCTCAGTTGCACAGATGCTGGTATTGTGGCAGCCAGCTTTGGCAGAATATCACAAATCCATTTAATAGATTTTCATTCTGAAGAGCACCATCAGAAGGAAGCACTTTGGGGGGATTTTATACACCACTAGTTGGCTTTTGAGGTTTCCCGCTGTCAGTAAGAACAGCTAGTTAGGAGGCTCATCCTGCATAACTTCGGTTGTCTAGAAGTTAGGCAGCTAGTTTAAGCTAGTCATTTGAGGCTCAGCATTGTGGATAGATTAGGAAGTCTTGGAAAATACTTGTTCCTTTTGCTGGCTTTGGAGGATGTCTTTGTGGCAGGCTTAAGCTAGACACATAGTTTTTAAATGGTTAGCCTAGCATGAGCACCATCCTAAACGACTTAGGCTTTCAAAGACATTTTAGTACGAATATCCCATTCATATCTGAAAACTATGCCTAAACACAGGTCATCACCTATATATGACACTTAAATAAGACAAGGCAACCTGAGGATTAGGAAAAACTAAACATTTCATATTGATCCCCTTGAGTAATTTGTTTTCTTCCAGCAGTTTAAATGAATTGGGCAGTTCTGCTGGGTGACTCAATGCCCATTTCTTCTGGTGAAGTATTCCCTTGTGACCCGGCTCACAAGCAGAGGTACAGAGTGCTTTCAAATCACCTGCACTTGGGAGCGGTTGTGTAACAGTGCCTTGTTTAAACGTCACATACAGGTGGTGATAATGCTGCTCTTTAACATGGCAAAGCTCCAGTTAATTATACCAGGGAGCTTCAGGATTACATACAGTCCATGGCTTCTGGTAAGATTTTGAGCTTTAGTAACAAGGCCTTCAATTATATTTACTCTGTTCATGCATAATATTTTACTGCTTTTGTAGGCAAGATCTATTTTGCAAGGTTTTCTAGAAGACTCTGGCCAGACAATCAGTACACTAAAAAGCTTTGATTTAGTTGGATTAGGAGCTATTCTGTGTGCTTTGAACTCCACAGAAATCATGTCCATAAGGACTGCTGAATTCAGGTAATGCATTTAATACTTAATGAAATATTTATTAGTATCTCTATTGATAACATTGCGCAATTTTTTTTCCTTCAAGATTTCCAGAGCCTAAAGGATGCTTTTTTACATTTTAAATGCTTTTAGAAATGTAATAATTGTTACAGAAGGTGTACACTAGTTGCTTAAAATATATTCTATTTTAGGTTTCCTCTTCCATTTATATCTCACCAGTTAAGTATTGCATTGAGAAACCCAGGTTTTTGCTCAAAGCGTTAAACATTTGTATGCAATTTGTCTACATACGTTTTGAATTGAAAATGGGTTTACAGTCTTCTTACAGCAGACTAAGTATATTCCAGGCATATTTATGTAATTGCAGCATGTAATGTTAAGTTTGTTGCCTTTTGCAGTGCTGCTGTTGCAAGAATTGGCCTGTTGTTTTGTAGCACCCCTGTTCTGAGGCAGTTTAAGAAGATGACAGAATCTGTGTTTGGTACTCCTACCAGCTGGAACAGCTCTATTTTACAGGAAATTGGTACTATAGCAGGTAACAAAAATCAGACTCCAGATGGTGATGGTTCTGAAGCATTGTTATGAAGCATAAACAGACAGGTTCATGGGGCAGCGTTTTTTTCTAGACTGGAAAAAGGCATTTCTTCCAGAGAGCAGTCACCTGCAGGGATGGACATCCAGCAATTTCTTTAGCACTAAGGAAAGATGTGTTCTCTCAGTCCATAATGTTCTCTCAGGCCACTCGAACCGACTTTGGGGAACATAGCCTTGAAGTCATTTTGGTCCTGTAAGTTGGAAAGGGTAAATCAAGGAGGGCAAAACCAACCAGGATTTCAAACCCACTCACTGTCAACCATGTTGCCACAAGAGTGGCTGCGTTGGGTCAGAGCAGTGCTCTAGCTGACCAAGCTGCCTCCAACAGTGGAAAGAATGGGCTGCCCAGGGAAGAGCAAAAGGGCAGCAAGGTTAGCCTGGAGTGATACTTCTCCAGAGTGCTCTCACAGTCTTTGAGACTTCTTGAGCCAGACGTCCCACACAATTTTGTTCATGGATTCTTTTCCCTGTGATCACTTAACTGCACACTGAACTCATAAATTTTAGCATCCCTGACGCCTGCAGCAATGATTCCACACTGTAAGTACCTAATGAGTGAAGTAACTCCCACTGCATGCTTACACTCCCTAATCTTGTATCAGAAAAGGCCGTGAACAAGCATTCCCTAATAACGCTGCTTATGATTTTATTGATTTGTATCACTCTCTCTTTTCCAAAAGTAACTCAGGTAGAGTACATTCCATACCATAGAGTACATTCCAATGGTTAAAGTCAGATGATTTGTAATGTTGGAATATAAAGAAAGAAAACAAAAAAAAAAGAACCAGTATCTCTCTCCATAACACACTGAAGTAACCCAATTATTAGATATTCTGTATGAATGCTTAAAATTTGTATTTGCCTGAATATAAATCTAATAAAAAGAGCATTAACTGAGTTTTGTTCCTATTGTGGTTTTTTTTTTTTTTAGGTGGTTTGAATGAGGATGAATTAAAAGCTTTTGATAAAAACTTGATGCCATATTTCCAGCCAGTGGCAATAAGACTTATACCTCCTGAAATTTTCCAAGTAAGTGCTTGATTACTGAAGATGTAACTGAATTTCTATCATTTTTACTCTACTGCAGCACTGATTTACAGTTTGGTTTTGGGTTTCAGCGAGAATTTTTCTATGGTGTGTTAAGTGAGAGGCAGTCAAGGATCTGAAACATTAACTTTCAGCTATATCATCTGTATTTGTGATGCCCATAAAATACGCTAGAAAAGCTTTATTTATGCTTCAGAGTACATCCCAAGGAAAAAGCAAAAGTCTAGGGTTGGAAAGCAGGGACTGGACTCTCTTTCTTCCAACCCTACATTCAGATCTGAGTTTTCTTCTCTGTTTATTAACATTTGCAAGGATGCTATCATAGCTACTCTCTGCTGACTATGGAAGAGCTTTCCTATTATCCGAAAATTTGGCAACATTCTCCCAGGTTAGTGCTGAAAAACAGATTGTACAGCAGATACAGATGGAAAGGAATTCCATCTAATTACAGCAGATCTGAATGTGGACCAGAAATTAGAACAAGGATCTTGAGATCACTGCCCCAGACTTTATTCGACTTAGTGACAAGATTAATAATCTGCCTAGGCTGGTCTCTTTCAGATGCTCAGGCAAGCAATGTACTTATGGACAGATGAGCTAAACAGATAGTTAATTGTGTCAGCTTCCATAAAAGAGAAAAAACTCCTTGAACACTAACTATTCTGCACAGTACCCCTGACAGTTTAGATAAGCCTGAACTGTCCTTTGTGAAACTATTTCTTTGAAAAACAGGCAAAACTGAGGATCTATAGCATCTTGTAGAATTTCCTTCAAATGGCACATATTTTGTTAGTAAGAATGGTACTAATGCTATAAAATGTGCTTAATGAATAACAAGGCACCTTCTTGGAAGAGTTTTCAGTATTTGAAACATTCAAAGTAGATTTTGATTTTACGCAAGTTTGGTATAACTTTATTTTATGGCTGAGTACATTATTCAGCTTCTGATTTATGAAACATTACATTGTATTATAGACATTAATTGAGTTAAGAAGAGGCTCAATTCAAAGTTTCTGGACCCGTAGGCTTTTACATGTGTTTATTCAGTTTTGAAAAGCACATCATTTGGCAGACAATGAAAAATCAGGAAGGGTTTGCTCTATTGTCTGACCTACTTGGAAGGGGAATTTAGTCTTTCTAAAGTAGAACCTGGATGCAGAATTATTGCAGCAAAGTAGGCTTGCTGTGTAGGAGGGCTAAAATTCTTGTGACTGCAGAATGTTAACTAGAATCAAAGCAATCCAGCATACCCAATACATGCAGGCTTTACAAACTGGTTAATTGCTATGTGATACAAGATAATTACTGTAAGATTATTATTGACATCTTTCATTTTTAAACTCAAGTTTTAATATGACCAAATTTGGAAGATTTTCAATCTAAATGAGAAAAGTAAATAATGAAATTAAAGCATGGGGTTTTTTTCATCTCATTGCTCTACTGCTAATTATAATCAAAGGTCAAACATAGGTTCAAATGAGGTTGCTTGGGAGCAGATGTAAGAGGAAATAAATGACAAAAACAAGAGGATACACAGTGTCATCAGTCTTTGAACAGATCAGAAGAGAAATGGCTGGAAAATTAAACTCCAGCAATATATTGAAGAAGTGTTCAATATAGTGTTGGCATAGAAGGCTTTTTCAAACTGTCAGATCCCAGCAACAAAGAGAAGGGTGAGAGACAGATGAGTGGTCAGTGAGGTAAATGAATGCAGAGGGGGTTTTTTAAGCTCTATTGAGCTTTTTTTATAGCAACACAATGTTGAAAGCTACTTCCTTTTGTTCCAAATGCAAGGCAGCGCTGACTTCTGATTCCTTACCTGCCTTCTGTAATTGACAGCCTAAACCAATTTCTCTGGCTTTTATTCCTCCTAGGCATTGTCCCCAGAACAAATAGCAAACCTGGGCCCTGAAAATGCCGCCATGGTTACCAGGTCACAGCATGAGCATCTGAATACATCACAGCTCCAGAGCCTTCAGCTGGCACTGGACGGAGCCAGGACAAGCACCCCAGAGACACAGAACACTGCAAGCACTACCCAGGAGGCGCAAACTGCAGCTCCAAGTGGTGAGTCGCTCCCTTCTCCTGCATAGAGGGGAAGGACACAGACACAGTGGTTTGTGCAGTCTTGCAGCATCCACCAGGATCACACCTGTCTTTTGAAGGTGGGTTACGCTGAATTTTCTAATCAGCTTTCTAACTCACACCTTAAATCTCATGCCTCAAAACATTTGTTTGACCAAGGCAAACAACATATGTGGTTGGATTTACCCACAACAACCCTCTCCTTCTTTCCCATATTTTGGGCTAAATTTAAGGTAGGGCTCTCCATCTCTGGACCTTCAGATCACGACCTTTATCTGCAGCAGAACCTTGTTTTGCAGAGCTGCACGTGGGAAAGGAGGTAGCATTGGGGTGGTTTAGCATCTTTATCCAGACTGTAGGACCCCTTGAGCAGTTTTTCATGCTGTTCCCATCCTATTTGGAATTAAAGGTTATTAGTGCCTACGTTTCAGTGGTTTAACATTTTGCTTTTCCACATTGCAGTTTATACTGAGAAAGTTGTCCTGGCAAGTATGTTAGTGGATGCTTTACAATGAGTGAGAGTTTGGACTTAGCCAAACCAACATTGAGAATTTATCTCTATCAGACAGTGAATATTGTTGCTTCCAGTGATACCAGCGAGACATAAGCTGTTGAAGAAGAGAGAGAGATGTTGAGGTGCTAAAAGAGGAATAATGGGGACTAAATTGCTAAGATGCCCTTGCAGGAATGAGAGCAGACCTTCCCCAGAAACACCTGAGCAGTGCTCTCAGCCCAGCTCCCTCATGTTTGACCTGTTCCCTCTGTAGATATGCCAAAGTACGGAGTTTTCTGGGTAAAGATCAACTGAGTTCTTGAGCTTCTTGTTCATTATTCCTATCTCTAGTGAGTACCACCCCTATGAAAAGCTTATCTTCAGAGCTGTGTAGGTTAAACTGGAAGTGACTATTCTGACCTGTGTCATCTTTTGAGCAGCTGAATGTAATTAGAATTCAGATGTTGGAATTCGCTGCACCTCTTTGGGGTCATGTAGGTAAGACTCTACTAGTGACACTAAGACATAATGCTTTCTGCTTTTCAGGTGCTCCTTGTCTGAGTGGCTTTGGCATCTGGTTGTGTGCTGTGATTACACTGCACCTGCCTTTCTAATCCATGTTTGTTAAGCTTAAGGTAAGTTATGTTTTCAATAAGAAGTAGCTTTATAGCATAGACAGTGAACAACACAGGGTGAAGGACTGTGGGACCCCCTTCCTGCTTTAAATACAGAGACAACAATTTCTGAATAATTTTTTTGTATTACAAAGTTGTCTTGTACCTCTGTTAGACTATCTTTGAACCTAATCAAGGGGAAAGCACTTTATCTTTCCGGTAAAGCCAACCTTAACAAAAGTTTATTTAAAATTCTGTGTAACACCACTCCATTACCGCATTGTTATTTGGAATATGCTGTTGGTGTTAATCTGTATTGTGCCTGTTCCAGTCTAAGATTTTACTCCACAACCACTTTGGTAATCTCCAGTTAAAAGAATGTTGCCATTAACTTTTATTGGATTTTACCATTTTGACAGACTAAAATTTAATGAGAGCCCTGGACTTAAGGCATAAATTCCATTTAAGCAGACTAAATGCTGAAGTGTTCTACTTAGTCATTAAGACTGCAAATCAAGCTATGTCAAATGACTTAATTTTCTTTGCTTTTTGATTTTCAGTGTTCCAAAGCTTACAAAGGAGATGCTAAAGAGTTGCAGCTCAGCATGAATAGTAGAATTAAGAGGCTCTGAGATTCCTGAGTGCAGAGTGATTAATTTCTTAAAAGCAACACCTTCATCTGCCATCATGATGTGAAGTATTCCCCTTCCCTGTCTTTAGGATTAACAAGTAACAATGGATCCCTCCAAATACTTCAGACAAATTTCAAAACTGGAAATGGCTTATCTGTCTCATGAGACAGTCATTGAAAGATACACTTAGGTAGGAGCCTGAACTATCTAGGAGACAGGTAGCAGGTGACTGTTATTTGGAGGCTGATATATTGTACCCAGTGCTTTTTACATTGGTTAACTTGGCCACACTGTTGTATCCACCCGTTGGGTTTTCTTCTCGTAGTTTGAGCATACTTCCCCCTGGACAGAGGCTATCCTTCTGTGTGACCTAGCAGAAACTGTACTAAAAGTTACTGCTGCTGCAATAAAATAACTTCATCTCTGGGCTGGTGGTTTAAATCCTGCTCAGATAAGAAGTGATGACATGTTCTTATAATATAAGCACCTGTACGAAATGTAGTTCCCCATGGGTGTATGTATTCAACACAGAGGGCACTGGCAATACTATTTCATGTGACAAAATGCACCATGGAAATCTGCTTATGTTCATCATGAGATACTCCCTCCACTTCAGGTGGGGTTGAAGCATACACCTGGGAATAATAAGGGAAAACTGTTCACTGGGTCTATATACTACTAGGACTGTCAATCCAGTGCTTTCCACAAGCTCTATACTACCTAATTTCTCATTATTATAAACCACAAATATTCTCATGTGTTTTATCAATATATGGGTTACGTGTCTAATGTTTCTCATGCAACACCTCAGTATTTTAAACAATAGAGAAAACATTAAAAATCCTCTGCATGTGAACATACTTTCTGATGTTGTTCAACCTGATTTTATGCCAAGACTGCATGGTACAGTTTTCCATTTTGCCATTGCAAAAGTCTTTATCTTTTCTATCCTAAGAAAGGCAATGCATAGACTTAAAAGTTTAGCTCTTTCATTTGGGGCTGTGCTCTAGTAAATGCCTTTCAAACATTTATTTGTATCTCTTTATAGCAAACATCACATCTAGCTCTCAGCACTGAAAGCAGACTTGAAATTTTACTACAGGTAGGAAAGGAGCAGAAGTGGGGCTGAGAGGGAAAGCTGGAGGGAAGAGCCTTGCTGCTTTTGCTGCTGCTGGGGAGCGGGGAACGTTAGCTGTTGCTGCTGTTGGGAGTAGCAGCTCCCACCACAGTCCCATATACTCTGTAATTCCTGCAGCAGCAGGAGGCAAGCTGATTTTCAGGGCTTTGTTATTGGCAAAGTAGGCATGGCCGTTTTTCACACCCTCCTGATCCCTCTCCCTCTTTAGCAACCTGCTGTTCTAGGAACTGCCTGTGCCTATAACTAACCCTGGCAAGTGTGACATGATGTTACAGATAGTACTACATGCTCTAGTTTTGCATTTTATGAGGAAAGAACTAATATTGCTGCAAACTGCCTTGCACCTTTTTCTCTAATGCTAACAATAAGATTCCAGCTTTTCCTGCTGTGTTTCCTTTACTGCATGTGAACAGTAGAATGCAACATTTATTTAAATAGGAAGGAAAAAAAAAAAGTTATATTAATCCCAGCGAATACAATGCCCACTAAAACAAAAAAATGCTTCAGTGAATCAAATTCGTTATAAAGATTTAGCTGGTTTTTCATATTAAAAAATTTCTGCCTCATTTAGATGTGAAAGTACCAAGAAGTTGTTTGATTTCTAGAAACTGCGTGACTTGAATTCTATGTGCACTTCAGTGAAGATGCAGGAGAATATTTTCAGTCAAGGATACCATCAGCGTTTCCAGTTGAGCTGTTTAAGTCGGATACATGACTTAGCTATACCAAGCACTTCAAAAATCTATATGAGCTGAAAATTATCTTCTTCTGACAATGTACCTGGGAGTGATTCCGTCTGCAATTATGTGAGTCAGAGTTTAGCTTTTAATTGGAGCAGGAGTGAACTCTTTGTTTGGTGCCATCTGTGCTGTAATTTCTTTCAAGCACAAGTGCTTTTAAGTAGCTGAACTCCTCGATTATTTATTTATTTTATTAAATTAATAATTATGTTAATAATTTTGGCATTGCATTTACATTTGGCCAAATACATGTCTATTTCTTACAAGAGTGCTGTAGGAAGGGTAAACGTGGAGTACCCACTTAATGTACTTATTTCGTGGTAAGAGTACAAATCCTGTTTGGTTTGTAAGATGGTGTGAGCATCTTGGATGGGGAGTATTGTAGAAAAGCAATTACACTTTTGCCAATGTAGCTCTTGTAAAGGTCACTGATGGAAAAACCTGTTCTACAAAAGCTGTGATTCATGAGATACCTCCCTCAAAACTGTCGAAACTGAATTTCTGGGAAGAATAGATGGAAAGGAGAGAAAGAGATGGAGAGCACTAATATACGTGGTATATAACCCATATATGTGATCTGCTACCTGTTCACTTCCATTAGCTAAGGGAAAACTGAAACAGAAACTTTACTTTTTACTCTTGTGAAACAAACCACAGAACTCCTTAATGCAGGCATCCATGCCACAGGATACCACTAGTTGTGCAGATCTGAGCATATGTGTAGTACATACAAAATGTATGTGATCACTTTCATTGGAATGCATTGATGGGAAAAATGCCTCACAGTCCTTCACACCAAAAGGATTTTGAGGAAGAATGTATTAGAGAGAACTGTTATGTAAAGATTCCTTTGTACCTTAAAAAAATGTTGCTCTTTGTTGTCAGTGTGGGTAACATTTGTCTAAACCAAGCTTAGTTTTTCCTATATCCTTTTAGTTCTAACATTTGTATTTGAGAATAGGAAAAAAATCAGATTAATGCATAAATCTGCTGTTCAATATATAGCATGGCAATCATTTTCTTATCTGGGTATTGTGAGAATTGCAGCTCTCCTCTCCATTTGTGACTACTCTGATGGTTGCTAGGCACTGCCGTACATACCGCAGGATATACATCTGGCTGTTGATTGTCTGACATAACTCTGGTGTAGTCCAGCTCTTCTGAGTGTGGTGAACCATGTGGCAGGTGAACCACCGGCCCTGTCCAGCAGTATGTAGGAGGAAGTATTTCATTTAATTCATTTCATTGGATGTAGGATTCTTAAGGGGTTAAGAGATGGAAAAAAGACTTGGTTGGCTTACTATTTCAGTGCCTGACAACTTTATATTGAGAATTGTGTTTCAAAAAGAGAAAGGGGCTACTAGTTCTAGATCACCAATAGAGAAAACATCCCTACCACCTGGTACTGAGGAAGTGCTGCATTTATGGTATCTTTAAATCCCTGAAGATAAGAAAACAACTACACATCCACAGGATCTGAAAACTGTCCTTGTTAAAGCTAGCATTATGGCTGTTGTCAGGTTTTGTACAGTACGCCGAATGTTTGACTCCCAGTGATCTCAATCTGTCACATCAGAGCTAACCAACTCCTATCAGTGTGAGGCTCTAAAGATACTGCTATAAAAAAAACAGAAAAAAGGCATCCTTCTTCAATTTTAAGAAGCCCTTTATGCCTCTGCATAATCTGCTCAAATATTCCAGAGGCAATTATGTACTGCATTATAGCAGATTTAGCTTATCACTTGACTGCTGCGCTTATCTTAGGATCACCACCACCTGATTTATTTTCCGCTAACACAGATTGCAGCCCTGTCATATAGACTGGGACCTTGTTACAGTCCCATTGTTTGCCTATGTGGAAGCAGAGGTGAGACATGCCTCCCAGGTGTGCCAGCCAAATGAACCTGGGGTATTGGGAGAGGTGTGACTAACCCAGATGACACTCACAAATAAGCAATCAATTGAATAGTCACCTGGAATTTGTCACATGAGCAGGTAATCCCATAGCATTGGCTGTACTGCACTTGCTGGTGTTATGGCTCTTACTGTGTTGTGGTTATAGATATCACACTGCTTCTGAGTGTGCACACAGCCAATTACAGTGTATCAGTTGAGGAGGGAGAACTCATTAAAGTGTGGTACCTTGTTCCCTTGTGATAGGCTGTCTTCCTTAGAGAGAAGTAGAAATAAAACTTCAAATAATCTCTTCCTCTCTCCTCCCTCTCCAAAAAGGCTGATATTCTTGGTTGGTACGCAACTTTAAGCAATGTGGTCTCTTTATCTCAGTGAAAATGTTTTTGATAAGTCTGTGGGTTTGTTGTTTATTTGCTGGGTGTTTTTTTTTTAAAGCAAGATCTGTAGGCATGTGCCTAAGGAGGGCTAAGAACCTTATTTTACTCCCTTATAGTCTTGGTTAGTGAAATATTCTTTCCTGTGGCGTATGATGTGGGACAGCCTTGTGCACTGCTTACTCCACTGCTGTTCACATGAGGAATATGACTTCCCTTTCCAGTAAGGCAGGAGGAAAACTGGATAGAAAAGACTGGTCTGTGAAGAATGAACACAAACTCCAATTAAGTTAGATTTCTTTTATCAGTACTCCAGAACATCTGAAATTCCTCCTGAGAAACAGTATTTTGTGCATTATCATACAGCATGCTTTTAGAAGTGCAGGTAAGTGACAAGATTTTCAGAGAACAAAATAAATCTGTGTACCATCCAGGTATCCAGAACTTTGGATTTTAGTAAAGTGTCTGATTCATTGTCGGACTTCCTTTCCAAACCTATCTACTCAGTCCCTAAACACAGAAATTAAGAGACTAGCTCATACTGCCTACCTGACCTTGTCTGATATCAGGACCTGTAACAGTTTTGTACCATAGGATATTTTAGCAAAATTCACATCTGGTTCTTTAATTGTACCCAGAAATAGATAGTCTAGAAATGTATTATATTTTTTCTGCAATGAGTAGCAAGCAGCCAATGTCCATCTGTCTCTTCCTGCCCCTTTCTTTTCAGCATCAGTCTGCTTTTCCAATCCAGATTAATGAGAGGATTTTCTTGCCCTTATGACGCAGGAGCACAAGGCATGTTCAAAGCTTACAATCCAAGTGACTATACATTGGAGTATTAAACGAAGGAATTATGATTGCTGGATTTCTTGCTTTGCTGGCAACAGTATAACATTTACCATCTAATGTTTTAGCTGGTATTAATTAAAATATTTAACAGCATCTCACTTAGTATCTGTGGTCTCTTTGGAGAACAAAGAGAAAAGAAGAGAGACCAGGAGTAAATTCCTAGAGGAGAAATAAAAAATAGTGTAAAATACTAGTCTGTCAGAAATACAGCAGGATAATATTTTCTGGTACTCCTTTCCCTGATAATTTTTAACTGTTGTATAGACAAGAACTGTATTGATTTAGCAAAGCATAGCCATTGCTGTAGTTAAAATCATGTGCTGGTTTGATGTGCAAGCTAAAGCTGCCCTAGGTCATCTGTAACTGGGGCCTGCCATGTTTCAATATGTAATCAGATGTCAGAAAACAATTTAGATCACAAGTTCTGAATAAATCCTGCATGAACTGAGAAAGGAGGTGAGGGAGAACGGATGTCAGCTCTCTGCCTTTAATGTATCTATTAAAATAGATCCCAGATACGCATCTGTCAGTGTTTTTATTAGCTTTTATTTCAGCATTCATCCTTTTAGAAGTGTTTACATCTAACATATTAAATGTACATATTTCAAACAAGCTTGGGTCAAACAGCTACTCTGGCTAGTTCAGCCAGTACTCTAAGACACAAACTGTGCTTTCAGACCTTACTGTTACACTTGGATATAGCAATGGAAGTGCCACAGCAGTGCAGCTACAGAGGTTGTACTACATATTTGCACTTCCTCCCTACCGTTGCAGTCTGCACCATGGACCTGGGGAGTTCTGTCAAACGCTGTCGTCTTCAGTACGAATTCTCCAAGCACTGGATTTGGATTCCTAACATGCATCCTCAAATAGGCAGCTTTAGTGGTAATTACATCACATGTTAGTTGATGACAAAAGTTATTTAATATCTGTTTAATTAGTAATTAGAGTTCAAATCTATTAAACTTTCTGAATGTAACATGTAACATCTTAAGGCATTGTAAGATAAGAGATACTATGGAGCTTGTGAAGGAGTTGTATTGCTGTACTTACAAGTACAGTTTACAAACACAGTGATTTAAGAGGACAGGCTTTGATTCCTAATCTCTTAAAATAAGTAAGTTTGCCTCTGTCACACTGTGAGTACTTATTAAAAAAAGATAAACTCAAGCAGAGGGTACTAATCACTTTTCTTTCAGGGAGCCCTTTAAAAATGTCAATGTTTATGCTACATTTTAGACAAGAAAATGATGGATTGCACTTCGGATCCTTTTCATAAATTTTCAAACAATACATAACTTTCTGCTGTGGGAAATTCTCTGTACATTGTTCTCTAACAGTAAAGTCCTTCTGCTATTTCCTCAAACAGGGCATGAAATAATGTAAACCAAGAGATTTTTAAGAAATAACTTAGCCTTTCTGAAATGCTATAAAAAAGCAAAGCACCACTGTTCAACCGGGATCACCTCTTACCTATTTTCCACAGTCACTGGAAATCCTGTTCCTGTGGGGCTATTCCCAGCTTGCTTTGTTGTTGTTTTGATTGTTGGGGTTTTTTTTCCCAAGAGAACACTGGGAGTTACTGGAGTGCTGCTCAAGAGGAGATACCTCTTTGAACTGCACACTGGACAACGATGACGGTGATGCCCTTCTTCAGGTGTAGGGGTTCAGGGCTGCAACCAGGCACCATTGTAACGTGCAAAGCCTTATTGCTACAAGGAATAACTGCTGGTTTTCCCCTTGGAAGATGTGCATACTCTTGTGGGCTATTAACCACGAATCAAGTCAATAGCTTGTTTTCACAAAACATGACAACAGCTGCTAAATACCGACTGCTCGGCCGGGTTATGTGGCCCTTTCTCCCCATTCACTGACAGGCCCTGGCCAGTGCCGTGAGCTGCTGCCAGAGCAGGAGCATCTCCTGGCCACATGGCTGCTCACTGCTCGGTGCCAGTTAACAAAACAGCTCCAGTTCATTCACTTAAACGGACTTCTAAAGAGCTGGAGATAAAAAAGGGGCTGGGGCCTACTCCATCCTTGGCACGGGACTCAGATGAGATGGCATACGATACTGGAGCGGCTCCAGGAAAGGGCAGTGAAGCTGGCGAAGGGTCCAGAGCACAAGTCTGATGAGGAATGGCTGAGGGACCTGGGGTTTAGCCTGGAGAAGGCTCAGGGATGACTTTATCGCTCTCTACAACTACCCGAAAGGAGGTCTCTTCTCCCAGGTAATAAGCAATGGGACAAGACGAAATGGCCTCAAGCTGCTCCAGGGCAGGTTTAGAGTGGAGATGAGGCACAATTCCTTCCCCAGAGGGTGCTCAGGCATTGGAACAGGCTGCCCAGGGCAGTGACGGAATCACCGTCCCTGGAAGAGTTCACAAACCGTGTAGACGAGGCCTTCAGTGGTGAACTTGGCAGTGCTGGGGAACAGTTGGACTTGATGATCCTAAAGGTCTTTTCCAACCCAGTTGATTCTATGATTCTATGACCTGCACCGAGGACTCGAGCCCGGCGGGGGGCCAGGCCGCGCCGACACCGAGCCCAGCCGGGCCAGGCCGGTCCCTCGCAGCGCCGGGAGGGGTCCGCGGGAGGCTGGCGAGTCCCCGTGTGTCCGTGCCCCGGTCGGGCGGGACAGTGCCCGCCTCAAGCCCAACCACTCTGCACCGCGGTGGGGAGCGACCCCGCCCCTCCGCCGCCGGGGCCGCCCCTCCCGTTTCCCATGGTGCACCGGGCGCGGCGGCTGTCTGGCCACGTCCCCGGGCCACGTCGCTCGGTGCCCGCTGAGCACGCCATCTTCGCTCCCCGGCTCCGGGCTGCGCTGCCGCCTCTGCCGCCGCCATGAATATCTTCCGCCTCACCGGGGACCTGTCCCACCTGGCGGCCATCATCATCCTGCTGCTCAAGATCTGGAAGAGCCGCTCCTGCGCGGGTGCGTGCGGCAGGCCGCGGGGCGGGCCGGGCAGCTCCGGGCCGCGGTGCCTGAAGGGAGCCTCGCCGGGGGCTGGGTGCGATCGCCGCTGCCTCGCCGCGTTTTGGCGGGGGGGGGGGGGGGGGTGCTTCGATCGTCTCTGCCTCCCTTTAGGGACGGCTCCGCAAGGACAGCTCAGCCGAGCCTGGAGGGGCTGGGGGGTGGCGGGGGGTCGGGTCCCGCCTGTCCCACTTGCCCAGCAGGCGGCTGTGGTAAAAGGGGGAGAGGCGGGCGAGGGGAGATCGTTTCCCCCCTGACGGCTTCCAGGGCGGGAGGGCAGAACTGGCCCCGGGCAGGTGAAAGGGGATGATCGCTCCGCGCAGGGCAGAGGGGGCTCAGCCCTCGTCCTGGCCGACCTCCTTCCCTCCCTCCCTCCCTCCCTCCCTCCTAATCCGGCCCCCTTCGAACCCCGGGTGGGGAAAGCGGGTGGGCCGCCGGGGGAGAGGAAGGGAAAGCCGCATTCCCTCCTCCGGTGTGGGGGTGCGCTGGTGGGGGCTGCGATGCCATTGTAGGTTTAGCGGTTGCTGTTATTTGTACTTTAAACCCTGGGCACCACCATCTCGGCTGTGCCCGGGGGGGTCGCTCCTTCCTTATGTAACTGCCCGGCAGCGAGCGAATGAATGGGGAGGCAGGTTGGGGGGGAGGGAAGAGGAATGCATCCCCCGCGGGGCGGGCAGCCTCCCTGCCTGCCTCCCTCCCTGCCTGCCTCCCCTTCCCGCGCCGGCCGCTGTAGCGAGGGGAGACGAAGCTTATTTTCTCGCCTTTCCTGACAGTGCACAGCCTTCCGTCTGCCTGATTGCTCGGCAATTTTAAGCGTCGCTCCGGTGCGTGAAGGCTGGTTTTGGTGCAGCGTTGGGAGTAGCTGACTTGCAGTTTGCAGATCCTGAAGTTTCCCTCGTCGTCTCCCCTTCCCTCCGTGCACTGGTTTGCATTCGCTGCTGACTAACGCGCCCTCTTCTTCCCTTTTGTTTTCCGCTCTCGCTGCGGGGAGAGTTAAACTGGCATTCATGCCGTTCTTTAAAGCTTCTGGGGTGTTTTCTGGCTCGCATCACTGGCTGCAGCGGGAAGCTGTAGGAGAGAGGCTCCACGCTGGAGCGAGCAGGCTCCCAGTCGAGATCCCGGCCTGGTCTGACGTGGCAGCAGCGGCAGAGGTGTGGCGGGGAGGGAGCTGGTCCCGGCCGCCGTCCGGGCCGGTTGCCGGGGGGGAGCTCCCCTCCCGCGGCTCCTCCGCCAGCCCGCCCGGGTGAGGAAGGCTTGTTCTTCCTCCCGGGTTCTGTACCTGCTTGCTCCAGGTCCGTGTGATGTGGTTTTCGTTTCTAGTGTACGTACGGTGTGGTGGTTGGAGGGAATTGCAAGCAGTTCGGAGTGCAGCATAGCTGGTTTCTGTCAGAAAACTAGGAGTTGTTGTAATTCAAAATGGGTATTTCGGTGCTTGTGTGTTACGTGGAGCAGGCCACGGACCCTGGAAATGCCCATTTTTGCGGTGGACTGGGGTGTGACTGTGAGCTTGGCTTTGAAGAAATGAGCTTCTCCTTCATTAGTAAGAGTGATTATACTTGAAATCTGTTTGCCATGCGTTGACATGCAATACTGTTCAAATACTGAGTTAACGCTGTTGAACAGATGTATCTGTAAAGTCTTCACAGTTAAGAGCGTGAAGAATTAGTATAAGCTGCAACCTGAGAGAACTGAAAATGGGGAAATGAAAGAGATTTGCACTACAGGTAAGAGGAAGTACAGGCTCTGTATGCTTTCATGTCAAGTCACTTTCTGTTAATCACTTGGTAGTGCAAAAGAAAAAAATAAGTGAATGAATAGCTTTGGTTTTAAACACAAAGTAAAAACTGTTGTTAATGTTGCAAAAGAGCTCAAGCAGATGACTCCACAGTCCAAATGCAGGGGTAATGCAGAACTGTCGTTTCTGAGGACATGGAGTGCAAGAGCTCCTTCCTAATGAACTTTGCTGGGTCAGGGTCTGTTGGATCAGGAATTCTGCCTGGATCTGGAGGGATGGACCTGGCCTTCCTCAACTCTTCTGTAGAATTTTGTCATCTACCTTCCTTGAGATATGTAGTCAAGTTTACAAACAACAGAGTTAGTGATCTAAAAACTAAGTATCTCTTGTTGACTAAAGAAGGGAAACGAGAAATTCTAGTAAAAGGCTGAATTTCAAATACGGTTTTAGCCAAGAGATTCTTAAGTGACCTTTAGACATGGACTTATTTACACAGTATCATACAATGTAACCTAGTCCCATCTTTCTGCTTTGAAAGTGATCTGATGTTGTTTTCCTTAAGTCAGTTGTGATTGAGGATCTCTGTTAAAAGGAATTTATTCATAAGAAAGTAGATTCAGACCAGTCATTTTCTTTGGTACTGCTTTCTCCAACACAGAAAAGTAAATGGGCCTGTATTGCATCGCGAACTGAGCTCCTCCCTTTGCCAAATGAACCAGCACCCCTGAACACAAATGTATATACATGGGCTCTTTCAGTAGAAAACGTCTCCTTCATTCATTTTCCTGGAAAAAAAAAAAAAAAAGAGACAGGGATGTGTTTGTCTGGGATTGGTTTTTTGGAGACTGCCCGAGTCCTTAGGAGTAAATCCAGATCCATGTTACTTCTGAGAGGCCGAACAAGTTTGTCTAGAAGAAGAGCACCTCAAAGGAGAATGGGATTTTGTTTTTAGGGCTCCATCCTGTTCCTTGTAGTCGTTCATTGTTGTCAGTTGTGGTTTCTACTAACAAAAACTTCGTAAATATATATTTGCATAAAATACGTTTTTATGCAACAATGACCCCTAAATATTTAGTTACCAGTTACTGTTGAGCAGCTGCTAAATGCCTCGTATTAGAGGGCTTGCTGTGATCCCTCTACATTGCATGGATATTAGAGCAGTTTATAAATTAAATAAACTTATACCTCATGGTAACTGGGGACTAAGGAAACATGGACAAACCAGCTGCTACTTTAACTCTGCACTTCTGAAGCAGTGAAAGCTTAGAGCATAAATAAAGGCTTCTAACTGATTGCTGAACTGCAGGCTGTGATCCATGAAGAGCTGGCAAACCACATGGTGCCGACTCCTCTCTTCTGGTTGCATCTGTGTGTGTCTGAGGCCTTTGTTCCAAGAGGAGCTCAGAGGCCTGTAAAAGCAGCTGGAAATGAGAGGGAGACAGCCTGTGTACCTCTGCTGCAACCTGCTGTTTTCTGAAGACACATCAGTCCCCATTTTCTTTCCTAAGAAGTGGCTCCTCTAAGCGAGAAAAATAGGTGAGGCCAGGATAATCTGCATTATGAAGCAGTCTTTGTTTTCAGTGTTTGACAAACTTAACTATTTTTTTCCCCTAATTTAGTCGATATGTTAAAAAGAGAACAAGGGGAAAGCAAATCAAGTCGTGATTTCAGAGCTGGCAGGGAAACAATTTTTTGCATGACTGGTTATTTCTGTTTCCAAATTTAGAATTTGGAAAAATGTTTGCCACTCCAAATAACAGCTCAGAAGTAATTACTGGGAGCTGTGGAGAATGTAGCAGGTATCTCTATTATTGACTTCATGTCCTAATTAGGAAATTCATGAGACTTGAAGAATTTTGTGCTTTCACACATCATCATGTTCAGACTGTATTTTCTAATCCATTCCAAGTCAAATTAGATTGTTTGTGGTGTGAAATTACTGCCTGAAAATTTATTTGCTTTTCTCAGTGTCAGTTGTCAAATGTTAAAGCAAGTGTTAAAGGTGACCTACAAGTTGCAAGGCTGTCAAATTATGTGCCGAATACTCAAACAGTAGCATGTATAGTAAATGTGTAATGCTTTTGCTAAGTAGTGTAGCTGTCTCAGTTTTGTTTGTGATGGGCCAGATCATACACTATGTTGAAGACTTTATATAGTACTACTTCAAAAAGTCTGTGAAGTTTCCATGACAAAGTATGGACTGGCTTTCCTTAGGAAAACTTTTGTTTCTGGATTTTATGGTTGTGATATGCAGTTCATAGTTGGTAAGTAGTGTGCACAGTACTGGCTGTGAGCCAGGCTGACTGAATGCCTCTGCTGCTGCCTGTTGCTCTCTCCCTAACTCACAATAGCAAAATGAAGTTGGTGAGAAAGTAGCACAATTTCAGCTCTGCTGTCTTCCCTGGCTGGGGAAACCAGCTGAGCTTTTGAATTCAAGTTTTAGGCTGTTGCGTTTAGCCAAGCCAGAGTGCAGAAGTTGGAGGAGTTTTTCCATGTGTGAGAACTGAGAGGTTTGGCTTTTCAACATTTGAGCCCAGAGCTTGAGCAGAAGAAATAAAAATGTGTTTAGCTCAAGGACTGTGTTTGTGGGAGTAAAAGGAAAGGGAGAAGGATGAGAATAGCAGCAGCATAGTGTCTGTATATTGCAGTTGCCAACCATGAGCCAAAGTCATCGCTATAGCGAGTATGCTAATGTAATTCATAAAGTTTCAAAGTGCATGGAATTCATAAAGCAGAGTGTTTACCTGTTCCCTCCCCCTGTTTTTGCTAGTGGTATAGATGTTACTTTCTCCCAGTATGCCTGTCTCTCCATAGGTCTTTGGTTTAAAGTTTGAACCTCTTCTAGTCTAGCCTTCTTAACTTGAAAATTAGTTGAAACTTGGCTTGAGGATGTGTTTCAGGAACATTTGAAAGTTCAGTGAAAATACTGAAAACCGTAATAAAATCCACAACTTTTGGGTTGGGGGGCAGGTGAGGCTGGCAGTAGCTTAAAGGACTTTGTCAGGTATGCTATGTGTGTTTATTTATGTGAGAGTACATCTAGATCCAAATTTATAGCCATAATCAATAATGAATATATCTTATATGGATTTTTTTCTGTTCAGTTATTTACTAAAAGAAAATAGCATGCTAAATTATTTAATATGTATTTTAACTATGTAATTTTTATATATAATATATATAATTTAACATATAACTTAACTGTATGCTGTAGTGTGATGCTGTACTGTAATCTGTCCAGTGGATTTCTTTGTCCTGTAGGTTTTGGCCTTAGGACAGCATTGGTTGCTTACTGAGAGGTTTTATTGGCGTGAGAGCAGGGCACTGTCAGGAGCTGTAATGTCAGCGAGCACAGCTGGGATGCAGTGAGGAGTGCTGCTTCAGCTGTCTTTGCTGGTAGTGCTGGTTCAAGAATGTCTTTTTTTATTATTATTTTTGTTTTTTACTAAATTTTGGGAAGTGTTTTGTTGTTGGTTTTATTTAATGCTTACAACTTTTGTTTGACAGTTTTAGTCTATAACTATAGGTTCTGAGGCATTTGCTGTTTCCTGTTCTTCAGTTGCTTACGGGCAGTTGGGTGGTTCTGAAGGTAGTACATTCGGCTCACCATGGAGACGTTTCACATACAAAAATTGCAAGCAAAACCTCTTTTAATTGTTACTGTTTCAGCCATTCCTGTACTTTATGTATAAACATGAAGTCCCTTCCTCTGGGCAGCTTATTCAGTGTTTCTTAAGCTGGGGTGAAAAAGGAGTTCAGTAACCATAGCAGAGAGTCTCTTTTCTAATTGTTTTATGGCACTGTTAATAAAAGCCTATCTCAGAAATACCTGTATAAAGGGACAAGGATTTTCAGCCTTGCATCATAACCCTCTCTCAGAGAATATTTCCCCCTCTTGTTTTTTGAACAATATTTGCATGCCTAGCTGAACAGATTCAAGTATTTTCACCCTGGATGACTGAAACCAAGAATAATTGGAATAACAAGATAGAGGCACAGGCTGGGTTGTTTGTCCCCCTGCTGTGAAGCACCACCACATCAGTGTTATGGAGCGATGCTTCACCTCGGTTTTCAGCAGCTTTTAGTGACTGATTGTGCGAAGCTTTTATGCTTCTAACTGCTGTAGTGGCTGAAGTTAAGTGCAAGCAGATGTTTTGACATGTGGGCTTTTGCCTAAAATCGAAATTTGCTTTAGAGATGCAATGTAGATGTCTCTCATTTTAGCTCACTTCTCTTTTTTTGTTTTGTAATAATACATAGTAACATCTGGTTTTGACTGATAGTATTTTTTTCGCCACCGTGTAGTCAATTAAGTTTCTGAATTATGTTTTAAAATAGATTTATTTCTTTAAAATCAAGTTATTGGTGCTAGCATACTTTCTGATTGTCACTGGATCTGTAGTATGTGTTGCCCTTGTACGTTTCCAGCTATTCAGCATCTGGGGAATGTACTGAGGCGTGTGACAGCACTCTGAGAATTGCAGACTAATGCAGCCTTGCTGCATAGCGCCCAGTGATAATGCACAACAGATATTGCAATCTCCAAAAATATTACCTGCAAGCTATCTGCTGTGAGTAACTTCTGAATCTTGTGTAGTGCTAGGACCTCTTTCAGTACAAGGTAACTTACATTCATACTACTGAGAGGTAAGAACCTAACAGTTCCATTTGTACAGCTTGGAAGCTTAGATATTGTCCTAATTTTGTAATCAGTGTGCTTAGAAATAATGGGTATAGCCTTTCTCATCCTTGGCATCAAGTGTTTTAAAGCACATCATCGCTTTTTGAATAATTAATTATTTCCTTTATCACTTTAGGTATTTCTGGGAAAAGCCAGCTTCTGTTTGCACTGGTCTTCACTACCCGTTATCTGGACCTCTTCACTTCATTCATTTCATTGTATAACACATCTATGAAGGTAGAGTATACTGAAGATTTAGAAAAGCTAGTACAGTTGCATGCAGAGTGCATAATTTCACTAATAACAGCCTCTTTAAATGGCCCACTGCGTAGTTATTACAGAATAAGTTCTAGACGGGCTTGGGATAAAGGATGTGAAAGACAGAGGCAAAGCCTTACGTTTTCTCTACACTACATGCAATTGTAAAAAAACTGTATGGGGACTGTGACATTTTGAACAAATGCCATTTTGATTATTGAACATAAAAACTTTTGGAAACAGGGTTCAAATACATTTTCTTTCTCAATCGAGACATTAAAGCTTAAGTAAATCTCTTTATCCACTACAAGGTAAATTAGTATTCTAAATGCTTTGCCAGAATTGCAACTAGTGTCTGGTCAGAGGCTGATGAAAAGTTGTCAGGAGCACACATTTAGCAATGTAGCTTCCATCAGATTATACCCCATTCACTTGCCCACTGAATGTTAGTGAGCCCAAATTTGGTTTTATTTATTCCTGCAATTTCTGGTGCTGAGTACAAGAAAATAAAGCAGTAGACTGGGAGAGTGCAGCGTGTTTGTGGCACCCGTACAGACTGGTGCATTTGTGGCACCAGAGCAGACAGCTCGTTAATCTGATTCCCTTATTCTTGGATTTTCTTGGTATTCCTCAAAGTTTAGTTCAGAGGATAGCATACTTTGCAAAGACTAGATACTCCTTAATACAAAATGTATTGAAGAATTAGGGGAATAATGCTGTATAATAAAATTTTAGATCTTAAACATGCTGTTGTCTTCTAACAAGTTAAACATGTATGCTGAAGTTTTAATATTAACAGTCTAGATGAAGAACTGTGGATTAAGTATTCTTGAAACACAAACTTTTTTCCCCATGTAGTTTCTGAGAATATTGAAAACTAGTGTTGGGTGCACCAAAAGAACAGCCTGGAGTTTCTGCAGTTTATTTACTGGTCGTGGTTCAGGGTCATGACCATGTCTTTGTTCTGCAGCCCTCCTATCCAGAAAAGGAATGAATATGGGAAATTACACTTCTGAAATTCAACTTCATGCTAAACTGAGTCTTTACAGTAATGACGAAGTGGTCCTCTGTTCAAATCCAGTATTAACTTGCAAAATGGAAGTCTCTGTTAGAGTTGCAAAGGTTACTGCTTAGAGAGACTGTTAGATGGAAGTGGCTTTTCGTCCTGTTGTTGTAGTGCCGAGACAAAGCTGCTTGAGTGTCCCAACAGAGCTGCTTGTTCTATCCACATACATGTAGGAGTATATAATGTTACACATTTGGAGAGAGCAGGAACTACTACGCAAATAAGCTTATCCAGAGCACACCTAGATGAACTTTCTAATCTGAGGAAAATGCAAATTACAAATTTGCAGCAAGAAAATTTGTTAATTTCTGTAGGATTTTATTCAGTATTTTTAGAGAAATATTAATTAAACTACAGGTGCCAACTTGCTGTATTTGGCTGTGATGTGTTCCAGGAATATGTATAGAAATACCCCAATTGTCACTGTCTGACCTTCTTAATGATCTGCAGACTAATTTTTGAGATTTGTAGTGGTCTGTGTGTTACAGTTTGGTTTTTTTTTTTCAAGGTACCTGTATCTGACTGGATACATTTTTGCTGATGCACTCTGTGGTCCTTTTTCTACCATTTTTGTCATAGTATCTTTAGAAATGAAAACTTTTTGAGTGTCCCAAACCATGCTATAATTCTTGTGAAGAGCTCTTCAGTAAAAAGTTGGGGTTCATTCAAGCTTAGTGTCATCTCTGACCATATCAATTATGATTAGTTTACACCTATAGTAGGGGTTCCCTGTATCTGATTTCCTGTTCTGTGGTCCTTTATCTCCAGTCAGCGAGGGTGCTTGCATAGTAAAGAGTCATTGGATTCTGAGCTCCTTAATGTAGCATTTTATATCCGTGTGCAGCGCTTTTAGTGATCAGTAGCATCTACAAACTGAGGAGGTTTTAATTTGTTACTTTTCACTTGTAAAGAACCTATATTTAATGCGATGAATGGTTTGGAGTATTTAATCTTTGTGATGAAAGAGAGGCAGGAGCTAAACTGTTTGCCTAGTCTACTGTACTATATTGTCTCCAGGACAGTGTGAGCTCTGTCCTGATGATGACAGCTCGACCTTCAGAAAGGCATGTCTTTTCTCTGATAGTGTTTTCTCATCTGTAAAATCAGGCGATTTGCCTATTCCACGGGGAATAGCTATGAAGTCTGCCGTACCATAACAGTTAAAAATTACAACATTAGACATCAGCTGAAGTGGAAACTGAATTCTGGTTTGGTGCTTTTAGCAGTCTGTTAGTTTTGCAGGTTTTGTGGCCTGCTGTTTGGTGGAGAACAGTGTCCACTTGCCCCTCTTCAGATTTTAGAGATGTTTAAAGCTCTAGATCAAATCAGCTAATTTGTGATATGTTAAATGGCTGAATCTAAATGGGGCTTACTGAACGGGTTTTTAATTGCCACACAGGAGCCACACCACTCCCAAGCTTTTTGAATGTCAGAAGACCCCTTTTATCATTATTGCGTGTATGCACGTGCATGTTTTTAACGTAAATGTTTGGGCAGTGCTTCCTCTGCAGTAGCAGAAGGGGTATTCCTTCTCCACTCAGTTCCTTAGTTCTGTCTACTCAGGAAAGGGTCTTTAAAGAAACTTTGGACAGTCACTTCAGCCAGAGGCAGGTTGATGATTTTAAAGCAACAACGTCAGTAGAACCCAGAATCATTGGTTTTGAATTATTACTCTGCTGTGAAAAGTTAAATACCACCACATAGCCTGGAACTGCAAAAGCATGTAAACAAGCAGTACAACAAACCAAAAAAGACAGTGCTTAGTCCTCTTAGGGTCTGGAAATATCTTTCTTTGATCTAATCCTACAACCTCTGTGGGTTGTTCTGTTTTTTCTTTCCTTGCTCTTTAGCTTATCTACATTGCTTGCTCATATGCCACTGTGTATCTGATCTACATGAAATTTAAGGCTACCTATGATGGAAATCATGACACATTCAGAGTGGAGTTTCTGATAGTTCCTGTTGGTGGACTCTCATTTCTTGTCAATCATGACTTCTCTCCTCTGGAGGTGAGTTGATTGTGGGTGGGAGGTTATACTTTTTTCTCTGAAGAGTTTAGAACACGAAGATGAGCATTTTCAGGCTGATCGAGGAATGCTGAAAAGATGCCTACATGAAGTAGGTTCGGGCTACTCCTGTTACCTTAATGCGTCTTTACAGTGTGGGTTTCTGTGAAGATTTAAGGCACTTCAGGTGGCTAGCATTATTACCAACATTGATCATTTCATTAAGCAGAAGACTGTCTTTTTCCCAGTGCACTGATGGTTATATTAATACAGAAGTATCTTTCTTTTGTTGTTTGGTATTGAAACGCCCTAGGCTGCAGTTCGTGAATAGTTGATGCCACCTGGTGAAAACAAAAGGAATTATTATACTTAAATTTTGAAGAATTGAAATGGTCTGGAGTATTAGAATTGTGTTGTATTTGAAATGCAGCTTTGTGTTTTCCTGTCAGAAAAATTACATTAAAAATGTAATTCTAGAGAGTTCAAACAGGTAATTTTCCCACAGAATAGAGAATAACTTTAGATGCTTATTTTAAGTAGACTGAGCTGCATTTTTATATTTATTAGAATTAAATGATTTTATTAGTAAAGGAATTTTAATTGCAACACTTGGAGACATTATTTTAAATTTTGTTCTGTATTAACTCATTCTTCAAACCAATAGATTAAAAAAGTTAGAAGAACATGGCAGGGGCGGGGGGAAAACTTGATTATCTTCCCTGTGGCATTTCACAGCACCAGCTCTGTAAGCTGTATTTCATGGTACTGTGAACCCTGAACTGATGGATGCACATAAGTTTCCTCATGAGTAAACCCGTGCCTGCCAGCTCGCTAGACAGCTGGTTTGGAGAGTGTTGTCTGCCAAGAGAGTTGTTCCCTAGTACCATCCTGAGGTTGATTATAAAGCTTTCACTTAGTTTTTCCTGTACCAGGAAGGATAGTTTGCTGAAATACTGTACCTGTTCATAACATTGTTAGAGAGTAAAGAGCAAAGCCAAGTCAAATATCTTCTGGGCTTCTGTTATCAGTAAGACAGTTGAATGTACCTGTGGTTTGGTTTTGTTTTCCTTTCAGATACTGTGGACCTTCTCCATCTATCTTGAATCGGTTGCTATTCTCCCTCAACTTTTTATGATCAGCAAAACTGGGGAAGCAGAGACCATCACTACTCACTATCTTTTCTTCTTGGGTCTGTACCGTGCCTTGTACTTAGTCAACTGGATTTGGCGCTACTATTTTGAGGGATTTTTTGACCTCATAGCTGTTGTTGCTGGTGTGGTCCAGACCGTTCTTTACTGTGACTTCTTCTATTTGTATGTTACAAAAGGTAAGTAATGCAATAACTTCCAGCTTCAGGTTGTGGAATGTAGCTGTTAACACGTTTGTAGAGATCTGCTGTATCAACATTACTAGGATGTTAATTCTGTGTGCAAATTATTGCTGAAATCTCCTTGATGAATTTATCAAGTACACTTTCTGCTAGTGTGGGGCATTTCTGAGGGCTGTGTGTGAGTATGGATAGAATATAAATGTACAAATAGTCTGATGAACTTAATTGATAAGTTTAAAATAGGTATGGCTAAATACATGCTGCTGTTGTCTTCCATTGATAAACATGATCCTCGTCCTTCTCCAAGGGACATACGCTGTTCTGTGCAAATTCCATGCTTACAGACTCCTTTCTTAGGGTTTTAAATACCTTAAAAAGCTCAAAAGAGTTTGTATGTTTCTGTTGAAGTGTAGAAGCACATTTCTGCTGGATGTGTTAGTTATCTTGCCCTTATTCACATTCCATCTTCCACCATACAACTACAAAGCTATATGGGGTGTGTTAATTCAGTCATAACTCTTAAGAAACCACGGTCATGTGCTAGTGTGTGCTCTAGGGATGAAAAGTAACAATTAAGGGTGCCACAAGGAGGCAGATTTGGAATAGCTGTTAATTCATCATATTTTGCCAGTATGTATTGGAGAGGCAAGCTTGGGAGAACTGTCTGCAGTGTATCCATTTTGTAATGAAGTGACTCTGATGGATTTTGGTCCCTTTGAAGTTTTAACGGTGTGTGCTTCTCCTAGATCACAACTTTGGTTTGCTGACTGTTTCTTTTCCTACTTTTCCTTACAGTACTCAAGGGAAAGAAGCTCAGTTTGCCAGCGTAAGTGCCAAAAAAACCATCACCAGCATCTGTCCTTTTGGATGCTTGGACAGAACAATCCTTATCACAAGCAAAGGCGAAGATGCTTGAGACAGAAAGTCAGAAACACAGCTCTTTCTAGTGCAGGTAGTCATCAGCGGCTCTGTAAGAACGGAGGAAAAACAACCAGCAGATTTCTGTTTGATGCATCTTGCCTTTATCTTTTTTATTACTATGTATAAAGATTTTTTACATAAAGAAACTTATACTGTATTAATAAATTCAGTGTATGGTTTCAATTGGAATAGTTCCAAAAGTGAGATTTTTGTGAGATTGTTTATGACCAGGAACAAGTGCAAACTTTTTTTTTTTTTTTATTATTAATTTTCAAGAATTCCTTTGAAATGACTGGGAGTTTATTCTTTTTTTTTTTTTTGTCTCCAGTGCACAGATATGTGCATCCTTGATGGATGGTAGTCATCTGTTCTTTCCCTTGGATTCAATTCTCATTCCACTATATTTATTTTTTTCCAAAAGGTGAATATATGTCAACTCTAAATCTGAAACCACCGATGTTGATGTGATGTGCTGGTGCCCAGTCTTTGTGCCATCTGCTGACATGGGGTTCCTTATTTAAAATAAATGTTGGTGCCAGAAGGGGAGCAGTCCCATTTTCTAGTTGTTCCCCTCCTGAAACAGGCTGATGGCAAGAGGGCAGTAAGGAAATCTCTGGAGGCCACAAGGATGGGCCCGTTCCTGATTTGCCATGATCTTTGGGAAGGCAATCCCAATAATGAATGCACTTGGCAGCACAGGTCATGAAGGGTAAGAGATGCAGTTGTGTTGCTCAGTGGCAAATGTCTGTGACTGTGCTCTTTGTTCAGGAACAGAAGGTTAAATATCTGAGACGTGCAGCCCGGCTACACCATTACAGCTATAGAAACGGGAGACGTGTAAGTTGCTGATTACAGTAATCTGTAGGTGATCATTTTAAACAGTATCTACATTTTCTTTTTAATGAATGCTTTATAAGCAACTTCCATGTTCAGCTTCATGTGGTTTTTGATGTCACTTTTGGACAATTAATAATTTTTTTTATAAACTTCTCAAAATCAGCAGCACCAGTTTCCATTCTTTATCCTTTAAATGATTCCCTTTTTTTACTGAGCTGTTGCATGATTTATCCTGTGTTACCATCCTCAATAAACACTTTATGAAATGGTGAAAATGTTTTGGTGTCTTTTTTTTATATTCGTGAATTAAAGTTTCCTATTGGACTGAGACAAGATGAAAAGTTGTAGCAAGGATGAGCTGTTTAATGTCAGTGTTTGCTCTATTGAAATATGAATTCTTTAAGGCTGTGAGGGACATTGTCATGGGATGAAGCGGCAGTCACTACTTTGTAATAGCTTCATCTCCAGCCTGGTGCAGGTGGGGTTTAGTACTTGTGGATGGTTTTATTTTCAGGAAATCATTGTCTTGTGTAACTTGTTTACCATCATTATCCCTGTAGTTAGCAAAACCACATTGGAATAGTGGTTTTTATTTGCAGAGTGTGTGGGGCAAGGTGCTGTAGTTCCTTCTGTCTTGGAGATACCAGTGTCTTGTTGCTGTGTGGAGTTGCTTGAAACCAAGGTCTGTCCCTGTGATGAAATACAAGACCTAGATCCGAGCTGTAGCCATAGGGCTACACACGATCAGTGCCTGGTAGTGTGAGAGAACCCTTCAGGATCGCGGTACGTTATTTTCTTGCACGTCGTAGGCTTTGTCCTTTAATTCAGCTGCGTTGTCCCCCTCGTCTGCTTTCCCGGTACGTGCTCACCACCGCGCAGGAGCAGCCTGCGAGAGAAGGCACCGGGGCCTTCCGAAGGCCGCCCAGCTCCGTGACCTCCCCTCTGCAGGGCTGTGGTGCCGGGGCCCCGCGGTGGCGGAGGTGCAGCTGCGGCTGTGCCGGAGCTCGGCACGGGGCCAATCCCCAGCGTCGGACGCTCCCGCGCTCTTCCCGCCCGTCCCACCGCCGGCCCCGCAGCGCCGCGCCCGGCCCAGCCCTCCGGAGCGCTCCGCACATGCGCTGGGGGAGGGGCGGGAAAGACGGGTCTGCCCAGGGCGCGTGCGCGGCCTGGCCCAATCAGGCCATGAGGTGGGGTACGTCCGCAGGGCAACGTGTGGCGCCGCGTGGTGCGTCATGACGTCGCGCTTGCCCTGAGGGGGGCGGTGTGGCCTGCGGGAGGGCCGGGCCTTACGGGCCGCGGGCGAGGGGCCGGGGCTAGGGCGCCCCTGACGCGGCGGCGGGATGCCGGGGCTGGTGGTGTTCGGCAGGCGCTGGGCCATCGGCAGCGACGACTTCGTCCTCCCGGGGGCCTTCGAGCTCTTCGTCAGGCTGCTGTGGTAAGGCGGCGCGCGCGGCCGCTACCTCCGCCCGCGGGGCCGGGGCAGCCTCGGGGGCCGCTTCCCGGCGCGGCTGCCGCTCGCTGCAGTCGCCTCCGCCCGCGGCCCGGTGGTGGCGGCGCTGGGCCCTCGGCTGCAGCGTTGTCTCCGTCACCTGCGGCGTGGGTCGGCGCGGAGGACGCGGTGGCTGTGGGTAGAGCCCCTGGGCTGACGTAGCGGCACAGCGCAGCGGTACCGCGTGTGTGCTGTGCGCGGAACGGTGGTGGTCAGCCCGGGACCGGCGCGAACGCGGTTTCGTTCCTGCCAGAGTTAATACGGCGATTCCTTTGTTGAGATCAGCCCAGGTGTCTGGGACCTGCGGCAGCGAGTAGCGCACTATAGAGTCTGCTGCTCGGTCTGCAGCGACTTCGTTGTAATTACCGCTGAGCATCCGCTTAGTTCTTTGATCCCGACGGATTCCTAATATAACAACTCCCTTTCTGTTGATCTTTGTGGGATGCTGTCATTAAGAGGAAGACTGTATCAGGTGATCGCTGTGCAGTGTGCGCTGTTCCAACTATAACTGTTATCTCACTTTCCTGTAGGTGGATTGGAATTCTTGCTCTTTATGCGGTTCACAAGGGGCGGTTTAACTGTCCCGGGGGAGGATTACTGCACAGCTACTTGCTTGTCCTCCTCATTCTCCTGGCTGCTATAATATGTGCATTATCTGCTCTTGTGTACGTCAGTATGCAAGGTAAACAGTTAATAGTTTATATTAATCTAGTAGGATTGTAAGATATGCTTTTTTGATCTGGAGTTGACATTAAAAATGAAGCAAAATTCAAGTGCTTTAATTGTAGTCAAACTTGAGAAACTGTCAGTATTAATGTATTTGCTTTAATAGTGTTGCCTCTGTTAGTCAAGAATCTAACATAAGTGTACACAACAGGTTAGTGCAGCTAATGGTGATATGTTCACTGTCATCAGAGCACCTTGAAACCTTTCTCTGCATTCACCATTAATACATGAGCTCAGATGCAACACTGTTCAGCCTCTCCAACAGGAATTCAGGGGAAATTATCCAAAATAGTTTTCTCATCCAAAGTGTCCTGTTGGCTTTGCCTTGCATAGGCAGATATCGTCATGACTTGTTAAAGTTCCGTAGCTGCAGTGGGTTACTTGGGGAAAAATACACATAAGAAAGGGATCTGTATAAATGTCATAGTAAAACTAACTCAGTAAGTACTGTTAAATAGAACAGGGCTTACAGCTTGAAGTGAATGGCTAAACATTCCCTTCAAGTAAGTGAAGAGTAAGAACTGCAATACAACTTCTAGTCATTTGTAGAAATGGTTAATTTTGAGCTAAAAAATGCTAAGGCAGATTTTTTTCCTGGTGAGGCACCTCATTATCACAGTAATGCAAGATTAATTCAAAGTACATGTGTGGTCTCTGCAGTAACAGACGAGACCCCACAATTTCTAATATACTGGTTCTCACAACACACTGTAAATAAAAGTGTTTAAATTATTAAAGTGGAAAGAAGCATGAAGGAAACTATGACAGAGCAGAGATGTGGATGATAATCCTGGCCTTGAATCTGACCACTGTTTTTCCTACAGTTTCCAGAGGAGGAAAAGGAAGATTAGCCAAGTTATGATACTTATATTTATATCAAAGTTGAGGAGGCAGGTGATATAGCTGTAAATAGAAGTGAGAAAAGAGCCTCGGTTGGTATATAAGTACAGCTACAAGGCCATTAGAACTAAGACATGGAAGAATTCTGAGGCTGAATTTCCAAGAAAATTAATGGTGAGATGTCTTGGCCTGGTTATAATGTGAGGGTTTGGGAGCAGTGGTTCTTGCATGACCCTTACACTGTACTAACATGTGCATTAGTGATGGAAGGGGTGCATCTCACTGGAGAACTCACACACTGGGTTGTGGTGCTGGGAAAGGAAAGAAGTTGTTTTCAGGAACCACAGTTCCATCTGATGGTCTCTCTGTAAGCAACCGCACTGCTCTCGTGCAGGCAACAATCCGGGAATGGGAGTAAGTGACCACTGGATCAAGGGATTTTTAAACAGCTTTGTCACTGGATGTGAACCACAGCTTTACAATTGGTAAATAGTTTCCAAAGTTGCTTTTGTTCTGCTGTGGTTTAAGCCTTTACAAATTATCCTGCCTACATATGAGCACACACACCCACCACCTCATTACCCTGCGATCAACAAACTGGTTTAGGGAGCTGAGCTGGCCAAAAATTACTCCCTTTTTTATTGCCTGACAGTGCTAAGCTGCCAATACAGAAAATAATCTAAGAAGTATTTGTGCTGTAATGGTCCTACGTTTGTTCTGCTAAATACGAATGTGAATTAATGTATTATTTAGTGACTTGGCAAACTTATATTGTGGCCCAGCAAACTAGTATCTAAAAATGAAATACTTAGCCAACTGAAAGCTAAATAGAATAATAATAAAAGCAGTCACCAGAAGTCAAAAGGAACTCTATGTGAGCAAGTGCTCCAGTGTGCCACTTTGGCTTGTGCTGGGCACTGCACTGCTGCCTCATGTTCACTGCAGAACTGCCTCTGCCTAGAGAGTAAGTTTTGGGCATTAGTAGAGGACATCCCGAGAATCACAGAGATAAACCCATTGTTGTTTTTCTTTTCTTAGCTTCAGTAATAACTTTCCATTGACTATGAAAATTTCTTACTTTCTGAAAAGCTCAGATATCCAGGTAGGATTTTATGTACTTAAGATGTGGTCATAAACAGTTTTTGTTTTAAATTCTCCCTGTGATTTCAGGAACAATTTCTAATCCAGGCCCAAGAAAATCACTTCCCAAGCTACTTTATACTCGCCTACTTCTCTATTTTCCTGAATTCATCTGGGCTGTTGTAGGAGCTGTATGGGTGTCAGACAGCAGTGTGCACTGTGAGAAGACTGTGATAAATGTCATCATGGGGACAGTTATTGCAAGGTAAAGGTTCCTTCCCCCAGATCCAAGTGTATGTAAAATCGAAAATACTGCTGACATGGGTTTTGTACATGTTTATTGAAGGCTTTTCCAGTAGTGGGAGACTTTGATATCATATAAATAATTGTGGTTTCTCATAGAAGGGTTTTCAGTGTAAAAGGAGAAGAATTTGTAAATCTATACAGCTAGAATGAGTTGGTACTCTTTCCTAAACAAGCTTTAGCTACTTGCCCTGAATGAGCATGTGCTAGAGTAAAGGAAAGGAGGTGAAGATCAGAAAGGGTAAGAGGGATAGATGGGAATGCAGAAAACTGGATAAATGCGAAGAGGGTAGTAACCAGATAACTTAATTTTGGTAGTGAAAAATGGAGCCTTCACACCCCTGGGTTGCTATTTCCCAAGCACAGGGCTGTGGTGTTGAGTTTGGTGCCCTGTGTGAAATGAACTGACAGCCTCGTTCATGTGCCTGCTGGAGTGAAAGCCCGGTAACAAGACATGCACCCTTAAGATAGTAGCAGATGGTCTTCATACAGTATTTCATATCCAACTTAGTTTTCTGTCTGTCAAGATCTATAGTTGTGTTTTCTTGTCAGTATCTGGTTTCACAGCCTTTTTATCCCACTTCCTTCTGTTTTGCAGCTGGGTTATCATCATCTTTACCATAATTGGAGTTGTAATCGTCTTTGATCCGCTTGGGGGGAAAAAGACATTTTACCTCACCAATAGTGTCAGTCGGAACCTGGAGAGCAGTCAGTCAGGACAGTTGCTGTATAACGTGAAGAACACTGCCACCAGGGTCTGGGAAAAAAGAATCAGGTTACTGTGCTGCTGCATTGTGCAAGATGATGACCATCGAGTGGCTTTCACAAGTATCGCAGAGCTCTTCCGCGCCTACTTTTCGGTAAGATAGAAAGCTTTATTTATGTTCTCTTTTGACTAACTGAAATTGCAGACCTTGCAACACACATGTACCTTTGGTCAGCCAGAGGTCCCCGTGCCTTCAAATCAGGTTTGAATATGTCAGTTTCAAAACTGAAGGTGATTCTCATACAATGTATACAACACTGATTTTTCCCTCCATTTAACAAAGGTTTCTCTCCCTTCACAAGCATGAAAGGCTGTGGGAAAACAGTATTCTTTCTCCTTAGGTATCTAGTCAGGAGAACAAGGGTGAGTTTCTTTTCCTTGATTTGTGAAGATTCAGGCATTTTTCCTACTGATGATGAGTGAGGAGTCATACCCATAGCAAAGAATGTGACTTCTTTCTGACTGTTAGAAGAATGAGCCTCACAGTATGTTAAGGCAGTCTTCCCATTCTGAGCTGCTTCTGAGCACGTGCCAGACTAGAGCGTGCACATGCAGGAAGCTGCTTTTTGGCAACAGCATCTGCCAAATTGGAGTCTGCATCGTGTTGATTCAGCTCAAATTTGTGTCACTTACTGCTTGGGCAGTCATAGTTCAGTGTTGACTTTGAAATCTGTCCATGATTTCAAGACTAGTAGTTCTTAAGTTCTTAAGTTCAAGACTTAATAAACTAGTACTGTTTATTAAGCAGTACTTGGGCATGCGGATTATAGCAACAGCCTACTCAGTGGCTTATAGGGTAAAGGGCGTGAGTACTGTGGCAAGATGACTGACCCAGATAGTTCAGTATAAACCCTTCAGCCTTGTCCTATGTAAAATCCCTCTTAGTTGTTCTCAGTGTAGAGGACTTTTCACACAGTGTGTCAAAAGTGATCAGTTCTACACAGCGGTGTAGAACAGTGATCAGTAATGTCTGGATGATTGCTACATGGCTGAGCGTGTCCTCAGCTGAAAAAGCACCTTTTATTTGATATTTTCTTAAGTGATGAAAATCATGGGTAGAATTGTCATCAGTCTTACTGAAGAAAATATTCAGTATGTACAGAAGGTGTGGGAGGTTGGATGCTGCTGTGACCTGTGTCTTCAGTGCACATTCCCTCTGAGTGAAATGTATTTATTTATAAACAGAAGAAATACAATTCCATGTGCATTTGCTTACGAGGTGGTTTTGCCATGTTGAGGTGTGGGATGGTTTTAAGCGCTCTTTCATTTCTTTGTACAGGACACTGATCTGGTGCCAAGTGACATAGCAGCTGGTTTGACTCTGCTCCATCAAGAGCAAGATAAAATGGAAAGTTGCCCAAAAGAGCCTGAAGAAGTCTTGTGTCATTCTCCGTCATCTCTTGTGGTAAGTTAGGGTTGTCGCAGCCTCTGGCCTAATGTGCTCTAGGAGATGGTGCCAGGTCAAATTGAAACACGGTTCTTTGTGCAAGGGTTTTGTTTTCTTTACCAAAATTAAACACTACTATAAAAATTCACAACAATTTAAATTATTAATAAATACAGTGAAAACATCTTGATGAGTTTGCAGTCAAAACGTTTATCTGCTTTTGCATAACTAACAGGGAATTAAGTGCAAAAAGGGAAGAACCATGTAAGATATTTAATCATTGTTGAAGAGCCAGGAGAGAAAGGGAACAGAGAGAAAATTTAATATTTATACTATTCACAGAACTGAAAAGCTAGTCTTTTAATATTGTGGTCTGTTTAGATTATGCCTGCTGTAAATAACCAGACAAGGTAAGAAACAAAAGTAGCATCTTTAAAATGATTGCAGATTTACAGTTTGCTAATTGATTTTTGCTAGTTTTCTATGGTAAAATGCCTTTGTAAATTATTTCGCCCTCTTTTGGTCTGTGTTTCATAGAAGTACATAATTTTACTTCAACCAGTGCATTGCTGTCAAACTCCTTTTGTATCCAGCCAGTATGATGGGGTCATGCTGAAGAAGTCTTTGCCAAAGATATCTGCTACAGACTCTTTAGTTGGTCTTTTGACATCCTTTTAAGTAACATATTTGGAGTGAATGTTGTTTTCAGTATTGAGCTTATCAGTGTGTAAGTTTTGGAAGAAATGGATTTAATAATAGCTTTTCAAGATTCCTGAGCTGTGTAGCTGTATAAACAAACACAGACTTTTTCCTGGAATATGACTGGCTATTTTTAGTTCCTCTTAGGCCTCGAGGTTTTCCTTTTGGATAGTGTGTGTTTCATCGTGCCTTCATTTCCATTAGTCTGTGTACAGATTTTATTCCTGGCCTACCTAACACACCTTCCTTCCTCTTTGTCCTTCCTTTTCTTTCCCTGTGTCCTTTCAGACAGATGATTTGGATATTGAATTGGAGAATGCTGCTCACTATATGCTGTTTGCTGCAGCTGCTTATGGCTGGCCCTACTATGTCTACACCAACCCATTTACTGCACTCTGTAAGCTCAATGGTGACTGGTAGGTTTGATCAAGAGCTTAAAACCACGTAGCTTCCTTTTATGTAACTAGCGTTAGCAGAAATAAAATAGTTTCAATAGTAGTATTTTTGTTGCATTAAATTATATCACTCCTGGGAGTACATGAGCTTGACGGGTAGAGTTATCTTTCACAAATGCAGTAGAAACAAAATTTCAGTGTCTTTTCAGCTTGTTTTTTTTTCTTAAGGAAAGCTTATGATTGAGATAAATCAGTAAAATGACAAAGGGAGAATTGGAATTAAACCAAGCATGGTTTAAAATGCGGCTTTTTAGCACTGCCTTTGGGGCACATATGTATGTATAGAAATAAAAGTGTATCAACAATTTTCCCTGTCTTAAAGATATTAGCAAAAGTTGCCTGTCCCTCCAGCCTCCATTTTATTCCCTTTGCCTCTTTTATTCAAAAAAATGTTCATAGTCATATTGAAGTATGTGTAATGCTGTGCAGGATTGCTCTATATTTAAGTGACCATTGACATTTGTGGCTGTAACCACAATTCTCTTAATCAGTAACATGAAATACAACATACAGAAATATAAATGACTTGGGAAAAAATTGCCACATAACACGATGGATACAACATGAGATAAGCCTGATGTACAGAACTTGTTTTGAATTTCCTTTTTGTTTGTTTGTATTTTCTGTCATTGGCCTGTAGTCTTAAGGATTCTTCTCTTACTGCATTGTTTGCTCTGGTGATAGTCTTGTAGCAATGGTGCGTTTGCCAGTCCTTGAACTGAAAATGTGTTGCGTGCTGCTCATACAAAACCAGGCTTGTGGGCAGAGGTAACATCTTGTATCAGACTACTGGTACTATTGCAAAACCAAATCAAAAAGAGCTTTTGATTCCTGGCAGAAATCCTTCTGCAAAAGTAACTAAGTTTGATTCCTTGAAAGGAAGCCTAAAAAATTAGAGCATGAAAGTTTTTCTCTTCTGTGTGTTTGTTAGTTGCAGAAATAGACCAACAGATTCTGATATAACTGGCAGTGATCGTCATAACTTTCACTTTGGATCCATCCTAAGAATAACAGGACTGCAGTACAGAGACTTCATTCATATCAGTTTTCATAACAAGGTAAACAGTCTGGACAGGCATTCAGCAAAAACACTTAGTGATTAATTCAGGGAAAGCAACGGGTGAAGTTTCTAGTTTGCCTTCAGCATTTATAAGGTGCAAGAATCAATGCCAAATGAAAACAGGCCCTGAAACTTTCAATTCTGATTTTGGGCTTGTTTGTTTTTCTAATCTAAAGGAACAGCCACAAAATCATTGACATAAGTCTGTCTCAGTATTGCAAAAAAGGCACGTAGGATAAGTTGATAAGAAAGTAATTCAGCTTCTTTCCATAATGTAATAGAGAACTCAATAAAAGAGCTTTCAGAAGGTGAGAACAAATGCTTACTCTTACAAAAACTTGCTGTCTTTACTGATTACATTTTTCCTCTCCAGATCTATGAGATTCCATTTTTTGTTGCTTTGGATCACAAAAAAGAAGCTATTGTGGTTGCAGTGAGAGGAACCTTGTCCTTTGAGGTATCATCCATCTGATAGAAATAATTAGCTTTACAGAAATGGGTGAACTCCCAGTAATGAGAGGAAATTGTCTTATGCTGGCACATTTAAGAATAACTCACTCATAGGTGTGAATTTTCCAGGCTTAAGTTGTAAGTCCTCTTGTCTTTGGATGGGTAATATTCCTGTGCCACTGGAAGAGAGTGTGAAGGGTGGGTGGTGGTAATTCCTTTGTGAACAGAGGTGCATTTGTAATGCTTGTGTTTGCAGCTTGGAAATAGTTGCTGAAATCAGGACTGTGATGGCTGTATTTGGGTGGTGGTTTATGATGGGTTGTGTTCTGGTGCTTATACACTTGGAAGTCAGGCTGTTGATGTCCGTGTGACAGTGCCAACTAGCAGAGCATGGGCCATGAAGCCCTGCAGAGAGGTCTGACAAAAGCTCTCTTGTTCACAGGACATTCTCACTGATCTGTCAGCAGATTGTGAAGACTTGACACTGGAGGATGTTCTAGAGAATGGCTTTGTGCATAAGGTGTGTGCAGTCAGTGGCTATCGATAGATCATCTCATCCGTAAGGAATCTATAAACACCTGGGATCCTTTAGTTAAACACATCTCACATCTTGTGAGATGGATTGCAAATTTATTTCAGTGTCTTGGTTGCATCACATACTGCCTCTGGAACTGCAAGCTAGAATTTGTAATCCTCTTGGCAGACTTCATGTCCGTATTAAATATTCTAAGAACTTTTTAGCCATTACATATAAGATCATGTGGTTGTAACTAGACCTCTGTCAGGAGCATGAGAAAGTGAAGATCAGCTTTGCAAAAGGGAAGTTGCTCTGTGATGGTGTTGTATTTAAAGTATACGTGTCTCACACTTCAGATTAGATGTACCCTTCTAACTTTGAATGCTGTCTTGTAGGGAATAACTCAAGCTGCAAACTACATCTATCAGAAGCTAATAAATGATGGAATTTTAAACCAGGCTTTCACAATTGCTCCAGTAAGTTACCTTCTAAATAATCTGGTTTGCCAGAAAAAAAACCACACAGCTTTTTCTCTGTCTATGCTTCAGTCTTCTCTCTTTGTCTGTAGGAATATAAACTTGTGATAGTTGGTCACAGTTTGGGTGGTGGAACAGCTTCTATACTGGCAATCATGCTCAGGAACTCTTTCCCAACATTAAGGTGTTACGCCTTTTCTCCCCCAGGAGGACTGTTAAGGTAAGAGACTTCTGTAACTTTGTTCTGTGCCAAAGATGTAAAAATTTTCCAGGTAGTTGACATACATTAGATAATAACTGTGTTAAGAGTTTGTTTATGCATTGTCCACTAGAATTGGATTTGCTCCATCCTGAGTTACAATTGAGTTCTTGGGGGAATATTTCAGAATGAAATGTATCTAGTGAATTTTTTATACTATCAGGTAGTATAATTAGAGTTTAAATTAAAAGTTTTGGAAATAAAATGCTCACCTGACTCGTCTACCTTGGCGTGTTTGACATCTACACATACCATTATAATCAGCACTGAAGTTACTCTATCGTCTGTAGCGAGTAGATCTGAAAGCGTACTGAAGAACTGGCTGCAAATGCTGCTGCTGTTGCCTCAGTTGTGTTTTTATTAAATTATAATGATCATCATAAAACTGAGGTGTGTATATCTCTTTAGTGTATCTAAAATGTGTCTCTTTTTTGTTAAAGCAAATCACTTGCAGATTACACGAAGCACTTCATTGTTTCAGTCATTGTTGGAAAGGACCTTGTGGCAAGGTGAGATGGAAATACTTTTAAATTGCTCTTTCAGGCATGTGTTAGATTGCAGAGAATGGCAGGCTTGGCTTTACCTTATTCTGTGTGTGTTTAAACAGGTTAAGTATGCCCAACATGGAGGATTTAAAGAGGAGAATAGTGAGAATTGTGGCAAACTGCAACAGACCCAAGGTAACTAAACATAGTTCTGGTTTAAGTCGGGGAAATTGCTACCTCGGTTCAGCCCTAGCTTTAATGAAGGGACAATTGGTGTGTGTATTTTTGATCTTAACGATGAGAGTTACAGTTATGTTTTGGAACAGAAGTGTTTGTTTCTTAATTCAGTAACATTTGTTTTAGTCTCTTATCCTATAAAGCTGTCTTGTTGGAAATTAAGATTCAATAAGACCCGGAAGATACCTGTGCACAACTTCCAAGGCCCAAAATTATCTATTTGCTAGTTTTGCTGATAAGGAAACTTGAAAATGGGGAGAAACAAACAAACCAGCTAAAATACTGAAAAAAATAAGTAAGATTACTTACTTTAATAACTATTTAGTATCAGTAAGTAGTCAAATTAGTGGATTTACCTAAATTTTACCTTCAGAATTCATTTGGAAAGCAAATATTTCTCTGTCACAGTGCTAATTGCTTACCTCTTCTTTTCACTGTTAGTGAAAAACAGTGTCTTGAAGGTGCTGAATCATTATAGTGTGAGGAAGGTGATAGTGGAGGTAGAGAGGAGTGGCTTAAAGATTGCTGCTTCTGAACATCTAAAGCTAAATCTGCTGTACCCACAAGATGTCCAGGTAACCCCAGGATGAGGAGTCATGTAAAGGACGTGGGTGATGTTGTAAATACAGAATAAGATAATGGACAGTTAGAAGTTTCAGGTACAAGAAAACCTACATCTGCAGAGCTGAATCCACCCCGAGTAATTCAACTGGTGAAGAATGTCATGGTTTTGGTCGTGTTACTAGTGGTTTAGGTTAGCTATTGGTGAAATAGATAATACTGTGGGGAAAATTCAGTAAGGAGTTTTTACCAAACAGAAAGTTAGGGGAGCATGTGCATAAAGTCATTTTCAATCTTCTGATTGTAGTTTCAGGTGATGTGCATGCAAATGCACAACTATGAGTAGGTTAGTTGAAGAGATGCCAAACCTCAATTCAACTGTTTCTTTCTGAATTCAGTACCAGATCTTGCTGCGGGGGTGTTGGTATGAAGTATTTGGAGGAGATCCGGATGACTTCCCAACCGAGCTGGATGGCAGAAACCAAGATGCCCTCACCCAGCCACTTCTAGCTGAGGAGAGCTTAATGGTTCATCGGTCACCGTCATACAACACCCTCGACGATGAATCGCACCTCAATTCACCACCTCAGTATCCTCGTCTGTATCTCCCTGGCAAGATTATCCATATTGTAGAAGAATCCAGCTCTAGGAGGTAAGTAGAGTAACAAATACCACTGTCCTGTTTGCCTAAAATCTACTTAAAGCTGCTTCTCACTTTCAAAGTATGTGTTTCCAGCTCTGCATCTCATCTGCATCTCCAGTACCCATCTTTGGTTATCAGGCATTAGCCAGCCTTTCAGTTTTCATTCTGTGCCTCCCTGCTGCTTTCGGTTTCACTTCAAGCCCTGGAAACTGTTGGTCTTTGTGCTCTTGTGCCTTTCCTTGCCTGTATATTGCATGTGCTCAAGTGATGATTTTAAACAGACAGTTCAGCTCAGCTTTGGCATGCTGCAGTTCCTGCCTGAGACTGCAGATCTTGCAGTCTTACGTTCTGCTAGTAGTGAAGTGATCACAAAATACCCTGTTATTGAGTAGTCACTGAAATATTGGTGATAAGAAGGAGACAAAATACTGCCCATAATACTGGCCTAGCCAGACAGGAGAGGTCTAGCCCCACAGTAACCAGTGTGCCCATGCAGCCTTTGCTTTCCTGTCCTTGTCTGCTTTTTTGTGGATGCAGGAAGGTGGGACAAAGACAGCAGGAAGGCTGAAACTGCTGGGAGGGTGAGGATTGTGGTGGTATTGGGGCAGTGGTATGTTTAGCAGCATTTTTTTGGGTTTTATTGATGTTAGGGTTTTTTAGACAAAGCAATCTGAACCAGCCCACAAGCTAGACTGCACTTGATATCCTCTCCTGTTTCACTCTGAAACAGAAATAAGAGTATCTGTAACTTGTACAAAACCATTCTACCAAAGGGAAAAAAGAGAAAAAGGCTGGAGAAGAAACCACTTTTTTCCTCCCATTCAGTAGATTAGTATTTTGTTTAAGTTTCACACCTTAGATGTTGAACAATTTTACTACTGGTTTTACAAGTTAGATACCTTAACACCTGTGACCTGGCAGGTTTCCTCAATGGCTCTTCTGATGCTCTTCTGATTTACTTTCAGTTCATTTCTTATCCTTTATTTACTACACAGCACAGCAATTGGTCATGGTTTTTTCCTCAATTGGACTAGCACACAAGAGCCCCTATCATGTACTGTTCTGTAAAATAAAATCCTAAATACATCATATGTGCAGTATTAAATCTAGTGTCCAGTCTTCTACTGGTACATCTGTGACTTACTCCCTACATTTGACATTGATCATGTGGCTGTGCAGTGCTTAACCCCTCACCCCCTTTGCTCAGGCTGTAGCCTGTGTTTCTTTGGGTGGGATGATTCGATTTGCTCAGTTCTTTCCCTGTGAAGGCACTGTGTAATTTGGTGGTGTTCTGCCTTCAGGACAAGTAATGGCATTATTTCCAGCTGTGTGCTGAAGGGCTGAACTGTGGCTCTTTGGGAAAAGGTTCTGGTTCCTCCCTGAGCAGGGACAGAAGCCTCAAGGTTGTCAGTTCCAGGCTTGGCACTGGGCACCACATCCAACAGTCTGAGCTGTTTTATGTTATGGTGTGTTTTGTTTTAGGTGGTGCTCTTCAGATATTAAATACACGGCGAGATGGTCAAACGAAACAGTCTTCAGCAGCATTTTAATAAGTCCCAAGATGATAACAGACCACATGCCAGACGTTGTGCTCAAAGCGCTGAACAGTTTGTCTCAGGAACACAGATCATGTATTTCTTGTCAGACTCGAGAATGTAACACCAATGTGGTGTAGCCAGAGCTCACCGAGGTGAGGGGGTTTTCACTGCAGGTTTCAGGTATTCAGGGACCATTCCACTTTCATACCCACGTGGATTTCAGAACTTTTTTCTCACATTGCATAAAGTAAACAAGGGTCTTCATGCCCTTGGCTCTGCAGCGACCTTGCGTGGCAGGAGGCTGGTTAAAGCAGTCTGCACTTGCGCTGAAGGTTGAGCTTTTACAAACCATGATGGTATGACACGTCCCAGCTGAGCCGGTGGATGCTGGAGCATGAGAGCTGAGATGCCAGCTGAGTACTTGACCAAAGTGAGCGTGTGTGTGTGTGCAGACAGCTCGGCCTATGTGTGAGCGCCAGACCTGAAAAATGGTAAAAAATCCAGTTCTGCTTCACAGTCCCATCCTGCCACTGCCCGTGACCGGCCTGTGCAGAGCCTGGAGGTGCTGTGTGGAGGGAGTTCAGTGACAGCAGCCCCTTGGTGCACGAGCGGCTGCCCCAGCGCAGCGGCTGGTGAGGGGTAAGTGTGCAGGTCTGGGGCAGGTCAGGGAGCAGAGTTTGTGGTGTGAAGGGCAGCCCCACGGGGTGGTTCTCATTGATTGCACTATTTTTCTTACTGATTGTGGTAGCACCCGGGGGCAAGGGGTGTCGTGGTTAAATGCTGCTTGGACATACGTGTGCAATATTCTTTTATCTGTTGTTTGTAGTTGTTGAGCCATGTAACTACGTTTATTGATTTTAAACTAACCCCTACTCAAACTACTTAATGAGAAGATTAAAAAAACCCAACCCTTTATTCATCTTAACTAGTGGCATCATCTTAGTCACTAGCTCTGACTACAGAGAGCACCTATCCAATTCTGCCAAAAATATGTAACCAGTTATACTAATTTTAAATGGATTCTTTGTTTCCAGTGTGCAACTATTTTTAACTTTTTTTAAGGCTCAGCAGTAGTTCTTATTTAAAAAAAAAATTAAAAGTAGTATAATGTGTTTGAGAAAACTCTGTGGCTGTTCTTGCAGTGATACTTGATATGGAAACTAAATAAAATGCACTCTAAAAACTTGTCTTCTTACATTCAGGTATGGTGGTGTGAGATGCAAGTTACTAGTTTAGAGCTGTCCAGAGAGCTAGAGGCTGTGCAGCAAGGTAAGGCACCACCACTAGCGAAGGCCAAGCACATGCTTCCTCCTCGAGCAGGGGTGCCACTTTCAGGGTACTGCAGAGTCATCCCCCAACTCCCCTGGAGTGAGCAGGAGCGCAGCAGGCTCCTGCCCTGACAAGCAACAGCACAGCTGTAACTTTAAAAGGCTAAAATCTGAGGCATTTAAACACAAACAGAGCCATCATTTAACAGTTGGTAAAAAATAAGCCATGGTTTTAGAGGAAAAGCACTTTTCTTTGCACACAACACAGTGAAGTGGGTGGGTTTTTTCCCTGGGGTGGCAGCAGCTTTAAAATGCTGCATAAGCAGCAGCAGGAGCCTCACACAACTCTAGCGATAATGCATGGCCTCCAAAGAAATGGCCAAGTGCTGTATTTAATTCTGGTTCTTCACATCAGGGTACCCGTCACACCAGGCTGCTGATGGCAGCAGAGGAACAACCCTGAAACAGAGTGGTGCAAGAATGAGAATACTTGCTGAGAAACTCAAACGTTACCACACGTGTGATTCAAGGATTTATTAAGTCGTACATGCAAAACATACTGCTAATTGCATTAGCAAAAGATCAATGTAAAAACTTCACAATTTTGCAACTTTTACTTGTAAATTTTGCTTTAGTGGTTGAAAGGGTGTAGTTCAACATCATATTCCTGCCTGCTTAGAATGTACAGAACATGAGCACTAGTTTACAGAACCTCACAGACCCAGGTTACCATTACTCAGCCTATGCTGCACACGTACATGTAGTGACATAAAGAACACTTGTCTGCATTAGTAACATTACAGTGGTGGGGAGAGCTTGCAAAGAGGGATAGGTGAGAAAGTTTGTAGTTTATAGAGGTTTAAAATACAAAAATTACTAAAATGTGTAAAGCTGCTTCACATGATTTTTACACCTAGTTAATAGAGTAAAAGCTCCTCAGAAAGCATATAACTTACTGGGTCAGAAATAACAGGAAAATAAGGAGGATATGCTTCAACATTCTACTCTACAAAGGAAAAAAAAAGAAGCAAATGTCTATCATCAGAAAGGTTTTAAAATACAAGTTATATTGCTCAGTAAGAAGAGATCCTACAAGAAAAGCATTTACTACACAACAGTTGTGGGAATGACTGGTTCAGAGTTGTACCTAAACAAATGCCCTACTTGAAATTCAATGGAATTTACCTGTGAACACCAACCTCTCTTCCACTGCTGCACCTCTGGGACAGCAGGCCCCGGTTTTAACCTGCACTAAGAGTCAGTTCAGTTTCAACTACCCTGGCAGTGTAGTGTAAGTCAGCTGTACGGCGTCGAAATACTGTCTGGCACTATCATTTGATCCAACCCACTATTTCCTTTATCCATCACAACACAAAGCTGTCAAAAGGACTAGATACACTTCAGTACGAATAGTTAGTTATTTATTCTTTAGATCACAGCAGCAAGAACTAGATTGCAACCAAGCCCTTACCCACGATAAAGCATTTTACACTGTGACTCACGGGTGTCAGTCATTGCCAGCAATTTGGGTCTGATCTACAACGCTGCGCAATGACTGTGGGTTGAGAAACCACTTAGTAATAAACCACATTCGAGTGCAGTGATTTGCTAATGACCCGGTACTGCTACTTACTGTGAAAAACTAGAAAGTGTTTTTGCATTTCCTACCAGAAATTAGAGTCATCTTCAAGAAGAATCTTTAAAAAACAGTTTAGTGCTTAGTGTTCGTAGCACAACAACGCAACTTAGTTCAGCAGATAGTTTGGCAACACTTAATTGAGCAAGAATAGGATTTTAAAAATAAGGCTTTACATGTGTTTGTCTTTTCAGGAGTTTGCTTTTAGAAGGTAACTGTCATTCTTGAAACAAAAGGAAACTGTGACATTGTTGATTGGTTCAAGAATTTATGGAAAAGAACTAATTTATAACAGAAAAACTTGGCATTGAGTGTGAATGCTCCATTGTTCCGAGCAAAGCACAGGGTTTGGAGTGGGGTGGGGGAGGGTAACGATTACAGCAGCAGACATTTTCTCTTCCTCTTCTTTACAGGAGGGGGGCACAGAACTGCTCGAATGGCTTCATCAAACACTGTCTTGAGGCCTCGCTGCGTAAGTGCTGAGCATTCGAGGTATTTCACTGCACCTGTGGAAGCAGAAAGGCTGTTACAAAGCAGCTTTCCCCAGTCACAGCAGCGCTGCTGCAAGCTAACTGCAACAGAAGCCAGGCACTTATTTTTAGGGTACATCTAACACAGACCAAGTGTAGCTCAACAATAACCCTGCTGCCATCCTACCGATCTCTTTTGCCATGGCAAGGCCTTGTGGGTAGGTGATGGGAGTCAGCTTCTTCTCCTTCAGCTTTTCAATAGTGTCCTTATCATCCCGGAGATCGAGTTTGGTGCCCACTAAAATGATGGGAGTGTTGGGACAATGGTGCCGCACCTCAGGATACCACTGCAAAGAAACAGCGTGGGTTGGGGGGGGCAGATTCCCACAAGGGCTTCCAGCCCTTCATGACACTTTCCAGAGTCGAAGAGGAAAGGGAGAATGTGACGCCTCATCAAGGCAGTATCAGAAAAGAGCAGGCAATTGCAAAACACTTTCAATGAAGACAATGGGTATTTCCATATACTTTAAAAATTCACCCTACCAAGGGCTGGATTTTCTCCACACACCAGAAGAGCCCTGATCTGCACTTCCCTCACCCACAAAGACCACCTCTCCTTTGCGAGGTTTCCTCGATGCTATACAGCTGAGTTGTCCACAGACATGAATGACTGCAACAGCAGCAGCACACAAGTGGTATCAACCTCATTATTATATGCATTTGGATTTTAATATTTTTCTTTAAATTGCATTAAAAGGGAAGTTCCTGTTTGTGATCTCAGCACCTTGTCAGCTGAACACTCTTGAACTACTGTTATCCTATCACTGTATCAGAACAATTCATAGCATTTAATGTGCCCTGAACTTTCATGACTGGTAACTTGGGCAAATGGATTTCTACCTTTTCAGACTACAGTTCACAAATTGTGCCTGCCAAAAATAAATCACCCCCTATTTTCCATCCACTGCTGCAAAGTGAGCAGTATGTTGAACACTTAGAAATAAAATGGCACCACAGCTTGTACTCACCTTAGCACGGACATTTTCAAAGGAAGCAGGACTCACAAGGGAAAAGCAGATTAAGAAGACATCCTACAAAACAAGTTGATAGAGATTAGCACAGCAGAGCAACCATTGTAAAAGCTCATGAAGAGGCCAATACCAGCCACACCTGTACCACCACCCTGTCAGCTGCACCACACTTGCGAAAGGCAAGGTCAACAGTACACTTGCACATGACAGTTGGAGGCAGCTGTCTCAGTGGGAAATCCATTCCCAGGCAGCTACAAGCAGACACAAAGAGGGGGAAACCCAACAACAAATATGCGGTAGTCAGGTTTACAATCAGCTATTGCAGTAGCCAGCAACTACAACTCTAGTAGCATTGCACTGCAAGCTTTTCCCCCCCCCCCAAATGTCTCTTCTCCTTCACTGACATTCAGAAAAAAACAAACCCAAAACCACTTCAGATCCTTGACAAACACAGGAAGCAATGAGGAGTCATCAGACTGGCTTCTAACTTGGCGATGGATACTCTCTGCAGACCTCTGAGTTAAGCCTTAAAGACAAGTAACTCATCAGCACAAGGTGTTGCAAAGTGTTAACCCTTGGCATCCATTTTTTAAGTATTAATATACTATTAATACACTGCTCTAAAGTCTTCAATTGCAAGGGCAAAGTATACACTATGGAATAAGAGTCATATGATAACTTTTATTATTTCCATGTCCAAATCAGAAGACTCTTCTACAACTGTCACTTCTACTGACTACCGGTATAAAAAGATCTCAGAATTTCTCTGTAACAAGATTAGGATTGAGAAGAGCATTAAAAACTTCGGAAGTGGGTGTTTTAGGGATCTTGCACATCTCACTTTTCAATTGAAGGCAAAAGAAAGATCGTAAGACCTGGTAAAAACATTTTAGAGCACATTTACACCAACCCCCTTCAAAAAACAATGAACTTCATACACACTGTTGTCTGCAAGCATTCAGAATAACCACAAATTCATTTTCTCTAAGATGATGAAGACTGTAATCTTGCTGAATGACCCCAAACTCAATCAGCATCTCTCAAACAAGCCCAACTTTCCCCAACCTACATCTGCATCCGTACTTATCCCGGTATCAAATGTGTTACAGAATCAGGCATTTCAGAATGTTAGTTGATTGTGCTGCATTTCAAGGCATTTTGTTAGGTCAGCAGCTGACATCTGCACTGCTAAGCACTTGCAACCCAGTTGTTCATGCATCACCCCAACAAGTTTCCGTAGCAGCATCCCAGAAGAGGAAAGAAACAACATCAAATAATGTGATACTATGGCCACTACTTCTGTTTTCCAATCTGCAGGTTTGTGGTAACTGAAGTTCTGCACATTATGCAGACTCTCCTTTACTAGCTTCAGACATCAAAAAATTCAGTGTAACCATGAGGAATTACTTCAAGATTTCTTGTGTCTTGCACACTACTTAAGCAGGAGGAAAAGCTATTTATTTCCAAGAAAAGGTTTAGTCTTAGCAACTCATATAGAGACATTTGGTAATGGAATTCTCAGTTGCAACAATGCAATAGTTCCAAGAAAAGTAGTTGTTTAAAAAATAGGGGCCAATTTATCACTATCATAAGCAAGACAAGATGATAGAACTTGGAACTGAAGTTTACTTAAAGTTTTACATACGGCAATAGGTTGATCTGTCAGACTGGAAGATAGATTCTTACCATTGGTTCCTCCAACCTAATAACAGTAGGAGATAAAGTTACTCCTAAAATGGATTTAAGGGGAAATGTTCTCAGTCAGTAATTTGTGCTCACAAATACTCACAACACGGCTTTTCTTCCCAAGGGAGATGCTGCCCTGTGATTCAGCACAACTGACTGCCTGCATCCAGAACAGGCCACCAGACTTCCCTACAAACCTGTAAATGTCTGTCTTCATCACCAGAGGACACTCGTAAGAGCAAACCTCTCATGAAAAGCATCCTCCTAACTTAATTTGCTTTTAGGTTTGGTCTCCAAAGGAAGCCACCTTTTCTCTCCCAACTTCTTCCTTCCCTGATTATTTTGAAATAGTGGCAGATTACAAATACAGTCACGAGAAGGTATTAAATTCCTGAATTGGGGGAGGAGGGGGGGAAGACACAAATTAATGCCTCCACTACAGCAAAGTCCTTACTGTGAAGCTGACAGCTGCTGAACTGCCAGGAGGCTAATGGAGATACATACATTGGCAAAGTCCCCAGCAAAACCTGCTTTCACCTCACCCAGAACATAGTTCAGGTGCAGATATAGGGAAATGGAGGGCCACCAAAATGTGAGGGGTGGGTTTTAGGTAGCACGCTGAAGGAAGAAGGAGGCTGAACACAGATCCTAAAAAAAAGTCAGGCTTCATCAGCTCTACTGCTCTGTTCCACTGTGCTTTTTGTTAGTTTTTTGGGGGTTCTGTCCCTTAAGTGATGATGATTCTTGCATACTGCACAAGGCAAACATCTGAAGGCTGCTTCATAAGGAGTTCCAAGACTTACCACCCTGTTTCATTTTCTGCTGTAAGAAACAATTCAAACACCTGAAAGTACTTCAAACCTTTATTTAACAGTTACCCATGCTTGTACAGGAGAGATTTTTTCCCCCAAAAGTATGCTTAGATTGACATGGAATTCTTTTGCAGTGTATCAGAAAGCCACTGTTATTTTAGGAGGCTGAAGACAGGCACATGCATTCTGTCTCTTTGTCGTGAGGCAGGAACAATATTCTCCCTTACAGCTCTGCTTTCTCACACTATTTTGTGATCTTTCATCACACCTTTCTCTACATCGAGATGTATTTTAGATATCCTGCAAATATCTATGTATAAGATAAAACCAGCTTTCCACTGTCTCTCTTCCTACAAAAGGCAGATATTTCTGGCATTTCTACTAGAGCTGCCTACAACTGCCAAGTTCACATCTATCCTGGGTATTGTAATAGAGGGGAAAGCCTAATTGTGAGTTAGTGAGCAGTGAGTTAAGGAAAATTGTGGATTAAAACAGTTTCCTAAAGGGGGGGGGGGAAGAAAGCACCAGAGTTTTCCTTAAATAAGAGTCACATTATTCAAGAAAGCAGTTATTCAGTTATTCTGTAGAGTAACGGGAACAATTCTGCATTTTACACTATTACCATTGAATATATATTTGACAGTTAGCAACAACAATAATCAATGCCAAACCCCCTGAAAATTACCATCTTTCTTATAGCACAGCTCCACCAGATAAAAGTAACTACTCTAAAGAGACTAGAAACCCAGCGTCTGCACACATTAAACATAGCTGGAGTTGCACCGAAAAGTAAAGAGCAGACTACTTCAGCATTCTCCTTTATACATGGAAGGATGCAGCATGCAGACAGGACTTAACCAGTTGCAAACATAGAAGACAGAAGCACATTTGTATTGATGTTATAGCACAAGCTACAGTAAGTAATAAAATAGCCATGGGCTTAAGTACATTTCAAAGCTCTGATGCAGCCGCTGTCAATCCCAATAATATCTTCATTCATTCTGCCTCTCACATTTAGAACATCTTCACAGACTAAACAATATAAAGTGCTTAGCAGTGACAGTGTCAGGTTGCAGCCAAACATGTGCCTAAAAACAAAAACAAACCCTGCTTTTGGCAGGCATGCTAACCTTAAAATCAATGGACTAACTGATGGGACTATTTACCAAGGGGTTTTTGGTTTTGTTTTGGGGCTTGGGTTTTTTTGTTTGTTTTTTTCCTGTTTTAAATCAAGCATTCTAGCTGAGTCTGAGGCTGCAACTACACAAAAGCCAACAAATGCACACAAATACACAAGCATGCAAATGTTAACATTTGTACAATTGTATAAAGATTGTAATATTACAGCTACAGAAGGTAGGATGAAAGAAGGTAGCTTGCAGCAAGTCACTGTTACTAAGAAATACAACTCCAGAAGTGGTAACTTTGGACTAATGTTCAAAAAGAGAAAACCTTTAGGTTAGGACAAAGCTGTACAGATTCTTTCTAGTTTCACACTGTAGTTCTTACTGTTTGCGGATAGGAGAGTGGACGTAGTCTGTCATAGTCTTCTTGACCAGCTGTATCCCACAAACCCAGATTCACCGGTTTTCCATCGACCATTACATTAGCAGAGTAGTTGTCAAAACTAAAAAATAAAGTTAGCTGCATTAGCTTGCAGTACACAGGACACCAAGGACTTTTTCCCTACAGATTCCTAATTGGGAACACTAGGAAAGGAAACATTTTTATTGCATCCTTCTGCTCCCCAGAAACAGTAAAGCTGTTCTTTAAATACTGAGCCTGGTATTGGGTAATGGAAGAAAAAGATGTGCAGAACAGACTTGATCCAGTCTGAACAGAAGTCATCTTTTTCTCTGCTCTTCCAAAGGAAGTGTTAATCTCAGTAAGTGCAGGAAAGCAGATGATACACTCAGCAAGTACTTTCCAGTCTTCGTGGGACAGTCAGCAAGTTAATCTGTCTCATTTTATAAGAGATAGAAGATACATGTGCAACAACCAAGGAATCCTTCCTCACAACAGTAAGTAAGAAACAAAAAAGCACAACAAAACAATTGGTAATACTGCTGACCAAAACCCCCTCCAATGAAATATCAAAGTTAATAACCAGGGGCCAGTACAGGCACCATTTTTATCTCATTATCACTGTGAGCACAAAGGTCTTAATGACTTGTTGAGGCTAAATTAAGCTCACTGGGAACACAAGCATATTATAATGCAAAAATCTGAATTAATCTGACAAAAAAAAAAAAAGGAAATGGGAGTAATCAAGACAACAAGGCCTTGGAAGGGTAACAAAAGCCATCTGTAAATCTCATTAGAATGTATTCTGTTGTCTGAAAAACTCATCCATACTCACAGAGAGCAATATACCCAGATAAACAGAGAGACGTCTGAAAAGGGCAAAGAAGCTGCTCATGTATAAAATGTTTCCCCCACACATGCCCTCAAAAACAGAACTACGCTAATACTGATACTGGCAAATCCTTACTTGCAAGAAAATGGGAAGCACCAAAATAAATGAGTCCCCACAATCTTGCCTGCGGAACTCTAGAGCTGTGGCTGGCTCGACACAAGACTGGCAATAGCACAGAAAGCAGAAGGAACAAATGGAAAAAAAATTAGTCATGTAAACCAACTACTTCTGACTAGGATACAATGTTTTACAAGCTGCACAGCCTTGGGACTGCTTATTATGAATGATATTAAAGACAGAAATAATACGTTAGTTGAAAAGAGAACAGCATCTGATAAAATGTTAGTCCCTAACAAGCTGGGGCTAGAGGGCACACGGAGGCAAAAACTGATGGGACATGAAGCAGCCCTAGTATGACTGTGCTAAGCAGTAAAAGCTCAAAGCTGCTCCTTACAGCACACACCTAGATACCCAGTTAAACATTTAAGATGACACTGAGGAGTGTTTGCAGCCAATTCAAACAATTCAAATAAGGAAGCTGGACTGGCAGTAAGCACGGAGAATGTGACATAAATGAGTTCGTAGGATTTTGTAAGTACTTACACAGTGGGTATATATTCTCCAGGAAATGCATTGGTTGTGTAACTGATGAGTAGGCATGTTTTACCTACAGCACTGTAAAAAGAGAAAGTTCACATGTAAAACAGATTCATCTTGAATAATGAGAAATAATATTCCTTTTAGGGAAAAAGACTGATTACATCCAGTCAGCTAAGGAACAACCGAGTGACAGTAGTCACTGATGTACAGGAGAACAGCCAATAAACCGTAGCCTTAAGATTACCAGCAGTGAAAACACACCTCATATAAACACCCACTTCGTGAAGTGGTAAATTACCTTTTTTTTTTAATCTTTAGACAAAAAAAACCCACCAGGATTAAGACTACCAACATCTGCCAGACACCTGAGTGAATATGCATCAAGACCACTTCACACCAAATCCCTGAAATTAAAAACAAACCTGAGAAGTATTTCCAGATACCCTTTACACAATTTCAAACCCGCTATCTTTCTGAGGAAATAGTATACTTTCACATAAGTCTGAAAAGCTTAAAAAGCAGTTCCTCAACACATCATTACTTTTGCGCACTTGAGGAACAAATACAAATTAGAGTCCTCGCACTTCTTTGCTATTGCAGAATGACTGCCCGCATGCATTCATCAACTATTCAAACACTTCATAAACTGATTTATAGATACATTCCAATATTGGAGAACTTGGAACACTGAACCTTTCCTCACTGCTTTAATTCTGAACAGCCTCAAAAGGGGGCAGGGCAAGGTTCTGTTCAAAGTTTCTTTCAAAACTCTGGCAGCCAGCTCCTTCTCTCTCCACCCTCCTCCCCACATCTAATCTAGAGTCAAACATTAGATTAACGACACCATTGAGTTTTTGTTACAGTTTCAATTAAAGGATTGGAAAACTTGAAATTGGACCATATTTCTTTTTTAAAATGGACTGCAAAGAGTGTTTCTGACGCTGCAGACCAGTTCCCATGCCAGCTTCTCACTCGAAGGGCATAATCTTTTAACAGCATGAGAGATTCCAGACATGCGTGTGCAGCTAGTTCCTCAAAAGCACTAATGCCCAGCCAGGCTTGCAGCCTTCCCATCACTCCCCTCAAACTCCCATGCAAGGAAAACTGCATTGTCTTGCAGATGGTTTATCACTACGATTTCCTCAAAGCCAGTCAGCAGTTAACTTTGAAACCTGACTGTACTTACACATACAATCTTGCAATTAGGTTTGACTCATCAGCCTCCTGAACTGTATCTTTCACAAGCTGAAGGAACTCATTAAAGTTTTAGACTAGAATTACAGCTAATATAAAAAACACCAAATGAAAAGAACAAAACACCCAAACAAACCCAACCCAAGAACCAAATACCAAATGCTATTACTAAAAATATCCTATTATCCTTTAGCTTCTGCAGAAGAAAAAAAATAACTCACAGAAACAAACTTTAGTCAAGGGCTTGCTGGCTTTCCAGCTGCAAAAAGCTCCAAGGCAGTCATATCTGAGTTTTACTGTATATCTTCCACTTAAATCACTGCATTTCTTCTCTTGCTTTGGAAGCACGGGGACTGCCCCTTCAAACACCAAAATGTTATTTAAAAGGATTTAACACTCAGCATTATTAGCCAGCCAGCCATAGCTACTGACTCACAACTTAAGGCAGGTTAAGTGAATTTGAGTTTTGTCACAGCCGTAAGTGTATTACCGTGTATGCTGTAGCTTAATCTGTAACAAGCCTCTCCACTGAACTTTAAGCAGTTCCGTACTGCATTAGCCCAAGAAGTTATTTCATAGCAGCACCTGACATTACCTTAAATGCCCAAGCTATGAAAGAGTTGCTTCAGAGTGCAAAATTATCTACAATTTTATCCTACCTGTCCATTTTTCAGTTTTCATTTTATGCTCCTGAGCTGACAGCCAGCACAACATCCCATCTGCTGCAACTCTCTGATCATACCCTGCAGTTTCCATGCTACTTTTCACACCTGCTTCTACGGAAGGAAGATGCCAGCTCCTTGCACAGTTTATTGTTTTGTCCTTTCAGCATGCATTCTCTTTTACCAAGCTGTAACAACAATAAAAAGGGGGCATTTAATTCTGTTCTTGGCACGTACAACCTCTGAACATTTTCCTGTAGTAACAGGCTTGGGATGTTGTCACTTTAAGGGGGTCTTTACCCCAGTAAGGGGTTTACACACACACACACACACACACTCCTTCCCATTAAGGGGGAAGATTTCACCCCTTCACCTGTGACAGGTTTGTTGTCATCCCAGGAAACAGACCCCTGAACCTCATCAGTCCGTCAGAGCCCTCAGAGGCCTCTGCAGGCGCTCCCCAGGACAGCACACATTCAGAGGGTGATTCCGCCATCCTATTCAGGTTACACGGGAGCAGGTTCACCCACCAAGTTAACATTTTCTAAGTTTTTAAGCCAATTGTACGTCAATTTAAGTCTCCAGAAACTCACACAAAATAGATCTTAACTGAGAGTTTTTATTATATAATTTTGTGATGGCTTTAAGGTTTGAAGACTGCCAGTGACAATATAAAATACTGTGAGAACAAGTGTGAAAATAATACATAAAACCAGCTAAAAATCCATCATGAAATGAGCACAGACCAACCAACAGGTGGCCCCATGGGGGAGAAAAGACGGATTCACCCTGTCAATGATCCCAGCAGTGGTGATGGAGCCTTCCCTCTCATTCTCCCCCTCCAATTTCACAGATTTATAGGATCTAGTTGGAATAACAACTCCCCATAACCCTCCCATCTTTTACCAACTGGTCAACTAACTTGCATAAGGATCACATAATTAAATGCTTAACTACACATGCTCAGGCAGGGTCTCCTGAGCAAGGTCTTTTGACCTGTGGGTATGATTTTTAGTATTAAAATTAGATTATAATGAGGATAGTTCACCAAAGGATACTCAACTGTAGTTTTCTCACTCATGAATAACATATTTTGACAATTGTCCAGGTGTTGTCAAAATGTAGCAGTCTTCAAGAATAGTCTTTCTTGATTACAGGTTTGTTAGTCTTGTTTTTCTCAGTCTTATTTTCCTCAATTCTGTTTTCCCTCAGTCTTGTTTTTCTCGGTCTGCCTACTCCAGCTATCAGCTCTCATCATAAACCACTGCTGTTTCTCAGGTCTCCTGACCCTTTAAGAGGCCCTTGTACCTGTTCAGGCTCTTTCACAGTAATACAAGTTTCAATTTCTTAACTAAATAGCTACGGAATTTTAACAAAATGTGATTATGGAGTTTAAATATATGCCTAGGGAGCTTTAACTAAGCACCTATGGAGCTTGAGTGGCTCATCATACCTATTTTGGTGTGACACTCTCACTTTACAATCCTTGTTTGTCAGTTGCTAGATGGTTTATCAGTACATGGCCTCTTCATGTCCCCACACCTGGGAGGAGTATAACAGAGCCTCGCCATGGTGTCTTCACTCCCCTTTCAGTTTATCTTGGCATAAGCTAAGGTCACAGAGGTGCCTGGGGAGCTGTCGTAGGGTAGATTCGGTGCACGTTAACCACATTCCATCCCAAAAGTAGCAGCTGCACTTTACCCTAAAATTTCTTTACTACTGTAACATAATTGAGGGTTTGGGGGGTGGTCTCCAATTTCCCCTATTACTCCACAGATGTACCTGTGCTCAAAAGTAGAAGAGATATTTTCCCTTCAGAAACATCTGTGGGAAAGCATCAGGTAACAGTATGACAACACAACTCATTTAACAGCTGTCAAAAGAAGGGATCCCATCTTCGTCCATCATATTTGAAAAATCATGGCAGTCAGGTGAAGTTCCTGATGACTGGAAGAAGGGTAATATAACCCCATTTTTCAAGAAGGGGAAGGTGGAAGACCCGGGGAACTACAGACCAGTCAGCCTCACCTCTGTGCCTGGCAAAATCTTGGAGCAGTTTCTCCTGGAAAGCATGCTAAGGCACACGAAAAACAACGAGGTGGTTGGTGACAGCCAACATGGCTTCACTAAGGGGAAATCCTGCCTGATCAATTTGGTGGCCTTCTATGATGGGGCTACAGAGCTGATGGACAGCGGCAGAGCAGTTGACATCATCTACCTGGACTTGTGCAAAGCATTTGACACTGGCCCGCACAACATCCTTGTCTCTAAATTGGAGAGACATCAATTTGATAGATGGACCACTCGGTGGATAAAGAACTGGCTCGATGGCTGCACGCAAAGAGTTGTGGTAAACGGCTCGATGTCCAGTTGGAAACCTGTAACGAGTGGTGTCCCTCAGGGATCGGTGTTGGGACCTGTCTTGTTCAACATCTTTGTCGGCGACATGGACAGTGGGATTGAGTGTGCCTTCAGCAAGTTTGCCAAGACACCAAGCTGTGTGGTTCGGTTGATACGCTGGAGGGAAGGGATGCCATCCAGAGGGACCTTGACGCGCTTGTAAGGCGGGCCAATGCCAACCTTATGAAGTTCAACCAAGCCAAGTGCAAGGTCCTACACCTGAGTCAGGGCAATCCCAGGCACTGCTACAGGTTGGGTGGAGAAGAGATTCAGAGCAGCCCTGCAGAGAAGGACTTGGGGGTGTTGGTTGATGAGAAGCTTAACATGAGCCGGCAGTGTGCGCTTGCAGCCCAGAAAGCCAACCGTATCCTGGGCTGCATCAAAAGAAGCATGACCAGCAGGTCAAAGGAGGTGATCCTGCCCCACTACTCTGCTCTCGTGAGACCTCACTTGGAGTATCGTGTACAGTTCCGGTGTCCTCAACATAAAAAGGACATGGAGCTGTTGGAGCAAGTCCAGACGAGGGCCATGAGGATGATAAGAGGGCTGGAGCGCCTCCCGGATGAAGTTGGGGCTGAGAAAGTTGGGGCTGTTCAGCCTGGAGAAGAGAAGGCTGCGTGGAGACCTCATAGCAGCCTTCCAGTATCTGAAGGGGGCCTATAAGGATGCTGGGGAGGGACTCTTCCTTTGGGACTGTAGTGGTAGGACAAGGGGTAATGGCTCAAACTTAAACAGGGGAAGTTTAGATTAGATATAAGGAAGAAGTTCTTTATAGTGAGGGTGGTGAGGCACTGGAATGGGTCACCCAAGGAAGTTGTGAATGCTCCATCCCTGGCAGTGTTCAAGGCCAGGTTGGACAGAGCCTTGGTCAACATGGTTTAGTGCAAGGTGTCCTTGCCCATGGCAGGGGGGGTTGGAACTAGATGATCTTAAGGTCCTTTCCGACCCTAAATATTCTATGATTCTATGATCTTATCTCTTGCACTGCCACTCACTGACTGTGTGACAAGCCAGGACAAGAACTTAAGGAAAACTCCCTGAGCTATCAGATCAGTTTGAATATATTACTGAATTGCACTCACAACACTATAAAGCAGGCTCTGCTGGTCCAGCTTACAAAGGACAAACATGAAACCCTTCAAAATACCAAGAGGAGCAAAAGCTGGCTACTTTGGGAAATTTCTTGAGGTGCAAAAGCTACGTGTTCTCGTGCTTCTAGAACTTGTTTGGTCTGATGCTTCATTTTCCAGTAGGTTCATTACAGGTAATTTAAGGTTATAACAAATTCATGTCAAACTCTACATTTTCAGCAGCAGATTGTTTTCTCTGCACCCTGGCTCCTTTGCTCATCTTGCATTGAAACTGGTGAGTCTGCTCTGGCTAATCAAAACAGCGCAGGAAGGAGGTGGCGAGAGAGATTTCATTCCAAGCTTAGAAGTGGCTGCAGTGTGTTTCTGCAGCACCAATCAGCCAGTCATTTAAACAAGAAAAAACACGTTCAACAACCCTGTTTCAGACTTGCTCCATCTAGGTTTCCTGCTTTCCTCGCCTTTTGGCTCCCTGCCCTACGAATCAGATCATTATGGTCACCAGTCTTAAAAATAAACACTACTGCCTACCTTTATTTATAAAGTACCTCCTCTAGGTACTTTATGAACTTTTTGAGACTTCTCTTTAGGGAGAGTTGCTTTAATACAGAAGTCAAACTGTTTGGCAAAATATAAATCCTTGTACATAAAAGCTGAGACTAAGAAGCAAAAATAACACCAAACCAAGATTAGTCATAACAAGATTTCTAACAACTACTTAATCATAGCTCTGCCCACCCACTATTACATAAATGAAACCAGTAACATTTGACTGTAATTAAAAATATGGCCTACAGAAATCTGGCATTTTAACCACTTAACAATAAGTGAAAGACTTAAAAAAGGCAGCACTGAGCCCCTTATTGCTTCTGAGTCCCATCCAGGAACCAATGTATTTATATAACCACACATGTATTAATTCCTGAAAACAAACCATGTCATCTCTTTCCTGGCCTTACTGACACTAACAAGTTTGATGAAGTTTTCCCACTGCGTTAGAGCCACTTGGAGCGATGCTATGCGACATGCACTGAAAATGCCGTCGGAGGACCCACACAGCGTTTCTTTCACTCTAAAGGCACCGGAGCTGCACAGATGGTTGACAGCTTTCCTGCAACTAAAATCTAATTGTGAGAATTTACTTCTCATTTGCAGCCATGGTAATGGAGGCCAGCTGAAGTACTTGTGGTTTAATTCCAGAAATGCTGGTATCTGCAAACAGGTGGCAGCCTTCATAAAAAGCTTTGATTACATCATTTCTTTCTTTGATTCACACAAACTAGCTCCCTAGCAGACATGACACACAACAGCCCAGGTCTTCACTCAAACATTAAACAGGAGCTGAAGTTTCTCTAGGACCATCCTGAGATGCAAAGTCCCGTATTTTTGCTCTAGTAGGTTTAGTTACATCCGTCTCTGCCAGAAAAGTTGTTTCACTCACTGTGACACGCTCTCTCCCAAATATGGTGGTCAGTACCTGCAACACTACTACATTTTTCAAACTTTAAAAGTCCGGTAACACAAGTTACTAAATTTCGGGTCACCACACGCTACATACTGCATGGGAGGGACCTGAAGTGTTCAGCATCTTACGCAAACACTGCATGGCTCTAGCAGATAAGGCCTCCAATTAAGCAGAATTCCAAGCAGGGACTGCTCTTGTTCTTACAGTATTTCTACAATTAGAAAATGCCTACAAAAGAGCATGAAGTATGACAAATCCTGTAGCATCTAGTAATCACTTCTCCAAAACGCAGAACTTCCTCTAACGCTCCAGGACGTCACTGGAGATTTCATACCATTTAACAGCTGCCTTTTTAGAGTGAAAACAAAAGCTGCTAAAAATAACGTACACCAATGCTTTTTCTCAAGTGTCAATCAACAGCAACTCCTGCAGTTACTCAAGTGGAGTGCTCTTCATCTGTCCTGCACATTCCTACTGCTCCCTCTCATCAAGAAGCAACAGTTGCCATTTATTTTCCACCAAACAAGCCTCACAGAGGGAAAAAATCCAAGGGCAAAATACTATAGCACGACTAGCACATATGCCAAGTTTTGCTAGTTAAATTAGTTGTCTAAACAGGTACTAGTCAAAGCTCTAAGAACAAACATGTTACTCATGAGAATCAGCCCACTCGTTTACTAACTTAAAAATTAATAATCACACAGGTACTTCTACAGCTTTGTTTACTTTGTTCCTAGCAGACCTTTGGGGAGGGTACATAAAACAATACCTAAGTTTCATATCACATAAGCAAATCTTTAACTCGCATTGTTTTACAGAAACATAAAGCTTTAGCCTTATCTAAGGCAAATATTGCACATTTCCTAGAATACCTGTAACACTTGAAGTTTCGAAGCAGCAGCAGCAACACAGGGAAACACAAACAGTTAAATATTTAAAAAAAAATATTAAAAAACAGTGAATGGAAAATGATACAGAGCTACCAAAAATGAGCAATATTACCTGAATGCAACCTAAAGAGATACTTGTTTCTAACTAAGGAAGAAGGAAAACAAATTAAACTACTGTATCTTGTTCACACATGTACAGAACTCAGGTAGAATTACACCACTTTCATTTCCAAGACACAGAACAATAAACACATTAGAAAGTGGGATGGTTTACAAAGGAAATTACCAAAAGAACTGTATTGTTGAATGAATCACTGAACATTGTACAGTTTGTCTGTGACGAGTTCTCAAATCTAGTGAAGGAAGTAGACTGAACTTTTTTCCCCACCCAAACATGATGCACTGCATTTATTTACAGCATTGTCACAGACAACATAGTCCAGCTGAATTAAAAAATACGTAATAGAAAAGTCAACGTGTTGGGTTCAAAATCAATATAACCAAAAGAACAGTCCATCGTTATCCCATCTAGCATCAAAGAACTATATTACTATGAACAGTCTTCATTTGTCGAGATACCACTTTCATATTCATATTGCTCAAAATCTTACATGGCAAGTCAAAACAAATTTGTCACACAGAGTAAATTTATCTCTCAACCATACTTAGCTGCCTTTTTAGGGTTTCTACATCTTAAAAAGCATAGCAACAAAAAAAACTCCAGACAAATAAATTTAAGATGAGCCCACCACATGAAATTTACAGACAGTGGCAAGACCATTTAGCTACACTTCACTTCTCCATCATCTACAGAAGTTTGCTGTGATACCAATTACGTTCAGCCTACACTGGGATTTTTGTTTCTCCTAAGGGAAAAAAAAACCCTCTCAAACTGCATAAGACAAGTCTTGTTTTCCAGCTGGCTTGTGATGTTCCCCTGAGCTCTGACATCTAGTAAGAGCAAGAAATGCCTCCAAGTTGACAGGAACAGCATCATGGAGACTATTCAAAAGTAGCAAACACACAGACTCTTTCCCCACAATTCCAGCATTCCTCACATTAAAATCCAACAGTTAAAATTAAGAGTTAACTCGATTCTAAAAAGCATCCTCGAGTTGTTTTGCTTACAAGTAATACCACATTCAAAAGCTGTAGTGTAACAGTTCTTTACAGACAAGTGTATTACTTATTACTTGTATTTTATGTGCTTTATCAGTCTCCTTCAGGCAGGAACCTTACAGAACTAGATGTATGCATGCAGAAAAACAGTCCCTGCTCACAAATATTTATGATCTGCTTAGAGTCTGGCACATTTCAGTTAGTTTTCCTGCAAGAATCAGATACCAAAAGTCAAGCTATAAGCAGGAATAAGAAATAAGTTTGTTACTTTCGCAAAATATATTTCAGATCAATATTAAATTTCTCATATCATTAAAGGCATAGTATCTTTTTTTAATACCCTTTGATTACTTCGGTGCGTCTAGTGATATAAAGAACACCCAGAGGCAAGGGGCACCTCCAGGGCGAGCCGGGGAAGGGGCCCACCCCTTAGTGCACCCCTCCCGCACCACGGCCGGCGAAAGCCACTTCTGTCAGCACGAATATGAATTCATCTGCAACCCAGTAGCAATCCGGGGCTCGGGGAGGAAGCCAGCACCGGAGCCACCCCCCGCTCACGGACACCCCCGCGGCAGCTTCGCTCCTCGCTCCCGCGGAAGGCAGCCACCATTTGCTCGCAGCAGTCACCGCCTTGCCCCACGCTTCCCTCCCCTCCCCCGCCACCAGCAGGAAGCCGCGGCCGCCACCCCACACCCACCGCACCCCGCCTCGGCGCGGACACCCCCGGCCCCACCGAGCCCCGCGCCCCTCAGGGCGGTGGGGCCGCGCCCGGGCCCCGCGGCGGGGGCGCCCACAACTTGCGGCGGGGCCCGGGCGGCCCGCGGCGCCTCCCGCCCCACGGGCGGACACTCTTCCCTTCCCCCGCGGAGCCGGCGGAGCTCCTCGCCGCGAGGGCCCGGCCGAGGGATCTCCTCAGACTTACCCGTCGCCCACCACCACACACTTGATGGCCTGCATCGGGGCTGCGCCGCGGGTCGGGCTGCTGAGCGGGGAAGGCCGCGCAAGAAGCGAGCCGGCGGCGGTCTCCGCACCAGGTCGCGGCCGCCTCCGCCCTGTGCCTGGGAGCGGGGACGAGCAGCGGCCACCACCCAAGGCGGAGAGGGCGGGCTGCGGGGAACAGGAAGCGGCCGCTCCACTCACTCACATCCGGCCGGGCTGCGCTCGGCCCCGCGGTCCCGCCCTCACAGGGGGCCGCTTACGGCGCTGCCGCTTCGGGCCTCTTCGGTCAGACGGCGCGCGGCGCCGAGCGCGCTTCGGGCCGCTTCGGCAGCGCTCGGGTTTCTCCGTCACGCCGGAGGGCTTCGGGCGCGTTCGGCAGCGCTCGGCCCCGCGCACCGCCGAGTAGGAGGAGCCGCCATGCTTGTGCTACTAACCTGGTCAAGGGAGGGAGGCGGCCTTCCCCCGGCTCCCCCGGCTGCAGGACCAGGGAAGCCCCCAGGGTGATCCCTTGGTTTTTGTTTAATCATTCAGAGCCCTGCTGACATGTGATATCATGCGCCGAGAAACAAGGGTCTTGTCTCACTCCTGTCAGAGTCTCACACAATCTTTGCAATCATCCGCTGCCAGGACACCATACAGCAATCTCATTCTTCATTTTGTGAAGCATGTTAACGTGAAATTATGTTTGCCCTGCAGATGTACTGAGCGGATGTAACTCAAGTTACCAGAGGCAACCTGAAATGCTCCTGACATGCTGCAGTGCGTAGATGCCATTTTCCTCATCCAGCCACCCGCTATGGGACAGTTCCCCTTGTGCAGTATGCCAGCACTGTGTGGAGCCAGAACATCTCCCTCATCGAGGGATCCACATGCCACCCTCCTTCCTCCTGATGTGCTATGGCATTAGATAACTGCTGGCAAATTTGAGACCAGATCAGTGCACAGTCTTCACAAGATGGGGAGCCCAGGGACTCTCAGGCTACACAGAGCCTTTGGCTTCTTTTTTTCCTCAAGCAAACCACTTATTTTCAGGAAATACTCAAGTAAAAGTCAAGTAGGGCAGGTCCAGTGATCCCAGGAGTCCTTTGATTTCTACAGTTCTTGCCATAATTCTACTTGGCAGAGAAGCTGCTGGTTGAACCAATGCACATGACTGCTATTCCTTTGTTTCCATTGCCATCAACGTGAAAGTAGGAGGGAAGGGCCCATGCACATGCTGCTTCTGCGGAGTGATGATGAATTCAGTGAAATCGATGCAGTGCACCATCATAGGTGGTTTTCTAGGGATTTGATCTTCTATTAATTTCAGAACATTTCTAAATTATTCTGATACCACGCAAAGCAACCTCATCAGTGGACAGAGCATTCTATTACTGTTTTCCATTTTTCTTCCACTGCACAAATATAATTTTACATCGGTGAGGAAAACGTCATAACTATCACTGTGAACTGAAAGGCTATTTTTGCAACACTTCTATGTCCATGTTCCCTCATACAGATGGAAGCTGAAATGACTTGTCATTCAAGCTAAATATCCGTAAAGCCAAGACTCAGCTGCTGCCAGTGACCTGGCAAGTGTCCTCTGCGGAGCAGCTGGGAGCTACGGAAGAGAGGTGGGCAGTATCAAAGTGTTCCTGCTGTTCCTGGCTGCTACAGCAGCTTCTGGGGCCTTTGAGATACTGCACAGAAATAGAGCAGACGCGAGGACTGTCTTAATTTATGTCATGGTCCTGGGGAGACCTAGAACATGGGAAGATTCAAGGGAAGTGTAAAACTGCTTCTGATTTTCCCACCACCTGCCTATTGCTCCACTGGTTCTTCTTCATCCAGTGTAAGCCAGATGGATGATTAGAGGGTTTTATATTAAAAAGAGGTTTAACGAATTTAGGATATTATTACAAAATAGTGTGCAAAGACAAGGATGAAGGCTGTAATAGAGAAAAAACATTAGCACAAATTGCTTTTATGATCCTGTCAGGAGACAAGCAATATCTTTTTATATATGTTCTTTTTAGTGCTTCTTCATCCTATTCTTTTGGAATCAGTTGGCTTTTTGCATTGTCAAAAAAACCACGAGGTTAAAACACAGGGTATGCTTTGAGTATGTTTTAAATTTACAGTCTTATACCCAACTGGGTGTATAATTGCCGACATTAGAAAATACCTAGATAAATATTTGCTGTTAGTCATTAAAAACAGTATTAGGGTTTGGATAGACGATGGTGGTAACAGATTAATACAATTTTTTTCCCCACACGTTTGTAAATCTTTATTTCCTTAAATGTGATAAAAAGAAGCCTTTTGGAACTGTTCAAAATTTTCCATTTGAAATCCTGGTTGATATCTCTCTTAAGGTAGCTGTCCTTATTTGCTCTGGAAGACAAATTGTTACTTGTGTGTATGCTCCTTAGAAGGCATGCTGTGTTAATTATTCTATTATTAAACTTTACTGTATTTCAGCTACATTTTGCTTTATTCTTGCATCTTTTTTGTTTCACTAGTATGTAGTCTATTTGTTTTTAAAGACTTATATGGTACTACAAATGCTTAACACTCTTCGCAGGTATGTTTTTTTCAGTGAGATTGAGAGGAGAGACCAACACAGACAACATACTGAAACATTAGTTTGACAAAAGAAAAGAACATAGAGAACAATATGAAAGACAGGGCAAAGGAGTGAGAAGTTATTAACAACTGAATAGGAAAAAGATTAGTTTGATAGACATGACTGTAGTGCTGAGTTCTATATAGAATAGTTACAATATGCACTGCACAGAGGAATATGTAAAAAGAAAATAATGAATGGCAGTAACAATAACCAATTATAACTCTTTCCAGAATTCTAATAAGATCATGAATTATAAAGCTGAGGCTTAGATCAGTCCTAATATTGTTCCACAATCCAATACCTTATCTTCTCTCATCCATTACAATTGTTGTTGAAAGTCTTTTTCTTAGACATCTAGAGGAAATCATTATTTAAAATGGTTTTGGATACTGTCTGTGTATTGTGTATGTGCTGGCACTGAATAAGGATTATTCTCCTGTGTGGATGGGGAGTGGCAGGGTAATCATGCTGATGCAATACTGGAAACTTCTGCTCACCATGACACAGACTATCAGCATTACAGAGACAATAATTATTTGCACTTCTAGAGTATCTTTCATCCCAGACTATTACTGTGTTCTTTAACATGTTAGTTCATTAATGAAGCCACAGAGAAGTAGAGAAGGACCAGTATACACATTGTAGATACAGGGAAACACGTCACTGAAACAGAACACCAAGGAGTGATTCATAGGTGTATTCTCCTACTCCTAAATGACACTTCCTGCTGACACCACTCAGTTCAATTGCCTTCAGGAAACACCATGCTACAATATCTAGGTCAAAAGTAAAAGTCTGTTTCAGGGGCAAAAAAGTCTTTTTCGGGGGCAAATAATTCACAGCCACTTGAAACTAGGGGTTGGACTGAAGTGCAAGAGCCACTTTTAAGTGAAGCAAAGGTGTATTGCAAAGGTGTATCGCAAAGGTGTATCACAAAGGTGTGGGAGGGCAGATTAAGGTTTTCAGCATATTGCACTCTCTTTAGGTATTTGTATTAAAATCAGAAGCAAAAAGACCCATACAAAACAACTGAAGAGATATTTCTTTTACTGGAGAAAAACAAGGTTTCCAGATGCTTTTCATCTTAAAATAGCTAAAAGAATTGCCTTTAAAATTTTTCTTAATTCCCATGCTTGATTTTATCCTAATTTGAGTTGGTGGTAAAAGTCGGATGATTAATGATGTAGTAATAGGAATATAGTGATGGTAGAGAGAAATCTTAATGCACAGCACTAGGCATCCAAAATTCCTTCATGGCCTCTAGTTCCACCTTGTCTCTCGCTGACCCCTATGCCTTCCCACTTTTAAATAAGTATTACTTATTCAAGCTGTTTGGATAGTAGCTAGCACAAAGGTTCACACCCAATACTCAGTTGCCTGAGATTCTTAAGTTTTTCCCTTAGTGATCTTTCAATTCTTTAGTTACATGTCTTTATCAAGCTAATAAAGCACACAGTTTTAATTAGGAAAGTGGCACTATTGCTGTGGAGGAAATTCAGAGTATCTACACTAAAGTTGGGGAGATACCGTGACATAAAATTCATGTTAGAAAAGATTATAATCCACAAGTAACGGTCTGCAGTTTCTGGATATTCCTGGCAGACGTTTCTGGCATGATGAGTTTCCTGAGTGTTGAAAAAATACCCCTGTACGAGCATGTGATATGTATGCTGTTCAAATATAGTGCTCAGTCTGCTTTAGAGGAACCAAAGGCAGCAATAAAAAGGGAACCACAACTTCTAAATGTCAGCATTGCTGCATCAGAGAGAACAGATTAAAGGAGCATAAACATAAAATGTTAGTATATAAATCTCTACATTAATAATAAAGCATTGTAAAATAAATGCAGCACATTCATGTGATATTAGCATGGATGTTCAGCTGGCATACATACACAACAGAAACAAGTCCTGTATTTTATTTAGGTAGCTTCTGATTAGTATCTCTTCTGTCAAGAATTTCAGTTATAAAAACCACATAAGGCTTTGCATTCACTTATGTCTACCCTCAGGTTTAGCAAGCAGTAACAGACAGTGCTTATTACAGTGAGAGCTGTTGTTGAAGGCAGTGGGACTATATACAGTAATCCCTGTATATGGCTGTAAGCTTTTTGGAATAGAGACATCATTATATATTTATAAACAAGGACCCGAGACTTCTCTGTGTCACTTCAGTTTTTTATTGCTCTAACTCCCTCAGCAGAAATATGGGAATAAGCCTTTTTATAACTGTAAGGATCACATCATGCCCTGAAGCGAGGCATTGCTGAAGTACACAGATGTGTAAGCTGCAAGTTCCTCTCAATTCCCACCTCTCTTGATATCAAGCATGTCAAAGAAATTGAGCCTTAAAATGTTAAGACAAAGGAGAAAGGTTTGACCATCACATAAGCCCACTCAGCATTACTAGTTTTACTGCCTTCCACTGTCCAATCATTTTTCACATGAGTAAAGACTGAAGGCTACAAGCTTTGACCTGGCCACTTGGTTTGCTTAGAAAGATTTAGTGTTTCTTTTGCTCCAGGCTTGCAGACATGCTTAGGGACTTTAGGAGAGCTAAGACCTAAAAGAACCAAGTCTTTTGTGGTCAGTTTTCCTGGGGACTGATGGAGTGGTATGGAGCCTACTTCTTGCTGTCATGCTGCAAGACAATAACCAGACAGCTTCAAAAATCATGTTAGATCAAAGCCAGAAATTAAAATTACAGAATCATATAAATCAGTGGCTTCTCATATAGCATGGTCAGCATTCAGCAAAGAAATGTCCATTTATTACAGAAATAAGACAACTGTCAAAAAGTGATGATATATTCTGGAATCAGTTCCTCACTGGAACCATTTTTAGAAATTCTGAAGAACTTGTAAGAGGAATAAATATCATAAATTAGTACAAAATAGTTTATTTTAGCACAAATATAGAAATTGTATGGAAAACTTACTTTCCCCCCCAAATGATTATATACTGATAAGCTGCTAAGTAACAACTTCTGTGAAGAGGAAGACTTCCCAAAACAAGATGTTTGATTTATTCTCCATTTCCTAAATATAGAAATGTCAAAATTATCCTGTTTGCAAAACAATCTAGGTTAGTGGTAACATTGGTCAATCACCTCTTTCTGTTTTACCAAGAGATGCAGTTGGGTGACTGTTATTTCTGCTTACGTTTGGCGGCTTGGTATTTTGATTTAATGTTAGATCCTGCTTTTATTAAACAGACAAAACATACTGGTTCCAATGAGGTCTTGTGCCTTTTTAATGTGGCCTGTGTTGTGCTACCAATGCTTCTCAGTGCAAGCTATGTTCAATAGCTTCTGCAAGAGTTGTTCATATTGTCAGTAGCCTTCTATATATCTAACTGTAACTTGCCAAAACCTTGTTGTTAGAATCAAAAGTATGTCATATACTTAATTTTCTGAAACATTTTGGAGGGAGGAGGCTCTAAGCTTGACATTGTCCCAAACCAAAAGAGTAAACTGAATGCTTTTGTCACCAGGGACAATAAACTCTCTGAAGGGTGCCTGGGATTCCAGAGTGCCAAGGCAGATCACTGCTGGGGAAGGAAAGCATGGCATCAGCAGACAGCCTGCTATAGCTAGTGACAAGTTTCCTTGCAGTCCTAAAAAACCCACTCACAAGAAGGGGTTTGTTAGGAGCCATCTGGGTTTTTTTAAACTGATCTTCCAGTCCAAAAAAGTACAGAAGATCACAGGAACTGAAGGGAACAAAATGTTTTATTGTTTAAAGTATTCGACTTTTCCCCTTTTTCAAGTTATTGTTACGATCTCAGTCTTTTGCAATCATTTTATCAATCATTTTTTGCATACATAGCAATGAATATAAAAAGGCACCAGAAAAAGAGCTGTAAGCATAAATAACCCCAAGCTCTGTCTCATTTAAATACAAAATGCTCATAGTTTATCTGTGTTGTCATTAGTTCTTACAGAGAGCCCTGAAGACCTGATTGCAAGTCTGAGAATTGTTCTGTGTCACGCTCCAGAGCAAAGAGAGGTCCCTTCCCAAAAGAAGCCTATCCGAAGCGGAGAGCAGACAGGGGAGCACAATTAGATAATAGTGGTCTATGTGGTAGGCACATCAAGGGCCTAATTTTTTGTTCTTTTGGAAATATGGTAACTTAAGAGCCCTGAGGAAGAAGAGAGGAATCTTTGCATAAGCCTACAAGGAACTACTTTGAAATATAATGGATGGATATACGTTGAAAAAGCTTACAAGGACATTTTAAAATGTAACAAGTCAGTAATGTTGACTCATTTTTTGTTGATTAATATTTTTTCTTTGAATAGAGGAATATGTGAATGCCTGAGAAGAAAGTTTAGGTAAAATAAAATAAAATAAAACATGAAAAGACTTGATAAGGATGTGCTTGTCTGATGCAACAGAGAGAGATGAGTCAGGGTTAGGAAGCAAAAATGGGATGATGGCATTGAAGTGATGGAAAATGATCTCTGCAGCCATCAGCCACAAATGGCATGTCAGTAGTTTTGAACTTCTGCAACTTCTAGCTAAATTGTAAATTGTTTTATCACCCTTACATAGCGGAAATCAAAGGAGGAAGTGTGGGATGCTTTTGAGGTTTACACTATCAAAATAATTAGCTAATTTAGAAATCTGGATGTGACAAAATCTGGTGAATCTCAATTGGTATTCAGTTGCATTATCCTCTACTTCTTTTGTTGGAAAGATAAAGGGGGTTTTATCAATCTGAGTATTTAATGAAATAATTAGATCCAAATCAATACAAAAGCTAACTTGTTATTATGACCTAATTTATTAATGATATTGCCTATTGAAGTGTAAAAAGTAAGTCATGGTTAATGAAGATTTTAAAATTGATACTGTCACATCTGTTTCAATGTGCAACATGAGCCAGAACTGATGAGCATCTGGCAGACATCTACTGATACAAGTTAATCAGCTTCCTGACGTAACCTTTGTGTATCACACTGCATTCCAATTTAATCATGGAAAGCTGCTAAATGTCCTGTGGCAGCTAAATTACATTTCTGCTTAGCTGTTGAGGAGATGTTCTCAGTACACATGGAGGGAGGGAATTGAGACAACAGGGAATTTGAATTACCTTGGAATTCCAGGGTAGGGCCCAGACACACCTCAGTTCCTATGCCTCCAGTGCCTCCAGCACTAACAGGGTTATTAAAAACTTAAGATGAGGAGAAAAAAGATCTCCACTGTCTTCACAGCTGACGTAGAGGGGAGGATGGGGACACCACACAGTGGTACAACCACTGCTGTGTACATTACTTTTCCACTGGCAGAAGCACTGTACCTGGTTTTGGGAAACTGTGACAGAGGTTAGGACACTGTGGAACTAGGCATTTATGGAAAATATATGTAACTTCTGGGTGGTGGTTTTTTTTTTTCCTATAACTTGCTGTAATATTAACACAAAGGATACTTTTTGAATGAACTCGTGGGGACAGTGAGAGCTATGATTTCAAGTTCTCCATAATGAAAACACTGCAGATAACACGAGCTCTGACATTTTTCCTCTTTGGAATAGTACAGGTAGGCTCAAGACAACCAGGCACATGGAAGACAGGAAATCATGGACAGATCAGTCCTGGTGTCAGAGAGGATCCTTCATCTGTGATTAAAAGAACTGACAGAAGTCTGTGGCTAAAGAGAGGACTGAAGAGCTTTGAATCTGCTAGAATGCCCTGTGGGAGATGGACAAGTTCCTGAGAAAGTAGGTTTGGAGATACTTTTCTTTTTGAAACCTTTTTAATCTGAATGAGTGGTTGGTGTTTTGTTGTGTAAGCGTCAGTAGGATAATCTTAAATCCAAGAGAACATTTAAGTCCACAGCCTGAAATTCAGTCAGACCTACTTGACCTTACAGCAATGACCTGCAATATCTGAAGTTGGAGAACTCGGTGTGAAGGAAGTAGATCAGGGATTTTCATGCTAAGGAGCTATCTAAAGGCCTGGGATCCAAATGTGTCCCTTCAAGTCTGTTCAGCAACTTGGTGGGGTTAAAAACTCTGTTAGGGATAGCTTCAGTGGCTGCTTGTGCCATGTAAAACCATGCTCTATCCCTTCTGACACCAGGGCAGGGGCAAGTTCTGGAAACGCCCTCTATCCTTAAAATAGTCCCATTCCCAAGAGCACAAGGTAGTGCCTGTAGTTTTCTTAACTGGACTATTTATGGTTTCCAGACACACACAGGGTTTTCCAGGGATTTTCCGCTCCATTATGTTACTAATGGATTACAGGCAAAAGGATCACAGAAGAATCTGGGCAAGTGCCCAGTTTTGTTCTGGAATTATTCTTTCTCTGTGCTCCTGCTTGATTCTGTGACAGTAAGATGGAATTTTACAAGGAGTTTAGAGCAATATATTTCTTTTTCTGCTTTAGTTATTTGAAGTTGGTTGAATGGAAACTGTATAGAACAGTTTGGGAAAGGGAAAGACCATCTTTATAAACGGTTATCAGTCATTTCTTCATCTTCTGGGACATTTTCCTCTACCTGCAAAGCAATGATAACAACTTACCTGAAAGAGCTTCCTAGGAAATGTTTGCAGCGTTTGGAAACCTTAGGTGTAACCTGTACTTGAACAGCGTATTTTAAATTCATTTCCGACTGTGTAAACAAGATTACAAACCCCCTCCCAAACCCAGACATCGTCATCAGTATCGGTGGCCCACGGTTTTGTTGTTCAGGTTATAGCACACACTCGGGTCAAGCCCTCGGGCGTCCCCTCCGCAGCTGAGGGGCTTGCTCAACTGGAAGCGGGGCTCAGCACTCTCACAACGGCTTTCCACGGGCGATTGCAACACTGCGGGGGGGGGGAGGGGGGGGCCGCACACGCGGAGCACCCTCCCGCCGCCGCGATGCGGGGCTGAGGGCGTTGAAGCGAGCGGCCCCTTCCCGCGCTCCGCCCCAGGCCGCTCCCCACCCTCCGGGGGGACGCAGGCGTCGTCCCGCCCTTCCCCTCTGGGCATGCGCAGCGGAGCGGGGCGTCAGCGTGCCCGCCCCGGCGCACGGCGCGGCTGTTTCGCAGTGCTGCACGTCACTGGGCTCCGCCCCGCTGGCGACACCCAGCGCCGGGCGCGGGCAGGGGGCCCCGGGGCCCGGGCGGCGCGGCCGCGGGCGGGGGTATATGGCGGCGGTTCTGTCCGCCCTGGCTGCCAGGCTCTCACAGTCTGCCGCGGCCCGGTCCTACGGGGTGTTCTGCAAGGGGCTGACCAGGACCCTCCTCATCTTCTTCGACCTGGCCTGGAAGCTCCGCATCAACTTCCCCTACCTCTACATCGTCGCCTCCATGATGCTCAACGTGCGGCTGCAGGTGGGCGGGGGCCGGGGGAGGGCTCGATCCCGGGCCTCAGCTGGTGCTGCTGCCTCCGGGAGCGGGGACCCCCGGCGGCCGCTGTCGCTTCCCCCGGGTAACGGCCAAGTGCCGTGCGACGTGTCCCCTCCCCCGGGCGGGCGGCCAGAGGCCACCACGCTCCCTGTGTCACCAGGGACGTGCGGCTTGGCCTCGGCCGGTGTGTAGATGCCAGCGTCCCGCTACACCGCCTGCTCCGGGCGCCAACACCAAAGGGTCCGCGTTCGTGTTCGCTGATGTTGCTAAGCCAGCGTTAACTTAAAGACCGGCAGTAACTTGTGAGTGTGCGCACCTGGATAGCTCATCCCTGGCACCCTGTAAGGAGCAAAGAAAATAATTTCCTTCATCAGCTTGTTTGTTTTTAAGCCAAGACCAATTGTAGCAGGGAAGACATAAAGGCAGTTTTAAATAATAATGTAATTGCTTGAAAATGACAGTTCAGGTTTAATTTGTGTCTCCTGTGTTGAGCTTGTCTCTACAAGACATTGAACTCCCTAACCAGCTTTGACCTAGAGATATTAGGAGCTCATGCACTTTGTAGGGTTTGAAGTTTCATTGGTTTCATGATGAAATGAAAAGCTTTGCTCTTTAACTGGCAACAGAACCAGGCTATGGGCTGTTACAACAAACATCTGTTCCAGTCAAAGACTGGACACTTTCTTTCTCCTCATAAATGTAGCTGTAATGAAAGCTTTGACATCTGGCCAGTGGCCAAGTGCTGAAAGACAAATCTGGTTGCAGTTTGTGCCTTGTGAAAGGTAAGTTGAAATGAGATCAAAATGTGGCATCTCATATTTTTATTTCTGGGACTCGTCCTACAGTTCTGAAGCTTGAAATGGAGCCAGGCTGCTGAGTTGTACATGTAGCTTAGTAACCTGGGTGGCTGAAAATGCCTTGCCTTTGCTTGTTATCTGGTACCTAATAGTTCTCCTGTAATGACATTGGCTTGGCATTTGACTACAGTATAGCCAATACCCTCTGACTGTGCCAGTACAGCCAGTCTGACTAGTTCCTTTGGGAAGCTGTACATGGCGTGTTGTTTGGTTCCAGTGTTGTGTGTCTGACTGCAGCTTACAGGAAGATTGCTTTAATATTTGCCTTTAATGTTAAGCCTCTAATCAGTTACAGTCTGCCTTTCTGCTGGAGGAGGAAAGTGGTACTGTTACAGAGCGAATCTCAGCTGCTCATTTGCTGACTCACTTGGATGCCTGTTACCGAAAGAGAGTTTATAGCAGATAAAACTGAAACTACAGAAGAAAGTTTGTATTTGGGTATGCTTCCCAGCCCTTTGGATGTGCCCAAGCAGCATGCAGGGAGACCTCTGTTTGGGCTACTGCTACTTTCTGTAGCTGCTATTTTCTTTATGTTAAAGATTTTTTTATTATTTTTTCATGTACTGGGCACCAAAAAACTGGGATATCGGTGTAATAACTTCCTGCATTCCTTCTCTTTAGGTCCATATTGAGATCCACTGACTTGTGACTTGGTGTGGTGCTTGCACCATGTGCTGCAACTAGAGACAGTCACGCTCTTCTTCAAGTTCAGCCTGTCGTGAGACAGCAAAGCTGTGCTTGTCTTCTCTAGGACTATGAAGAAAGAAGACTTACACCAGAAACGAGTTCGTGACAGTGGCCCAGATCATGACAAGGCAGCACTTCACCTGACACACGTGCATTCCATGTTGAACAGTTCTCAAAATCCCAGTAGCAGTTTACAGGAGTTATTTTATTTTAACACCAGGAATTGTTCTCTCTTCAACACTATACCTCTGCTTTCTATTGGCAAGGAAATGCCTCCGAGTTGGAGTGAATCAGCAGGGAGGAACTCGAGTACAACTGCTCCTTGGAAGGATTCATTTCATCTGCATTTTTCTTCTGGGAAAGACAGTCTCAATATTAACAATATTTCAGTACCAGGCTGGTTGGAGGAAGCCTGTAGTTTTGCTGGAGACTTTAGCTCATGCTGTCCAGGAGACAACTTTGTATGTTTTGCACACTTCTGGTTGGGAAATTTGCAGTATAATAAAAACAAGCAGTTTCTGGAATTAGAAATGAGCAGTAGCAAAGAGAATGAATTGCAGCTCGCGTTTCTTAAAGAGTTTGGTCTTGGTGGAATTCCTGATCTCTGTTCTATCCCGCTTGCCCCACTGAATGAATATGCTATGGGACTTCTAAACAAACAGAAACCATGTTTTTTTCTTTGTTACTTAAACCTTGTATCTTCAGAGCAAACACTTGGATACAAGCAAATGCTTCCAAATATACAATATGTGACTAATAATCTTCGCATCATACAGCTAGTAGTTTGTGTGCTAGCTTTTGCACTAGCAGATCTCTGGTATGCAGTAGAGAAGGTAAAAAAGTACTAGATTTTAATAGTAACTATTTTTAACATTAATAGAAACTTAACTAAATAACGGAGACAAGGTTACAGTGAGTTTTAGTGAGAAGTAGCTAAAGTAAAAATTATACTTGTGTAATTGCTAGTAAAACTGGCTGTTGTAAAAATAGGGACTTTTTTTTTTTTTTTTTGTAAGGAATATCTGCATCTGAGTGGAAAGAACTTGTTAATCTCCAAAGTCTTTGGGACTTCTGCAGGTCTGCCATTAACACTAGACTAGAACCCAATCTGATTGTTTACCACAGATCCTGTGATTTCTTTAGGGTTTGTATTAGCAGAATATTCTGGCTGCTATTTACAACCATTTCGACTGAAACTGTTTTTGGTAGAATTGAATTCCTTCTCTGAATCCAGCACTAACTAATGTACCAGTCCTTAAAACACTTTAAACTGGAAAGCTGTTGAGGCGGGTGTGGTGGGCTCCAGCACAGCATAATTCTCACCAGTGTTCCTTTTCAAGAATGGTACTGCTCTAATTTAAACTATCTCATGAGTTTTATTGCGTGACAATAGATACTATAAGCAACTTTTAAAAAGAATGTTTTCTTTCCCTGAAAAAGTGATCGTTATCACTGAAGCACAGTAATAATTTCTAGGCCTGTTGACTTTGGCTTTAGGACAGACTTCTGACAACGGGGTTTGGCAAAGAATGGAGAAAGAATGTTGGAATCAATAGAGCTGCTTGTGAATAAGAATTGCAGGAATAGGCTCCCATTGGCATGTAGTTGGAGAAACTCATAGTGCAGTGGGTCAGAGTTTGAACTCGGTTTCCAAAATTCTCAACAAGAGAGTTGGTGTATGTGGGCTTACCTACAGAGGGAGGGTTTGATACGGTGAGTAAGGATGCATTTTCAGCTCACCCTTCACTCTTGAGTTAAAAGTAAGGACTTAATGCAGGGTAAAGTCATGCCAGTGATTCACACACCAAGTATCCTTTTTGCTAGCTAGCTTACTTCCTTTTGGAAAGAGAGTAAGTGATGTTGCATTTAGTTTGAACTGAATTCATCTGGAAAGCCAGTAGAGTTTCTAATGTGGTGTTTGCACACCCAGAGTCCTTGATGATGAAGATGAGATGCTGGTTATGAGTGTTATGGGAGGAATGTTGGAATTTTTTAACCTTATTTGAGTCCTGAAAGTAAGATATGCTACTTCTTATGTTAAATGATATGTTGTGTTTTAATTGTCACCATCAGTTGGCTTTTCTTCTGGATGTTAGAAGAGATAAAAAGCCATTTATCTTAATTTAAAAGTAACTTTTTCCCTGGTGTGTACTTTTATTAACTAACTTCTAGACTTAACCTCATCATTACCTGTTGCAAAATTACCAAAAACCTCAAAATAATAATGGATTACATATTGTAAGTAATTATTTTGACCGCAAGTTTCCTCTTAGTCAAGCCACTCATGCTATTCACTCCCACCTACACTGCTGCAAATTATCATCCTTGCAGTGGTATAAACATGAGTGTTTGTGAATCAAGATTGCTGAAGCAATATGGATCTGAAACCCCATAAACAAAGACACTTCTCCAAAAGTCTGGCTTATTTGACTTACAGAGTTAAGCTGTTGTCTGCATATAGCAGACAACAAAAAAGCACTTGGCAGAGCTGAGAGTAGAGGAATGAAGGTGGTGAGGGGTTGGAGCCTGTTTAAGATGAGTTGATTGCTAAAGAAAACATTGTGCAATTGCATCCTGATCTCTAGAACTAGCTATACAGGTAAAGAAATACGCTTTTCCTGTATAGTCAGCTTTTTTAAGTTGCGTATAAACACAATCCTGGATCCACAACTGAATGCTGTTCTATATAAAGAACTGATTGGCATGGCTGTGCCTGTAATTGTTACCCGAGACCTTATTTGTTCAGCTGAACAGTTTGGCCTGGAAGATTCTCTGCTCTACTGTACGTAAACTTGTTGGTGATATTGTCAGGTTAACAGGCAAGAGGAGTAGCTAAAGGTGTGAAAGCATTAATCCTGTGTTTAATGCACCTATTCTTCATGCTGATTGTAAAGGGGGGCTGGAACAAAACCACGTGTAAATTAGAACTCAAATACATGTACAGCAGGGTGCAAAGGGTTGTCTCTATTGATGACAAGCCTGTGCGGGAGGGGATCTTGGAATGTTGAATCATGTTGTGTATCACAGTCCAGCTAATACAGTCCTGTTTTAAGCAAAATTTGCTTTGAGTGGCCTTTAATCACTTACTACAGGGCTACTTTAATACAGATACAGTCCAGCTAAGCAAAATGAAGGGTATTTTTTTGGATGTATTATATGTATATTAAACATAAGATACAAAGAATATGTCTTAGGTGAGTGGATTTAATCCATTTTAAGATAGTTTATGTACTTTGCCTTGGATTTTATTGCTTAAAACCTAAAAGGTAACTTTCTAACTTGAACATTCCTTCTGAAATTCAAGTAAAGGATAGTTTGGTATGTTAAAATCTCACATAATATACTGCACTTTAAGCTTGGGGAGGCCATAAATTGAAAGCGCTGTTCTTGCACTAATAGAACTGTTGGACTGGAGGCGACAACACTCAAATGGGTTTTAGTGTCTGGGGGGAGGATAGTGAACCAGAAGGATGGCAGTCCTTTGAAACTGTACATAAATCAAACACTGTATGGTTTAGGCCACTGTTCTCTTCCTAAAAGTGTTTTGATATTAACTCATCTCAAAAGATCGAAGGTGTCTCAGTTAAAAACCAGTTTGTATGGAGTATTGTAGCTTCAATAAGTGAGATGTGGAAAGCTTTTCTGAGTAAGTGTGCTGTTAGACTGTCTCGGATGATTGTTACAGTACAGAGGAATAACATTTTTAGTAGGGGTAAGGGACCTTTATACTGAACCGGGAGTTGCCTTCGTATTTCCAGTTCCCTTCTCATCTTGCTCTACTGTTGGTGTTGGAAAGAGGTATTTCTAAGCAAAACATCAGGGTTCTACTAAACAACTTATGCTTTCTAAAATACCATGCATCAGTGTCCAGATTGTTCCTGCACTACATAGCAGAATGTTCTATTTCTCCCTTTAGAAAACAAATTAAGTAAGAAAATATCCAGTATTTAGAAAATTGCCTAGTAGTTTCCCATAAATGTACACTTGAGTGACAATTTACTATATGGTGTACTGCTTTGAAAAAGAAAATACACTTTTAAATGTGTGCGCACAGAGCTCTGCATGTAGATAAAAAGTGTTTTATCACAGTATGATGTTGGAATGCTTATGCAAATGCTTTTTTACTTTCTGACATTACAATGCAAAATGCAGTAGAGATGGTGGTGTACTTCTCAGTGTGGTATTAGCTAGTGCAATCTTAGAAATCATAGTGTGCATTGTTATGCACTATGAGACAGTTTTATCTGTAGATGTTTTTTAGCCTTTTGCTTTTTCAGTGTTGGGTTTTTGTTGTTGTTTGGGGGTTTGTTGTTTGGGGTTTTTTGGGGGGTATTTTTGTTGTTTTGTTTTGTTTTTAAGGACTGTAAAGACTGCACCTTCTGAAACTTTGCCAAAGTTTGCTTTCTTTCTCCTTTGCTTCCTCCCTCGCCCGTCATTATAGGCATGCACACTGAATTTTTGGAAGAAGCAAGCACGCATGTACTCTCCTAATATACCATCTTACTGTCAAGTTGTTCATTTTGTCTTTATGGCCTGTTCTGTATTTTCCTTCTCTTCCTCCCCCATCATTTCTCAGCATAAGCATATACTGATATGCTATTCCATTTCAGAAACACTTCCCTATAATTAATTATGCATAACAAATTGACAGAAATCATGTAGAGATGTAAGCACCCGTGGTCTGTCATTAGGGTGTATGACAAGTGGTATATTGGATGGAGCAATAGGTGGTCAATGTGACATTTCTGTTTTTTCCCTTCCAAACCACTTCTTCGATTAAAATCTAATATCTAATTTGAATTTGTAGTACCTCTGTCAGCTGAGAACTGCAGCTAGAATTTGGGGCTTATCAAATACATTGAGGTCAAAACTTAAACAGTTACACTAGCTTCAATACTCCTTGGTTTTTTAATTATTGGTATATCTTTCTGAAAATTTCACAAACATTCTCAATATTTTGAAACTTTTTTTCCTAAGAGTGCATAGAATAAAATGTGTTCTGACACTTGTTTCTGTGATTCAGTCAATAACTGGGAAAAATAAACTATTGGGTTTTTTAAAAATGTTTGTGATTAATCCCCTTTTGATATCTCAAATTGCAAATTTGAGATATCAAATCCTCCAATCCTCAAGGAAAAGCTGCATTCAATAGAACTGTCAAATAAACAACTTGCTGCCTATGAAAATACTAATATTGATTATCAGCTCACATACTTACACGAGGACATAGATACCAATCTGCTGAGGGTGTGAAAACAAGAATAATACAGAAGTGCTAGAATAACGCTATCCTTTACCACCCTGCATTAAGTAAGTCCTGCTGTTGTGTCCTTTGAAATTAGTCCTGTATTGCATCCCAAAATCTCAATTATCATAGTCTTTCTTGAACTGGTGATAAAAGATCCAGACCAAGCAGATGTTTATTTCATTGTTCATGATGAACTAAATTTAAAAGCTAAAAATTCAGAAAATGGCCAGAGGGACTTCCAGAAATAATATCTGCCTTGAAAAGTTGAAATTTATTTCTGTGATCTCAATATATTTATAATATGTTTTGCAAATTTTTTTTTTCTCTTCTTTGTGGAAGATCTGTGTAAGCCCGATAGCAAAAATGGTTAAATCCCAAACTTGTGAATGTATCGGTGTTAAGTTTCTGCTGTAGTCACTTCTGCGTATTATCCAATATGAAAATACCTAGATGTAATTTAAGCTTTTCTTCTTAAAAGTAGGTAAATCTATGCTTAGTGCCTGATTCATCACTTGAAGTTGAGTGTTCCATGAACTTTCTTGAAAATGGGTTCTGCTACCTGCTGGTGACTAACTTTAAATGCTGACCCTTAATTCTTCCCGTAAGCTGTGATGTTACCTCTGCACAACAATTTTAGTCTCTGGCCTTGGTCTTTGGCCCTGTCTTTTTTTTTAATCGCAGTGTGGGAGATGGAGGAGGGTGGCACAAACCATTTTTGTTTGTTTCAGAGAAAGATGTTTACAACTTTGTATGTATTTTAGAAATTTATTATAACACTTTTTAACTTGTGAGAGGAGTTTCCATAGTAAACTTGAAACCTGTTCTAATGAGGTGAATACAGACTTTTGAATAACAGAGTGCTATCTAAGCTTCCAGAAGCTATTGATGGTGATGCTGCTCGCTTACACCACAGGAGGGAGTTAAACATCAGTCTTTTACATATTTTCAGTTAAAGGCATTGTTTCTTCTTAGTACAGTGCATTTCAGTTTATAAATATGCTCACTTTGACTTGTCTTATGGATTGTCACTGCAAATAGGTTAATGTACAAAATCAATACACAGTGGTAATGTATTGTAACTGTTTACAATTGAACTCTTGAGTACCAATTGATGAGTTTTATCAAGCTATTTAAAAACAGAAATAAAAGTATTTTTAAAAATGATCTTTTGTCTGTGGTCAACAACAGAGCTAGTTTTGCTGCTTCTCCTTCCAGTTTTTCACTGGATAAATACTAGATTCTACTTAAAGAGATCATGTTTCTGACAATATGAAGACAGCGAGTGGCTTTTTCAGAGATACAATTTGAGAGATGTGTGTTTACTGAATACCAAATAAATTTAAAGCCTGGGTGAGAATAAAAGGGCTAAATGCCTTTTGCTTGGTCTTGGAAATGCATCATCTGAGCTCTAGACTAGCTTAATCGTGTTAGCCACCAATATTCATTCATAGACATTCTTCTTGCACAAGGTTTTTTTAGTGACACACCTTAACAATCCAGATACATTCAATCTAATTCCAAGCTATTTCCTAACTAACTAGCTCTGATCTTGTAACAGTTTCATTTTAGAAGGAGAAAGCAAACCATGCTAAATATGTAGAATGGCAACTCTCTTGGGTAAGTGAGGGCAACATCCTGGATGTTTCTCTTCAGGGTTAAAATCACCTTAGTATTAACAGATAGGTCAGACCTTGTTTTTGCTGAATAAAATACATTAAAGGAGTGGAATATACACGTATCCTCTGCTTAATGTTGAGCATTAAAACGCATATTAAAAACAAAACTGAAACCACTCTTCAGATCTTTCTTCTGAAAGTTGCTGTCAGATGACTTTTGGATTCTAGGCTCAAAAGACATAATTAATTTACAGTTTGTGTTTGATCTCAGCATCCTTTGAGGCTGTAAGTGATATATTTTGAGGAAGTATGTTATTGGTATGTGCTGGATTTATTCTGAAAAGAAGTGGTATTGACAACCCTGAAGAAAAGGCTGATGGATACCTTGAGTATAAAATGAACACGTCTACTTTTCCTAACCATGAATGCTGAGAACATCTTTTCCCTCAAAACAAGCATTTGAACAGGAAAAAAAAAAAGAAAAAGAGGGGGGGAGGGGAGGGGCAGGAGAAAAAAGAATGTAATCATCCAGTAAGGTCTGTGAAGTTTCAGCATGTGGTTAGACATCCACAGTTAAGGAAGTGCTATCAATGCTGTCTCTTGCACTTCACTGTAGATTCCGCAGTGCTTCTGGAATTTGCAGGGTACATACTTAAGTAATAGTTTCTAACCTTTTTGGCTGCCCACAATGTTCCAGCCACCCTCCTGTGACAGCAATGTGATCTAGTTGTAACTAGTCATGTTGTCATCACTTTCAGATGGTTTATCAGTAGTTTTATATGTGTTTATATAAATGGACATGATGCCTGCAGTACATGGGGAGCTTCAAGTCAGATTCAAGGTGGCGGCCTATGACTTTGTCGTAGTCTGTTCATCTCATACTGTTGGATCCTATGAGAGCAGCTCATCTGCACAGGAGCCCAAATTTCCTCTATGCAAGTCTGAGATTACCAGAGAAACCTTTTAGCAATTTAGACCCATCATAACATTCTCCTCTTCAGTGTGTTTCTTAGCTCTTGCCTTTTCTAGCAGATAAAAGGGCAGCTTAAAAGTTAAAAATACAAAACAAAAAAATCCTCAAGCCAAACACAAATAACAAAGATTCTGCTGAAGATGATCACATTTCACATTTTTTAAGGAGAAGATTTTTTAAAAGTGGATGCAATGCTTCACCTTCAATTAAAAAATAAAATATTGGGTGAGGATCTTGTTATCTAGGACTGTGGTGTGCTTGTAAAAAGCACATTGTAAGTCTCTTGAGCATTAGGAAGCCCTACATCTATTTGTTATCATAAATATTTTCTAGACATACCAAAATACTCCTTTATTTATCTTTAACCTCATAGTTCAAAGGGAAAAAGAAAAACCCCACACATTTTGGAATTCTTTCAAGTATTATGCATTGTTAAAAGTATTGCCAAGGGCAGAGGACCAAAACCAACACAAGACAAATGCTCACCTCATTGAACAAAAAGCCAACAGCAGTGACAAGCAGGATGTTTTTGATGCTCTTTTTTTTGGCTAGTGGCTGGAGCCCTTAATCACTTTAGCTGGAAGTTATTCTCAAATAACCCTTCTGAGCTCAGTAATCCTGTCTTGCTTTCCATAATAATAAAAAAAATGTTTTCTACAGCAGAGATTCCTGAATTGCCTTTCAGATCTTAGCCTTGCATTCCAAGTATTGCATGCTGCCTGCAAGCATGCATGACCTGCTCCAGAGTTAGAATACTAACAACTTCTGGTCTTTGCTCCCCTCCTTTGACATAAATGCGTTTAAGATTAAAACAACGAAAAATATTTTTATGATATTGTATAGCATCTTTCTAAGGTCTTGCTTGTACATTTTCAGGTGTCTGTCATTTTAGGTCAGGTCTGTAGATGTTGAATTTTCTATCAATCAGGCTGAAAATCAGACTACCACAAAAACTGGATTTACTTATCAAGACAGAATGAAAATTCAAACCTTTATCAAAGTTGGACAGCCTTCGTTTATCTTCTGGTCCCTCTAGCTGCTTTCTGAGTGAGAACATCTGTACAGACTGTAGCAGGTTTCAAGTCCTTCACTTTGATCTACAGTTTGTGTTCCCAACAATCTGTTGGTTAAAATAAAAGCTGTCTGGTTTGTGTTGTCCCTGTCAAACATAATTTTCAGAGATCTTCCTCACATTTTCTCTCTGGTTTATAATCATTGGTTCACAGTTTGTAACTGTATCTTCTGATTTCCTTCTGTTTAGCTAAACTACTTACTTGCCAATGCCAGAAACCTAGAAGGCTGTTGAGATTTTCATCACTGGATGTTTTGTTACAGACAGTTCATCAATCTTCTTTGCTACTTTACAGTTAATTCTAATATACTTTCATAAAGTATCCATAAGGCATTGTAGCTGTTCCTGAATGGATTATTTAGCAGTTTCTCTTTCCTCACATAGGAAGTACTTTTTCTGAAGGCTCTTATTGAAACAGCTCTGTCCAAAGGTTTGATTTCATTTTGTATATTGCTGTTGTTACTATAGTTACTATAAAATAATGCTTTTATCAGTGAAAATACCTCTGGTAAATCTTTGTTATTCACATGTTAAATCCAGCAGTTGATCTGCCTCGGAGGGAACTGCACTTCTGCCTCCTAGCAGATATTCTAGCTGTGATAGATACTGACATACCCAAGATGACTCTTCTCAACCTAACATACAAAAGAGAGAACAACCAAGGGGAAAAAAAAAAAAAAAAGTGCTTTGAACATATTCTGGTTTAATTTTGATAGATTATTTTGCCAGAAACATGAGAAGATGTGAATTACAGCTTGAGACAAGAGGCAACATAAACAGGATCTGATTTTCCTTTATAATAGGAACTCTCTCAAACAGCTCTGATCCCATGGAGGGGGTGGCATCAAGTAAGGTCTGGAAAGGGACTCACAGGAAATAAAAAAGCACAAGTATTTTACATCTGTTTCATGGAAAAGGAAAATTACACTTTTACTATTTTCCCCCCGAGTTATTGCTGTTGTCCTTCCAGTCCTACATAAACTTGATAATGCAGAACTAGACAGTGTAACTAGTCCATTGAAAAGGTGGAGAAAGCAAGCAAGGGTTTTGTGGGGTTTTGGGTTTTCTTTTTTTTTTTTTTTTTCATTTCAGAAAGTGTAATCAATAAGAAAAGAGATCTGATAGGATTTATCTGTTTAAGTAACTTGAAGTGGGTTTAGTAGGACAAATCGCAGCTTCAATCCTGTAATCCAATCACACAAGATCAGTGCTGATGTCTAGCCTTGCTGACTTAATCAGAGCTCCGTAAGCATAAGGATCTCCGCATATGTACCAAACTGCAAGGTCTGGACTTGTGTGTTTTATGGGAATATCCTTAAATTTAGGCCAAGTTAAAAGTCCAGGCCTATTGACAGTAGAGTCAATATGAATCTTCCCAGCAATTCAGACAGAGACAATACTATGTTCCTGAAGTGCTTCGAAATTCATTGCATAATAAAGAATACATAAAAATTGTACTCATAGAAAAACAATCTTAAAATCTTCAGTGTATTATTTTAAAGCAAAGAGTCAGGATTTACCAACTGAGAACTATAAAAATAAGCCACACAATGTCCAAAGTTACAGCATACTGGATGGTCTTCTAAACCACAGAAAACTCCCAGGAATGCAGTTTGTAAAAGGGTATAAATTTGCTACTTTATTTGAATGATTAGGTCGATAACAGCTTTTGCCAAGGATTTTTACATAGCTTTAGTCAGTATTGCTTTTTAATCTTAGATATTCTCACATGAACTGCACAAAGTCATTGCTAACAAGGTTATTATGGCTTTTTATACAAAGTAAGTGTAACTGTTTTGTCCTGGAATATTAAGTTTCTTTTTTGTTTGTTTCTGGACTACACACTGTTAACCTGCAATATGCTGGCGTTTGTATTACTGTATTTAAATTCACATGCTTGTCGTTGGTGTTGCAGTTAAAGAAAGAGAAGTTTAGTATTTTTATCTACTGCTACTGATCAAGAAAATATATCGGACTATCTTCTTGAAATGGTGAGTTAATGAAGTCACACCAGATTACATTGATTAGAAAGTCCTCCCAAGAAATTAGGCTGTTAGAAGAAACAAGTATAAAGAAGTATTTTCAGAACTCATTTTCTTTTCATGGTTTAAATCACAACAAATTCTGCTTTCAAATTAATCTGACAAACATTGTTATGTTGTAATAATGTCTTGTTATTGTATGGAAGAATGCACAGTCAATTTCTCCCAGTTATTCTAAAGGGTGTTGCGACTGACACACACATTGGCAGGGTACTAATAGAGTGTCTCCTTGCAATTTCCACTTATAACAGAAGACACCCCAAGTAACAGTAAATTCAATAATTCAGGGAGAATTTTACATTAATCTTTTGGTAAATGTGCTGTTATTACCAGTGGCTTTATTAAAGAAGTGTTACAGGAGTGTCAAACAATTGCTGATTGTTAGCAGAAAGGGAGGAGAAATGACTTTAATCAGGCAGACTCCAAACTCAGAGGTGGAGTCTGCATCTAAATTTTTGCTAATGGGCTCTGTAAGGAAATAAAAAAGTGTTCCCGTTATTTAACCAGTTATTGAACATGAGGGGACAGTTTTGCCTCTGTGCAAAGCTGACTGAAACCAATGCAGTATATCCACAGCAGCTTTGTAGCAGCCTTCATTCAGGGTCTTTTGCTCAGCATACTCCCTGCATACCTCTAATCCTGTGATCTAGAGATAAAAGACCATTTCATTAACATAAAATATGAAATTGTAGTTTTCTGATTGCCTGTATGTAACCACATATAAATATTTACATATATATATATATACATGCATGAATATCTTTACTTGTTTAGAATAGCTTTCTGCTTAAGTGCTTTCCATACATGATAAAAAGTCTGGTAGCAAAGAATGGAAACACATCCCAAGTGCTACATTAAGCATGGTAAAAGCATACCTTTCTTTTCTGTTCTATTATTCTAGAATTAATAGAATCAATAAAAATCCCAGTGTGATAAAAATACTGCTTTACTTGTTCCCACTGCCTATGGTGAGCATTCTGGAATAACATCTTCAACTGATTACTGGTTTAGATTTCTAAGATGACTGCTTTATCTGCATTTATCTGTCATTACTTGCAGTTTCATAATCTAATAAAGACAACATGCTCTCCTTTCTAGTAGTTTCAAGACAGCCTTTTATTATTTTAGCTGAAGAATATGAAGTATTTATCTCAACTCATATCTGTATAACTCAGCTTTACTAAAACAGAATTAAATACCATGGTTATAAAAAAGAGAGCTTTGTACAAATTATGCAGAAAGTCCAGACCATTTCAGGAAAAAGCAGCAGCTAGAAAAAGAACTGTCAGGATCCTGTTCTTCATGAAGAGCAAATCTAGAAATTCAGTAGAAGCAGACAGGACACCAAAAACTGAAATATAAGAAATGCCTAAAAATACTTCCTGAAGGTGTCCCTCCCCATGGCAAGGGTGCTGGAACTAGATGATCTTAAGGTCTTCTCCAACCCTAACTATTCTATGATTCTATACTGATTTAATCTGTGGAGGAGACAACCATTCTTGTCAACAAGTTAAAAAAGATTTTCACTGTGAGAGAATGAGACATTATTTTAGAATATATATAGTACTCAGATTACAGTCTATTTATCTTGCAAATGTGATTAAGATGTTGAAAAAATTATCTGTTTGTTTAATTGCAGTTATCTGCCATCTTGTTTTTCAGGTTTGGAGTTTTCCATACACGCTGAGTTCTGGAAAAGTCTTACAGATGGGAATAAAGAGCAAGGGCACAATTTTGTTGACCGTGAGAATTTGGCTGTGCTCATTATCCATCTTCTACTGAAATGGTTTCTCTTCTAGCAGGAATACCAGAATGCAGGTCTTACCAGGCCAGAGAGGAGGAATCATCCTTACAGGAAAGAATTCATTCATTCTCAGTTGGTACAATAACTGAACTAAATATCCCACATTCTCATGCTTTTGCAGTGTCCTCAGCCAACAGCAGGTTTCAAAAACTTTTATGTGAAAAGTCTTTCAGGTGTAAATGTACTGTTATTCCTAAGGCTTTCAATTTTTCCCCACAAACATAGGAAATGGAGAAGATAATTCTGTTTAAATGTTGAGCAATACACACTTACTTGAGTAGCTTTGTGGATTAAAATTGTGCAGTAGATATTTTAAATGTGAACCATTTTTATACAAAACATGCTTTAATAGTTCTGCTTTCAAAATTATCTTCACCATCTTTGTTTAATTATGTGTGTTTGGAAATTTTCTATAGCCTGCTGAATGGCACACCTGATTCAGACATCTTGAGAGGAGAGCTTGCATCTGTACAATCTGAGATTTCTGGTATTTGAAAATATAATGGAGCTTTTAAAGATACACATAAAAGAAAGGAAACAAAAAATGTTTAACTGAATTACTTTCTAGGACATTAGTTTTTCAAATGTGTCTATTGTATTTTGTACATTAAGTCAATTTCTTTTTTTTTTACATTACATCCCAAGCATGGCAATTTGCCAACCTTAGCTTTCAGTGATAAATTCTGCTATACAAAGCAAAAGTTTTTATATCTGAGGCCACTTCCTTCTGCTATTTTATCATCTTCCTGGTTTTGTCTGTTTTAAATAAATGCCTTTGTATTTTCACATCTTTTATATGCATGTATACACAGATCCTTTCCTCAATATTTAAACTGATAGTTGCAAGTTGGCAAAGATAAAGTCAGACTGCTGACTTCAATTTCATTGCACTAAGATACTATATGGACGCTTTTATATTACAGTATTGAAAGATCTTAACATATTGATATAAAAGCATTTCCTCAATTTGGGAGTGGGGTGAGGAGGCAGGGGTTGATGTTTCCTACCAACATCAAAATGGAAATAATCTCTGGGTACAGCTATATTTGAGTACTACAGATTGACACATGGAGGCTGGGTTCTCACAGTGAAAACGCGTTATTTTAAAGCATCTTAAATTTAAGCACACTGAAATTTAAAATCTAAAAAGAAATTATGGTGGAGGCAAAACATCTCTCCTTTACTTGTCTCAAGACGTTGAATATTTCTGCCTGAGAAGAAAAGAATCTAGAAAACTCAGCAGTGAGGAGAAGCTAGAGAGATCCCTGCATACGCAGCGGAACCCAAAGAAAATTAAGGGAAAGGAGCACTGAATTAGGAGTGGTCAGGGAGGAGAATGAGATCAGAGGAAAAAAGTTGAAGTTGCAATTCAGCACACTGGAGAAAAGCTTTTGGAGCTTACAAGGAAAAGAAGCTGTCCCTGATGTCACTGCCCATTTTAGCAGTCTCTCATGAATTCCTCTTTCCCACAAAAAACTGTTACTAAGGATGTAAGCTGCAAATCATCATGTACAAATCTTTTTATGAAGACGTTTTTGACATTGTTCTGTAGACCTATTGTTCTTTTACAACTATATTAATAGTCTAAAAATAGCAAGGGCAGTTCTATCATACTTAAATTACAATTTTGTTTCTTAAGAATTATTATTTTATACTTGCTGATTAAGATCACAGAAATCCTTTTCTGACCACAGAGGCATAAGGTACCAAATTCATCCTTCATGTAACTGCACTGAGGTAAATGGAGTTACATAAGGAATTAATTTGACCTGTCTCCTCCATTTCCTTGGAATATTTCTTTGGTTTAGTGCTTGCCAAGTTTTAACTTTGCCTCTCCCTTGCTTAACATATTCTTGTGGTTAGAGACAGTTTTTCTTTCCTTAAGACTACAAGGAGAAACACAGCAGGAGAAAGACAATTAAGGTGAAGATCTGCTTTTTAAATTGAAAGTACACTTCAATTATGGTAAGAAAATACCAAGAGCTTTTTGTTTTGGTATAGAAGTGCAGGGGATTATACTTACACTCATGAGGATATGAAAGGAATAAAATAGTATGTGTAGCCATAAAAGGGGAAGGATTTAAGTGATGTTTTTCTGCCTCGTGTTTCTTTCTAACTGCAGCATTTGGAATAAATAGGATCCTTTCTTGGTTAGAGACAGTAAGAATTTAAAATATGACACATCGGCTTTTAAAAAAGAATTGCCTCCCCTTTTCATCTGAACTCAACAGGAGCTATGTATTCAAAAGTAACCTAGAAGAGAAGCTGAAGGCATGCTCTCACCAGTATACAACTCTTATTTCATGGTAGAATAAATTTAGGTTTTGGATGGTAACATGGCACAAAATTCTTTGTACAAACTCAACCCACCAGTACAGGGTTACTTAAAACCCAAAACCATCACAAAACAAGGAGTGGATGGGTTTACTCCTGATGATTTCACATTAGAGTTGGTATGATTTGTCTTCCTGTTGGAGGTATAAAGCCAGGATAAAGCTTTGTCTAAACACTGTAACACATAGCTGGCTAATCATGACAGGAATGCAACTACATGCTCGTATTTGATCTTGATCAATTTATTACCATTAGATGCTCTAGCATTGCAGATCTGCCATTAACAACCATGTAAGTTTGACTATATGCATAGTTTGAGAAGGGCTGAGCATCAGGGGTCAGAAATTGAAATTGATGGTGAGTCAGTGGTTCAGAATAAGGTTAGAATTATGCAGGGATATTGTCTCCACTAGCAAGATAAGTGTCCAGCAGCCTGCCCTCCTTCCTTCCACACCATCTGTGTGTCACAGTCTACCAATGCTGTAATTGTGCCAATGCAACTGTTCATGGTACCAGAGCTTGAACTTAGTCAATGGAATAATTCTGGTTAAAAATGACTGGTTTAGGCAGAACTTTTAGAATCCGGATTGAGTAATCTGATTTACAGCATGGCTTCACAAATGGTTGCATGAACAGCTGAGAGGGCATTAATAGTCACAATCATTAGTTGCCAGTTCCTGCTCCTGTCTAAAGTTATGGTTCATATTTATTAAATCCAGATTTGTGCACTGCTGACTAGCCAGCAGCAAGATCTGAGCCAGCTCATGTGGAGATATGCAATTGCATTTCAGATGCTCACTGGTGAATCAATGAGAGCACCTGGTCTAACCCTTCTAACACTGTATGTCACAAGCAAGTCCAGTTTGTCACTTGGCTGCCACATGTACCATGGGATGCCAGCCCTCTTACACTGTGGAGTTGTTTAAGAAGGCTTCTCCAGGCAGGGAGGAGGAGGGAACTGTAGAGGCCTCCCATTATTAGCACTACTACAATAAATCCTTCAACTGCTGCTGTATGCATGCAGCTAGAGCAGGACTGGTATGGTTTGCAGCCCTGCTACAGCTCCCAGTATAGCATGAACGAGGAATTTCAAATACCCAGGTCCTGGCGAGACTGGGAAGTGGTATGTGGTAGTACATTTAACCATCCCAAGCTGGAGTTAGCCAGCATAGGTAAATTCACAGACTGTGGCTACTTCTCAGGGTGTGAACAGAGTCTGGTCTTAATCAGTGCACCCTCCTTTGAGAATTACTTTATATCAAGTTCTATCATTTTCCTGAGATAGAAAAACCCTCTCAAGCTTCATGCAAAATTCCACTTATGATCTTTTTCAGCTTATGTCCTTTAAATCCAAGTCCTCCTTTTCTGTTATTTTAGGCACAGCTTTCACGCTAGAAAGCATTCTGTTTGTGTCTAGTACTATGTATGCATAATTAATACAGGTAAAACAAGTTCTAATGCAAAGTATGTTTCAGATTCTAAGCATTACAGAGTCGGTGGACCTCCACAATTTTTAATGCATTTGGTTTTTCTCAGTGGTGCATTCTGGTGTTCATTACTCAATGACTCATCAGTGGCCCTATCAGTGTTACACAATGGAAATAAGCACTGACTTCCAAAACCAGTTATATTTGATGTTAGGAATAGATTAAACTCATTTAGAAGTCTTAAAAAACCCAACAACCTCAAAATAAGTCAAGAATTAGAATCTGAAATAAGCTGCAAATAAAATTCAGAATATGATTTAGAAGTTCATCTGGAGAAAAACTCATGCAAAATTCTTAGAAGAGGGGCATCTTTAACTTTGGGAATTTTGACTATTTTAAGAGAACAAGCTTCCTGTGCATACAAAAAAGCATCATTCGTAAAAGGTGTTTGACTTGCTAAGCTTCAGCTTTGATGTCTCTGAAAGCAATATAAAATATCTGCATGTAAATTTTTCTTGGATTAAATGAAAAGTGCAAACACTTTTGAAACCGTTAAAAAAAACAGCAAACAGGATTTTTCCAGCTGAGACAAATACGGTATGTGTGACAGCATGAACATTTTAATAAACAATACATGGCTAAAACCCGTCTGCCAGACAGAGGAAGTCAAAGAGTTTGCCTTAGGGGCTTAAGAATACCAGGTTTTCAAGTACTGATAAATTAAAAATTAAAAAAATAGAGATTAAAAAAAAGACATAATGATGGACTATGACCTTCCTGCCTGGAAACTATTAGGTATTGCTTCTTAAAAAATAAACAAAAGTATTCTTTAATACAATGGCCTAGTATCAATGACAGTGATTCTGACTACCAAGAAGATATTGTCTTGGGAAATGTAATGCTTGCACCATTTTTCTACAAACATGAGCATCTAAGTGAGCAAGTAGTAAAATCATAATAACAAAACCACATAATTCTAGCTTACAAAACATTGCACCACATCTGTATTCTTTAAGATTTAAGATATTCTTTGACAGATATATCTATTCTTTAAGATAGATCTATATTCTTTAAGAATGTATTCTTAAGACTGTACCAATGTTCATGTCTTTGAGATTAACTGTTCTCCTTAAGGGTAACTTCTTGCCAAATCTAACAGAAGTTACAATAAGCCAGACTTGTAAATTAGTGATGTCTTGACTGAATGCATGAAATGGGAATACCTGCATGCAGGATGACTACCTCCTCAAATAAGATTTCAAAGATTCTTTCTTCCTTCTGACAGTAAGGTGCATTATTCCATCTCCCTGTATCTGATACTGACGCCTGGTCTGATGGCACAATGGCAGTTACTTTACTTCTTTCTGGATTAACAGAAAATTCAGAATTGTATTTCTGGTCTTTGAATACAATGTTAGTATCTACTTTCCAATTGCTAGTCATGCAATGAACATCATCACAGCTCATCCTTTTGATTTATCAAATCTATCATCATACAATGGAGTTTTACATCACTGAAACATTTACATTACTGAAAGAGGAAACTTAAAGTAAGACTAGGCTTTTTTATTTCTACAAGTAAACTGAAGATGAATAATGAAGATGATTTTTTTTTCCCCCAGAATTTCCATTAACAAATAAAGAACAATCCAGAAAAAAGGGAGTCCACTCTTGCTGAGAAAAGGATGTGGTAACCTTTTCTACTCTTGAATTCTTTGATTATTAAAAAAAAGAAGAAGAAAAAGGAAGGGTAAAGAGTAATTTTCATTTCCAGCCAGTATTGCTTGGAATCTGCTTCAAATTGAAATCCATAGAAATGGTTTAATATTTAAGGAGCCTTTCAGACCACAAAAATGTGATAATGTCATGTAAGGGATTCAGTTGCCTACACTGACTCTCTGTGTAAGGACAAATGTCGTAACAGATGCGCTCCTGACCCCTTAAAATGAAAAATGACATGATAAATTACTGCTTAGTGGAAACTGAATCAAAACAGATAGTAAACTATCCAAAGAGAGGGAAAGAAAAAGGAAAAAAAAGACAAAGTGTATTACCTGAAAATTCAGCAAATAACTACATTTATCATTAAAGGATCAACCCTGCCAACAGCAGGTTTTGGAGAAAGCCCAATTTTCCCCAGAAATAATTTAAACAGACCAGCTATTAGACTATTATTTACACGAATGACAGACTATGAAGTTCTTCCAACACAGAAGGTTAGATTTGTGGATACAAAACTGGCAAAGCATACTTGTGGTAAAAATAGAGCTATGACTACAGAATGGACTGCAAGAAAGAAAAGCAAAACAAAACAAAAAAAGATCAAGCAATCTTTAGGAAACTGCTGATTGAAACCTTATTCATATGGAGAGAAAAATAAAATTCATATGCATTTCAAAACAGAAGAATGATCAAAGCTCCAGAAAACAGAGTAGATGTGAGAGAATTATTCACATGAGTAGGAAGTAGTTTATTGGAGTGTATCCTAAAATTTGCTGAGATTGTAACCTGTCTTGCTGCCTGTCATCTTTGTTGGTAAGGAACTACCCAGTATTTAATGATAGTGCCATTGTTACTGGTGAATTACCCAAAACTATAGAGTAGTTCTGCTATGGTAGAACTACTATAGCTATGATGTAGAAATATGACTGTAATTCTTTAGTTGATCTTGTACATTTTCAAAAAAACTATTCCTGACCTAGTTAGGTTTACAGCCAGACATGAGACTTGTTTTATACACAGGAAAATGAGACAACAAGGTAAAAGATTTGATCTTTGAAGTTTCTACTGCACACCTCACTTGAAGATTAAACAGCTTTGACCAGTAAGCACCTTGTACTCAGAACTAATAGTTTTATGACTAGAACACTTGCAGATCAGGGCCATGCAAAAGTAAGTCTCTTTATAATATACACAATATGTATGAAAATTTCAAGCTTTAAGGAACATCTGCCATCATTTCAGAGACATACAGCCTTGAGAAGACACTGTAATGTCAATACTCTTTTGTACTGTGTATCATTAATAAATCCTCCTACTGAAATGGTACTGGATAGCACAGACTTTCCTTGAGAGGGTATTGAATGACATATATTTCAAAGTTACAGTCAGCTACATTTTCAGTAATGCAAAATACTGAAAATTTAACTGTTTGCTCAAGTTAGTGATGCAGTTATAATAAAGAACATTCTGCTTATCTCACAAGTTTGGAATTGTCTGATTTTACCATGAAGTTTATATAAAATCTTTGCTATTAATTTGGAGAATTTTATAACTATGTATTGCTTCCATGAAGTCAATAGGAATTTTGCACTGAATTAGTGGGAGGAGGACTGTTACCTGCAGCTCACTCTTCTCTTCTACTAGACTTAGTGATCGGGCTATCTTTTATTTTGCACTAGAATTTTCTGTATAACAAAAGTACATTAAGTTATACTGAAATATAGGAAGGAAGGGAAAAAAAATACTGTCAAACAAAAACAACAGATGAAATGAATATATTTTATATAAAGGTGGAAAACAACAGATGAAATGAAAGCAAATAATCTGCGATCAATTATGAAGTTAGAATTTTTCTCATGAACCAGATTCCCCTTTAATGTAAATTAAAAGTTTTCTCAGTGTGCAAAAATATTCAAAGTCCACTGTCGGTTCATCTGCATTCAGACTTATTTTAAAAACATCCCATAATTGCACTTTATAGGCACACTTTTCAAAATAAATCCCTTATCAAGGTAATGCTTCTGGTTTATGTAATCATATCCTTTTTATACACTAACTTACTAAACTTATAACAATATTTAATTTAAAACATGAAATACAGAGGAGTATTTTAAAGGTTTGTGATATTTATGGTTTCTAGATGAGGTAAAACGCTTTATCACCAGAGCAGCTGCCAGAGCCCAACCTCAGCTCTCAGCAAAATGGGCTGTAATAACCACCTATTAGCGGCAGTGTCAAGAGGTGAGCGCTTCCGACACAGCTTCCTAGACTGTGCTCTGTCCCATGCCAGTCTACAAGAGGAAAATGAAAAACCTGATATTTTCCTGTTGGCTGACCCTTTCCCCCCACAGCTTCCTTTCTGAATAAGATTTTGACACCAAAGGTTTAAAAAAAATAAAGAGGGGTGCTGCTTAAGAAGGAAGGAAGGAAGGAAGGAAGGAAGGAAGAGTGGCCTGTGCCAGCACACTTCTGCTTACCTTTACACAGACTGCGGAGGCTGCTGACATCCGGACTCCCATGGTATCTCACCGACGATCTTTACTGAGAACTTAAAAAATCTCACGGATCTTTTGACTCCTAGGGCAGTAAGCAGGCAAATCCTTTCATGTTACCAACACAGACAATACAAATCAATGCAAAACCCTGTGCCACACATGGGGAAATAGTCTCTACACAAGGCTCTTCATGACCCCTGTGGCAGGGGATGCACCCAGCACCTCTCCAGCACCAGACCGGACCCAGGAACAAGGAGCAAGCAAGAATCATAAGAAAACATGCAGAAACATCATACACCTCAGGTCAGAGAGCTGACCCACCTTGTCCCAATTCACGACACGGCTTCAGGCCGGCTTGGCTCTCGCCTTCCTGTCACCCCCTGCTCTTTGCCCCCTTTAGACCTCTCTAAAAAAGTCAGCAGCTCTGCAGACATTTTCTGGCCACCACAGACCCCAACAGACAACCCCAACCGACACGAAACCCAACTGACTCGACGGCTCCCCTCAACCTCTCCCGCTATCGCCCTCAGGCTACTCGCTTGCCGGTGCCCCGCAAGCCAGGCTCCTCCTGGCGCCCTTGCCCCCTGCCCGCCCTGACAGCCCACGGGGAAGCCGGCTCAGGCGCCTCAACGCTGCCAGGCCGCGCCGTGCGAAACCTGCCGGCAGGGAGCACCGAAAAGGAGAGGCGGGAATGAAAAACGGAGGCAACCCCCGCCCCCGGGGCCCCTCCGCCGCAGGGCATGGCCAGGGAGCTGCCGCCCCCTGAGGGGAGGAGGCAGCGCGGCGGTGGCCCGCGACCCTGTGGCGGCGGGGGCGGCGGCACGGGCCGGCCGGGCCTGCCTCCCCCCCCCCCCCCGCTCCTCCGCGGGTCACATGAGAGGGGCGGGCGGCTGGGCCGAGGCGGCGGGTGCCGCTGGGGCTGAGGGAGGTCTGGGCGGAGAGGGACGGGGCAGAGGGCGACGGGGCAGAGCCGCGCGGCGGCGGCGAAGGAGAAGCGGCGACGACGCGCCGAGCGCTGCGGAGGGGGCCCCGAGCGAGTGGAGCGAGCCCCGGGCCTCTCTTAGCCGCGGCCGTTGCGGAGCGCCCTGCTTGCGGCCCCAACATGGACGAAGAGGGCGGCGGAGGCGGCGGCGGTGAGTGGCGGGGTTGTGCGGAGAGACGCGGCCCCTCACCTGGCCGACGCGAGCGCAGTGAAGGCGACCGGGGCTCCCCGTTCCCGGAAGGGGGGGTCGCTGCTCGCCCTCCCGAGGCCGTGACACTCGTCGCGGCCCCTCCGTGCCCCACGCCGCGCCCTTCCCTCCGTGCGGAGCTGCCCGCCGGTGCTGTGCCCCCGTCCTGCCCGGCGCTGAGGGACTGTAACAGCGAGCACCGAGCAGCTCCCGGGAGCGGGGAAGCGTCGTGGCGGGGCTGGCCCTGTCGCCGGCAGGCACAATGGGGGCTCTGTGCCCCGCGGCGGGCGCCCCCGCGGCCGGGAAGGGTCAGGCGGAGGTGGGGGGGAGGCGGGTTTGCTCCGGCTCGGAGGGGTTCGGGCACAAAGGGGGCGGCCGGGCAGGGCAGGGGGGTCCGCGTGCCCCCGCCGCGGTGACAGCCCCGCGGCATCGCCGCACTCCTGCGGGCAGCTGCTCGTCTGCTGGGAGAGGGGAAGAGGGGAAAAGAAGAGGAAAAAAAAGTGTGTGTCTTGCAGTGTGCGAGCAGCGAACAGAGTAATTGAGCTCTGCGAGGGCTCTGTTTGTGTGTGTCATCTTAATGGAGGCTCGGTGATAATCACGGGGTGGTTCATCCAGTTTAAACAAGGTGAACTCTTTGTAAAGGCAGAGGCGTTCATGTTGCCATATACTACTTTTAGAAAATCCGACTCGCATCTTGGGGGAGCTTTTATTCTTCATTTTTATCTCTCGGAGACCGGCTTGAGCACCGTCCCAGTTTCAGGCGCTGCAGACTTGCAACACGCTTCCCTCCTTTAATTTATAATGTGTTTTGCGAGTGCGTGTGTAAAGCTGCTGCCCGAAATAACCAGTTCTTGTGTATCATCAGCGATAATGGTGGCTGAGGAGTAGCTGATCCTGCCTTGGGGCAGAGGGATTGACTTGAGTGGACTGCCCTATATTCTCTGTGACTGTCTGTGGCGGTGGTACAGAATGAAGTGATGAGGCTGTATCTTAAATAAAATGCTGAACAGACTGCGTTTGAATGCATTGGCTGATTTCTGAATAGGTAAAGTAAGGGCTAAACCTTGTATGATTAATAGTTGCACGGTGCTTGCTAATTCTAGATATAATTGCCCAGAACTCGGAAATGAAGTGGGTGTGGTGTTTGTTTTGACAACTTGAAAAAAAAACCAACCCCAAACTGATGAATCAGAAAAATCATTCTTCAAGCAGTTGTCTGGAAAAGTGGCCATTTCTCAGCAGCATTTCTGCTCATTTTGTCAGTGATAGACTTAACTCTTAAAAAAAATCTGAAAACAAAAGACAAAACGAGACAGTCCTGAGAAGTTATTATTCAAAACAGTTGAACACTGTAATTGTAAAGAGCAGAAAGCTCATTCAACTCAAAATATGTTATTTTCACAGTATTATGGACTTGCATCTGTAGTTAAGGGAGATGAACATGCTTGTTGTTGGCATTAACCCTGTGTAATATAGTACTTAATCACATGCAAGATGTAAACTAGAAAGTGGACGTATTGCTGAATCAATCTTTGATAAGATGTTAAGCATTTCGAAGTTGGATTTTCATTGGAGGAGAAATACTCAGGACCTCGGGAGGAGATGGTTTATATTTAGCTAAAGGCTGGTTCTATAGGTGAAGCCGTATTTTTACCTGCCATGCAAGTGAAGGTATTATTTATAACTTCATATCTCATTAATACACATGTTGTTTCTGTGGGGTCAAATTACAGTACAGTTTATGTTTCTCCTTATGTGACTTCATTGTAAAACAACTATGGACTAATAAGACTGGAAATTTTTTTGCAGTCAGTGTATTTGGTGTTTTATGTTGTCGTGTTGTGAGTATTGCATTTTTTTTTTGAGTAGGGATCCAGTCTGGCTTTTTCTTACGGATCACTGTCAGTTTGGAACATCAGCATTAGTTAGGTGATTTCCAGCTAATAAACTGGTATTTTGAACTGAAAGTTTGGCATTTTGTTTTTTATTTATTTATTTTCTAACAATAGAGAGCTTGTGGAAAGTGTGGATTTGACAGCCAATTTTAAAATCCTTTATTGCTGCTGAGTGGTGGTGCTCATGGGGTAGGAGTCTTGACTAGGGCAGTCCAGTGTTTTGAACCTCTGCAGGACATTTGCAATCCTCAAATCGTACTGAGTGGGAAACTCAGAGATAAGCATATCTCTGTGCACAAGTACTTTAGGAAGTATGCAAAATTATTTGAGGACTGCACAGAATCACCCTAATTAGAGACTTGAACTAGATAAGCATCTAAATATCTAGGACATTAAACTGTGATTCAGAAGGTAAACTGCTATTCCCGGCTCAGTTCTGCATGCTGCCCCTGCTCTTCAGTTTAATTTGCGTCCGATGCTTCAGTTCCCATATTTGTCAAATGGGGTCAGTTGTTTTACCACCTGTGATAAAAACTGTGAATGAAAACAGAGCTGTGTAAAGGATTTATTATTTTAGAAGCACTTGATGGAAGAGAAATGTTAATTAAGAGAATTGTTCTTAGTAGCTCTTTTGTATGTGGAGCCCTAAATAGGGGCATGCGTTTATGTTATACAATCCACTTACGCATAAGCCTCCCATTGATTTCAGCAGAGGCTCTGTGCATGGATTATTGATGTGATATGATCTGAGTCGGTTGGTGTCTGTCTCAACCTTCTTTTGTGTTCTGATTAAAATATCTCTGTGGTTTGCTTAAGCCAGGAAATTTCTCCTCCTCCCTCTCCTCACTTGGTTTAAACCCACATCTTTTGTGATCTGACTGGGGCTTTTCGTGCATGCTTACTGTTACATGGTGATGGTACCAGTGCACTATGATCCTCATATTGAATAGTGCTGTTGGCAGCAGGTGCTATGGCTGCACACTGCTAAACAGTAAGCGATCTTCTGTATAGTATCAAAAAACAGTCAGTGCTGAAGCACAGAATAGTACTTCTCTTTGTTTTTCTGAATTTGAGTCTAGTTATGCAGTAGCTTTGTAGTCTCCTAAATTCAACTCTGTGCCATTCCTCTTGGAAAAACTGTAAGATTGAGTGCTTACCAGCTTCCGTATGTATGTATGTTTGTTTTAAGCTGTCTCTACAAAGGGTTCTAAACAGACATGCCAGAAAGTTAAAATCCTGCTTCTACTTGACAAATAGGCCAGATTACAGCCCTAATTGTGGCATTGAGGTTTCCCTGCTGCGCACCAAATTCTGTGCTTTATTTCTGAATTTTGAAGCTTTTTTTGGGAAGAGAGCAGTTCAATTGCCAAGCTCTGTTAGTAGTTGGCTGTACTTGCCAGGGAGTGTGCCAGGTAGCGCGTTGATTCTGTTATGTAGACAGACGTTCATGAGGAACTAGGCCGAGAGACCAGATCGTCTTGCAGAGGACTGAGAAGAATAGATTTGCTGCCAAACCAGATTTAGCAAGATGACTTCTGTTCCTTTGCAGGACAAAGCAGTTATCCATTTATAGGTAAAGCTGTTAAATGTAACGCACACACCCCAGATTTGTCCTAGGGAAAAAAAGTTTTAAAATTAATTTAAAATAAAATATGTCTCACTTTTAGACCTGAGCAGCCTGATCTTTTCTGTTCTTTTCACATTGCAGTTATCTTTCAAAAGTAGATGTTAAAGATAGAAGAGTGCATGTGGCTTCCTCATGGTTATAGACATTTGCTCTGCATTTAAGACTAAATCTGCATAGTTTGTTTATAATAAAAGAAACTCATAAGAAATGTATTTTAACACAGAAGAACATTAAATGTTTCACTCCCTACTCATCAAAGTGGATAACTTGTACCGGTAGTTTTAAAAAGTTGTGCCAAGAGGTCTTCAGAGGAGGACTTGTAGTTCTAAGTAGCCCTCTAAGGAGATGCCAAGAATATAAAAATGCACCTGAGTGTTAGGCTAAGCACATAGATTGATTCTAGGGAAGGAAAAAGAGCAGATACAGAGAGAGAACACAAAAAACTAAATGACATGAACATGACTTTTATCAGCCATCAGAGCTTCATGCTGCCTTTTATTGCTAAATAAACACTTCTTCATGATGAATTAATCTCATATTTGTATAGATTACCTGTCAGCTCATGAGTATCTTAAATTTTGGTTCCCAAACAATTTAATCTGTTATCATTTTAATAAAAAAATGCCATAATAAAATGTTAATAATTGTGAATATTAGTTGTTCTGGTGGAATCAGAAAATGGACTTGTTAATGGTGCTAACACATTAAGGGATTTTTTTTTGCCTAATGTTCAATATTTTTAGCTTGACTTGGAAGAAAACATGAAATTTTTGCTGATACAATTTCCAGAGGTTGTCAGTTGCCAAACTTGCTGTTTTCCTTTATAATGGTATTTGGTGACTTGGGATCAGCAATGTAAGTATGGCATGGGTTTAGGGGAGCATTGCTGCTATAACGTAACATCTGTGTTATAGGAAGAAAGCTGTAGGATTTACTTACAGGAACAGAGTGCACTTAGCAGAATAACGTCCAGGAATCCTAGTAATAGCTATGTGATAGTAGGGTCCCCATGTGCTACTGTTACCAAATGGATATTGCAATCTTTTAATATCACTGAGGTTATAAGAGCTTTCACCAGTTGAGCAGCTGCAGATGATGAAGCAACACGCTGTTTTCCAAGATAGAGTCTGCAGTTCACATCAAATTTATCAATCTCATCATATTTTTTGCCTCCCCTCTTTTCTTTATAGGATTTTGAACACTTTTTCAAGGGAAGACAAATGAAATATGTTGTGGCTTTCCTCTGGTTTCTTCTGCTTGCCATTTTTTTGTCCTTTAAGTCTCTCTCTTCCTACTACAACAGAAACCTTTTAAAAGCTTTAAACCGTTTTGCTTATACTGTAGCTGCATCTTACCTGCTTCTATCTTTTATCCCTTCTTTTCCCTCCCAGTGCAAAAATGCTTTAGTCTGTTTCTTTTCACACCCCATCTTTGGCCCCATTTACTTTTTGAACTACCGGTCCATTTCCTTTTCATGTTGATAGTCATTGAAAGAGCTGGTTGCAGTCACTGTCTGAAGAGTGTCTCTTCCAGGTTCATCTTAGGTCCTTTCCATACTTGTCCTGACCCCTTGTACTCAGTACATTCTCTTCCTCTTCTTTGTCCTGCCAGCTGCCTCTAGTACTGTTTACTATACTTTTCTTTTTGAAATCTTGCTCTTTTTTGGCTTCTTCGACTGTTCTCTCCTTGTTCCTCTCCTGTCTTGTTAATTGCTTTTTCGTTTGGAAGATAATCTTTCTGCTTCCAACTTTTTTTGGTGAAGATATACAGGACTCTCTGCTTGGTTTAATGCTCTCTTCCTCTCTACGTCTTGTTTCCGGATAATCAAATTTGCAAATAAAAATGGAACTATTGTATTTAAACTGGTGACTTGCAGCATATACCATGTGCTCTGGGTCCAGTACCATCTGTCCCAGCTAACATATTGGCTTCTTTGACATCTTAAGATTGCATAATTGTCATCTTAAGTTTAATGAGTCTAAACCAGAGCTCTTAATGTTATTTCCACCCACTTCCTGGTTTTTTTAGGATGTCTGTAGATGCTGATATCCCAAGTGGTTATTGACAAGTAAATAGTGAAGTGTTCTAATTCATTCTTTCTCAAAAAATAGTCTGTAGAAAAGTTATAATAAAAATGGCAGTAATTGTAACACTTTTGCAATCTCAAAGTTACAAAATAAGTTACATTCTCCTATGCAATATTAATTTTCCCATTTGAACACACATATAGATTAAATATGGTTATGGGATCACACGTGATATTTTCTGTAGGCTTCTGCTTTGGGCTAGCCAGCATGTAGGATAGTGTTTTGTGATAGCTGAATGGATCTATATGAATTTTTCCCTCCTTTTTAAAGTAAAGTGCTAATTAATGATGTCTGCTTCATTTTGTTTCCTTATAGTTCATGAGTACTTGAGCACGTATGGAAGAATTGCACTTAGTGAAAAGTTTGGACATATTGACTGTGTGCTTCATTCACAGAGGATAAAAATAAGTAGTTAGCATCTGGTTTATTAGAAAAACCTGTCAATTTATAGAACTGTGAAGCAGGAATCCCATAGCAGTGAAGAACATGTGCTATTTTACTTTTAAGATTTACAGAAGCAAAGGAAAAATTTCTGCCTTCTTCACTGTGCATTCTTTTGAAGCAATATGTTGTATAGGAAAGGTACGTGACTTAAATAGTAAAAGCATATTTAATTATGCCATTTGTATAAATTTAACATCTAGCAAATTGTTTTTAATTGCATATGACTTCCTTCTTTTAATTCCAACAATTTCATGGGAAAACTTAGTATTGCAAATTTTTTGGACAGCAGTATTTCCTCTTAGTGGGATAGACACACAAAATCCACTAGAAAACCATGTGTTTTGTGGTCCTCTGAGATTTGCCTGAAGAAGGAAATAGCTTGACCTATTTGGTTGCTATGAACTAAAAACATTCTTGTTCTCTTTTTTTTTTTTTTTTGTGTGAACATCTGTGTCACATTTATTTCATTACTTTCTGAGGTTCTTTAAACCCATTATTTAGTAATATAAAGTTTTATTTAAGGAAAATAAAGTGATGCATAGCTGCTCCCACAATTTCATTGAACTTCTGATATCTGCTTATACATGGGTATGATAAAAGTGGGTAGATTTCACAATAAAAGGTGACATGTTAAAAGGCAAATACATGCATTATCTAGTATTTCCTAGGAAAAAAGTGTTTGACATATTCAATCTTACGGAGTTAACAGGAAAGGTTGCGTGCTAGAACCTTGTGAAATCTAAATCAGAATCTCATCTAGGATATGGAGTACTGAAGATCTTTGATCTAATTTTTCAACAGGTTGGGCTTCTTGGCCTGGTTTTACTAATTAGCCTCATTTTCAGATGTTCTGTTTAGTATAAAAAGAAATAGTTACCTTACACCAGTATATGGAAGGTGATATTTAGCAACCCAATAGAAATTGTACCAACAAGGATAGATTTTATTGGAAGACTATTAACTAATAATTCTTCTGAATTCCATAGGAAAATTCTTCAAAAGAATAGTGGATCAATTAATTTGTGAAAGTTGAATCTGATTTCAGCTCTGGCTTTTGCTATCATGTCCAAGGGCTCAGTTGGATTTCGAGGAGCGGCTGCTGTTCTTTGCAGATGCGGGTCCTTAATACGAAAGGAGAAAGTCTTTGATTTTTAGATGAAATTTCGTGAGTTTCTTAACAAAACAAAAAAGCTGTGTGAGAACGATGAAATGCAGGTCAGGTCTGCCAACTCTCAGGGTATGGAGAAGGCTGAACAATAACTGTGGGAATTAATTTTAGTGGCTTTTCTACCCAGCTACAGGTTCTCACACAGCTTGTAGGAATACCTACCCTCAGTCAAATGATATTGAAATTGGGTGCTACCCTACGCATACTTTGGAAGGAGGAGTTGATGGATAGGAAAAGAAATATGTCCAGTCTCTGCTGTGCTCACTCTCATTCTCACACACATGCATGCACAAAAAAAGGCTGAAAAAATTGGCATCTGCAAGTAAGGGAACTGCCTCTTACTGTTTTATCTAAGAGGAACTGTAAGATGTAATCATTTAATGAGTCACCTCTACGTTTTTATACAACTGCCTTGTTAATAGTCAGTGTAACTTCTCCCATGGAGATGTGTGGTGTGGGTTTTATTTATTTATATTTTTTACTATCTGATTCATATTGCAAAATACCATTCAGGTTCTTTTCTTGTTTAATTCCAAGTATTCAAGAGTCTGTATTTGCTGTTACATTTTTGCTTTCATGTACTGTAGATATCATGTTCCTTAAGATCCTTGTTTAGCTCATAAACAGTGTTGTCTGTAGGGTCAAATTCGGACATAAACAGATCCTGTTGCCTTACTACAAGAGAGGGGTAATTGTCAAAAGGGACATTTGTAATTGTATTGGATATTATAAAATAAAGAATTATGGTTGCTTGAAGCAGTATTTCTTATATTCAGTAGTCGGATTCCCAAACAGTTTTTTTTTTCCTTTCTTGCTCATGTAAGTTTGGATTAATGAACTTCCTGCCTAGTCATTCTAATACACAAAGGAGGAATTTTCCCACTGGGCTGTGTACTCTGTCTGAGTATGACTTTGACCACTTGCAAATGCAATTTTTGAATTTGTAAAGCTGCTGCATGTTTTTGTTTCAGTATCTTGACCAGCTAGGGGATGTGGAGCAAAGTTTTCCCAGAAAGTTGAGGTTAAAGTGGCTGTAAGAAGAGATGGTGGCTCTGTTATGGAGAAACTCTGTTCCTTGGGAAGAACCTTTCAAGTTAAATGTGTTCTCTGACCATGAAACTCCTAATGTGTACAAACCAGGGGCTTGGTCCTTCATAGGACTGTTCGAGTCCTCCTTGAGAAGGCCAAATGGGCCTAACCTCTTTGTTGTACCTATAAAGTGCTCAGTTTCTGATTGCCCACACAGGAGCAACTGTGTACAGACTGTGCGGCCTGATGATCCATTGTAATAGATGTATGGACTTTATTGTGTGGGGTAGGTTAATGTGCATCTATATATTGTTTTGTTGTTCTCCATATACTATGTTCTCGGTTTTTGTTCTAATTTTTTTAATGTCTTTATTTTCCTTTTTTTTTTTTTTTTTTTTTTTTTTCCCTTTTAACTGAAAAGATTCTGCTTGGGACCCACCCAAAACAAACACGTAATATTTCAGGAGCATACCTTCAAGAGCCTTTATCAGGCTGAAGTAATCTTTGGTTTAGTCTTGCATTTTATAACCCTACTATATGTTAGGTTAGATATAAGGAAGATATAAGGAAGATAGATATTAGATATAAGGAAGATAGTTATTAGATATTATATTAGTTCTTTACTGTGAGGGTGGTGTCACTAGAACAGGTTTCCAAAAGAAGTGGTAAATGGTCCATCCCTGGCCGTGTTCAAGGGCAGGTTGAACAGAGCCTTGGGTGACGTGGTCTAGTGTGAGGCACCCCAACCCATGGCAGTCAGGTTGGAATTAGATGATCTTCAGGTCCTTTCCAACCCTAACTATTCTATGATTCTATGATGATTCTGTATTAGTTGGGGAAAACTCATTCTGCATGTGGTATCAGTCAGATAAATGCCTAAATGGGTAGTCCATGTTATGGAGGTATATGTTTATAGTCTTAGAAGTAACTTTTCAGTACAGCTTTATTTTTATTTAACTTGCTCTTCCACAAGTCAGTTTTAACCTACTGTACCACCCTTTTATTTATTAAAGTTGTCATATCACGTACTTGCAACATTTTTAGGCAGCATCCAACATTTATCTGGGGGCAAGGAGAATATCTGTGCTTGTTTTCCCACCATCTCTTATCATTCATGCTGCTATTCCTGAATTGCAGTTTGTATAGATGCTGTTTCCTAAGTGGAAGTTGAACTGATAGCCAAGGTTAGAGGCAAAGTATAGAGAAGTGGCTGTTGTGTCAGTGAAAATGTTTGCAGTCACAGAAGGGAGATACTAAAAGGTTTCAGGTATGTGACTAGTTTGTTCTTTGTGTAGGTGTTGCTGATTAATTCTGTAATCTGGGAATCTCAGACAGGGTTTCGAGCTTATCTCCTATGTATTACATGAGGTCAACCTTTCTAGGCAGCTTGTGACATTTCAGTTTGCTGTAGATGTTTTAGCGAGGACAGATAAATGGAGCATATGGAGTTGATTATTTTTTGGCTATAGGAAGTGGATTTTTGTGCATTAAATATAGTAACTTTCTTGTTTTAAATATCTGAGAGGAAGCTTCCCCACCCCCAGTGATTTTTTTTTTTTTTTTTTGGTTGTTTTTTTGTTTTAAATCAAAGTACGTGTAACTCTCTTCATTCTCATTTTGTGCAGTGTAAGTTGGAAAGACTGCAATGTTTAGTCTTGGTCTTGTACCAATAAATGACACAGTGTCACATGAATGTTTTAAAAGATTAGGTGATATTTTAAAAGAGCAAACATTAAAAGAAGACTAGTTTATGTCCTTCCGATGTTACTTCTGATATTCAAAGACAGTATAAGTTATGTTACTGTTCTCTTGCTGAAAACTTACTTTCCTTTTTTATCTTCTACCTGTGTTGTAAGCCTGAAAAAGTAATGTGTTACGAAGGGGAAAGGTTGGGTGAAGTTGGTAATCCAAATTAAATACAAATAATACTCTAAAGTTTATGGAGCCTGTGGGTGGGTGGACTTGGCAGATACAACCACTGTGGTATGTTAGACTTGAAAGACCATATGGAGCTGATTATTTTCTGGCATTTTGTAGTAAAGGTTTTTGAAGAAGGATATTTTTTTTTTTTTTTTTTTTTAATTTTTTATTTTTTATTTTTTTAGAAAAGGGGTGAAAAATAGTACGACTAACTTCAGTTTGCATCGAGTAGTAAAATAGCTTGTTGTAGTAGCATATGGAAAACCAATTTATTCAAAGTTAAGCTGCTAAAAGAAGTTATCCTACTGTTTTCCTATTGGCTCTCTTGTTTTCTGAAGGCAGCCAAAGATCCTGTGCAGCTGGGACTAATACAGGATCCAGCTGTAGCTTTTTTTATTGTTGTTCAGATGTCCGGTGATGGTCAAATCTAAGTTATTGTGTGGAAATTCAGTAAAGGAAAAGGGTAGGGTGGGAAAAAAGTGACTCTCTATAAAAATATTCCAGTAAAAGCAACAGGAACTAGGAGTATCCATTTCAGAACTCTGCCATAAATCCCATCCTGAAATACTTAAAACGCCTTCAGATTTTGCTGTAGACTTTAAGTCATCTAAGAGTTCTTGGTTTATTTTTTAAACAGAAATGAAGTTAGCTGATTGGAGTGGGAAGGTGGAGCCTTCCAGTGGGAAGTGGAGCCATTCTTTTATGTTACTTATAGAAGAAGATACCAGTTTCTCATTTGCAGTATGAGGTTTTAGTTAAAATAAAATTCTTTACTCTCTTTGAGTAATGTTACACTATGTAATGCCAGAGTGTTAGTATATCAAACTAATTTCATTTATGCTGTGTTTCACTGGTCTTTGTTTTACAAAGTCTGAGTATGTGAGGGAAGAAGCCTAATATTTTCCTGGAGAGTTTGGTTTACTTTAGATATATTTGGTGTTTCCAACTCTGTAGACGATGCCTTAGTTTGAGATTAAATGAAATAAGTGGGCAATACAGCAAGTATGTGGAACGGCGAGAATGCTTCATGATGATCAAAATAATGCATCCTTTTTTCTTTCAAAACAGTTGGGTTTTTTTTGTTGTTAAAAAGTTCATTTTAATTGTTTCTGTATAATTGTAGCTTGTCACCCTGTTTCCCAGTTACTCGTGACTAGAGATGCTTGTGTAGAAATGCACTGTCCTTTAGGTATCTGCTTCCTTGCCAAATCTTCTTTCTGAACTTAACTTGCTGATGGACTCCATCAAGTGGCTACCTGAATTTCAGAATTCTTTTACTATTACTCTGAGTCTTTAATTTTGAATGCTGTTGGTCAATCAGTTTGTAATTATGCTAGTCTAATTTAATAAGCTTAACAATAGTATACAAATTGTAATATTGACTGGAAGAGCTAGTTTGAAATACAAGAAGTTATTTTCATTACTAGTGATGGTGAAAGGAATTCTAAACCATAACTACTGTCTCGAGCGTAATCCTGGATAGTGTTAGTGCATTCCTTTCCATGTGCCTTAATTGGTTGTCGATAGCAATTCTTTTATTGGGAGGGAATAAAAAAGGAGGAGGATTTGTGGTTGGTCTGTTGGCTGCTGGACAGCCTGGTATTTTGCCCCACAGTGCTGGAAGGTAACAGCAACAACAGTTTATTTTCCTTCCTGAGCTAGTAGGAGCTGCTCTTTGACATCAAAGGGGAAGTAAAATGTGGACAAAATACTGTGCTTTGAAGGCAAAACACTTCCAAGAGAAATCTATTGCAATGCAAAAATATCTATGATGTCCATATAGCAAAGTAAAATGTAGTCGTTTTTGGAGTTCTTCAACGTGGTCACCAATACCAATTGTAAGAATGAGGATTTTGTTTCGGTGGCAGTCTATGCATGAGTGACAATAACAGTTGAGACTATTTGCATGGTGACTGAATTAATTCACACTGTTCAGTGTGTTTTGTAAATCTGCATCTTTTTTTTTTTTAATTGGCATGTGTTCCTTTTTCTGTTTAAGCAAATGATGACACTCACTTTGTTCTATTACTGCATCGGGTGATGTATATGGTGGCTATGCTTGAGCTTTGGTCAGATTGTTTCCCAAAGACTCTTGTAGTTTATCTTCTTTTTATTTAAAATTAATACAAGGCAAATAATTTGCTTTCCCTCTTTTTTTAACATTGCAGTGATTAAATAAGCACTGCTGCTTCATTTTATCCTTGTTTTGCAAGAATGGTAGTCAGAATTCTTTTATCCTAGTTTTTCAGGATTATGATCTTTATTTGAATTGTGAAGAGCCTAAAGGAATCTCTTTTGATTTAACTGTTTTCTTGAAGTGCAGGTCAACTTACAGTGCATTTTGCAAAACTAGTTGTGTGTAGACTCTACCAATGTCAAAGACCATTAAAATACAACAACTAGAATAAGAAACTTTGCTTACAGATTTGCTTTGAGATGTTTTGGCTATATTCATGGTGTGTTATAAGTAAAGTTCAGAAAATATTTGTGGACTGAGAATAAAATCTGCCAGCTTAATTGGAGAAAGTAATATGATAATGTCTTGTATCTTTGAGAGACACAACACTGCATTTCAACTGTTACTGCATTTTATTTTTCTCTGGAGCTCATATGGACTTAGATGATTTTCTAATGTGATGGGAGAACATCAAAAGGTCCTTCTCACATTTGAGGAATAACTGTATGACAATTCCAGCAAAGTTTTGGCTTTTCACTACTTCATTTTAGGTTTTGAAGAAAGGGTTTCCTGCTGAACAAACACATGTTAGCCTGATAGCATTTTCCTGTATTTGAATTGTGAACAGTCAAATGACTCAAAAGAATTTATGTTATAGTAGATACGGGGTTTTAACGTAGAATATGGCATACAATAAATCTATTCAACTAATTGGTCTGCTTCCTTTCCCTCCCACCCCCTTGCAGCTGGAAGTTCATCAGCTTCTGCTACTATATCTAGCTTCCTCTTGAGACTTTCTGGAATAGAGTTAACAGTGGTGGCAGGCATTAATGAACAATGTCGTGATTATATTCTATGAGTCTGTCTAAGTTGTCATTTTTCCATTGCTAATAATTCTCATGGAAACTACGTCAGTCTATTTATTATGAGCGCTTTGTGTGCCATGCGAAAGTTGCAGGTTGCAGTGTTTAGTGAAAGCATGTACATCATCATTAAATCAGTAGAAAATATTTTTTTGATTTCATCAGTGACCAGTCTGGCCATTTTCCATTTAAAATGGAAAATTTCTGGTAAGATTTTCTGTTCATAAGTTCTTAGCTAGGATAATGTGGGATGGGTAGACTTCCACTGATCGTTCGAAATAATTGTGCTTTGAGGTTCTTTAGTGTATGATAAGATGTAATAAGGCCAGAAAGATGCTCAGAGGGCTGGAGCACCTCTCCTATGAAGGCAGGCTGAGAGAGCTGGACTTCAGCCTGAAGAAGAGAAGGCTCTGGGGAGACCTTAGAGCAGCTTCCAGTGCCTAAAGGTGCTACAAGAAAGCTGGAGAGGGACTTTTTACAAGGGCAAGTAGTGCTAGGACAAGGGGAAATAGCTTTAAACCGACAGAGGGGAGATTTAGATTAGATATTAGGAAAAAATTCTTCATTATGAGGGTGGTGAGGCGCTAGCACAGGTTGCCTGGAGAAGCTGTGGCTGCCCCATCCCTGGCAGTGTTCAAGGCCAGGTTTGACGGGGCTTGGAGCAACCTGGTCTAGTGGAAGGTGTCCCTGCCTGTGGCCAGGGATTAGAACTAGGTGATCTTCAAGGTGTCTTCCAACCCAAACCATTCTATGAGGTTTTTGTTTTGTGTTTTTTTGGTTTTTTGGTTTTGTTTTTTTTTTTTTTAAGGTACAACTGTGGAAGAATTCAGGAAAATTAAAAATCAGTTGCTTTCATTTGTCTTAACATTTGTAAGCTTTCATGATAAAATGTTTGTCATATCTAATGATGTCTAACAGCCTGATTAAAAACTTGTAGAGCAGTGATTTTTGTTGGCCTTTTTTCTGTAAAGGATCAAAATATAACCTTTCAGAACTTTCTGGACATGTAGAGATACTGGCTAAACATCTGCAGCTTCAGTTGGTATGGCACTTGGGTGTTCTGATCGAATTTCAAGTACTTCAACAAAGTTTTGAGGTCAAATTTATTCAGATGTCAAAGAGATGGTAGGACAGATGCTGCAAGTGAAGAACCTTTGAGAAACAGTTTTTGAAATAGTCCACAATCTTGAAGTGGACTGTAGATTGGCCTGTCTCAGATGTGTGCTGTTGGGATTGTTGGTGACAAAAATCTATGCTTAATAATGCCACCACTTTTATTACCAACTACTTTTCTTAGTGGATGAGAAATACTTAAAACAACAAAAAGTTTATTTGTGAATGGTATTGTGCAGGTGTTTTGTACTCACTGCTGTGCTGTCCATGTTTGTGAAATACGGAAGAAACTCTAAACTGCATTAACAAGTTTTCTCACTACTTATTGCATGAGCTGTGTCTGCAGAGTTGCAGACACTGTTGCTACACACTGCTTAACAGAAGTTACAACTTGGTGTTTCTGGTTGTCCTAAGGCAAATTTAGGATGATTGCAAGTATGTTAATATGAGTCAGATATTTTCAGCCTTACACAAAGTTTGTATAGTGAAAGCTTATGCCAGGTAGAGCAGTGCTCTGAAGAAGAGACTTACCTCTCTGGAAATGTGCTTAGAAGAGGCTACATTTAATCACATTGACTATGAAGCTGGTATCTGTGGGTAAAAAGCCGATTATTTTCTGTAGTTTTTACTCATTTAGGAAGTGGTATCTTTTATTGTTACCTTCTGTGTCATGTTGTGGGGTAGCAGAACTAAAGCATTTGGTCCCATTCAATTGTTTTCCAGTCAACTAAAATGTTTCCTATTTGAGCATGGCAGGATGAAGTGGAAATCTGAGAAAGAATGTTTATTAATAGGAGCAGCAGGAGCTGGTGGATTTAAAAGGAGGTTGAGGGTTGAATGCCAGTTAGTTGCTTGAAGTTTTTAAATCTCTATTCATTTTCAGGGAAAATGATGACTTTTATATGCTTATATAAAATCAGTTAATCAGAGACATTGAGAGTAATAAACTAAACTGCTATGGTCTTTGAAGTTGTATGATTTTTTTTTTCCCTTGTTAAGTACTTAGCTTAAAATGATTCAATTATTTGAAAGTAAAATGTTCAGATTATTTTTCACTGATCTCTGGAAGGAATGCAGTGATTTTGCCAGCATCGGGCAGAAAACAACAGCTTAGAAAGGGCAGCAGGCCTGGCTGAAACTGTTAGGGAAAATTTCAATAGGAAGAATGTATTTATTTAAATGAGGTTTTGATCAGAATGACAGAAGATCTGCTTGGAGTATGAAAAATCCTTTCTGTAACATGGAACTTATGTCTGTACTTATAAGGATTCTAGCATTTGCCGAACATGCTCTATTTTGGAAGTACAGTGAGCCAGATTTGGTATGAGCTGCTGATAGTCTTTTGCCAAGCAAAGAATGGGAGACCAGGGGTTTGATGTTACGGTAAGTGGATCCATCCAGCAAACTTCTTATCAGTGGACCAGATAAAAAGCTCTTTTATATCTGGATTAGTGACCTGTCAACCTAATTGTTTCATGGTGTGATAGCAACTAACAATTCACAATAGTTAGCTGTACTCTTTTCTGAGTAATCTGAAAATACTTTACCATCTTAAACTAAGCCTTATGATTCCTTCACTGACAGATCTATGAATAAATTTCCTGACTTCTTTTAGTGCCCTTGTAGACTACAGGGCACGTGGCCAATGGGCCTGTTGGTGTAATAGCAAGAAGCTGGAGCAATTCAAGCCTAAGATGGCCAAGAAGCAAAATATTGTACTACCTATAGCGCGTTTCTCTCCACATACTGCAGCTCAGTGTTTTCCATAGCAGGTATCAGGGTTACTTTTTTGGAGGAGACTGCAGGATTGTTGAAAGCTTAACACGACATCAGGCATCACATTGTGCACAATGTTGTGCATCCTGGAATTTGTCTGGTTTTGGGGGAAAGTAGTTGCCACTTGAGCAGTTATTTGATAGGTGGGCAGTCCTGTACAGCACTCTGTACCTGCCTTTTGGAGACAGTCTTTCAAGTCCAGCAGTTCCTCCACCTCTTTCAGTGTGCACTTCTTGGAAAATAAATAAATAGAAAGCTTCTGCAATAAATACTGCTTCTGAAATCTAACTCTGAGGCTGTGTCAGGCAGGGATGGTGGAAGGGGAAAGATGAACTTTGCCTTGCTTTTTCTGAAAATTGGATTTGTGTGCTTTAGAAACTGCCAGCAACCCTGTGTAACTGGCTAGTGCTCTCTACTAATAAGCAAAGTACAGCGAGTGGCTCCCTTATTGCCAAGAGTAGATGTTACTGGAAATTTGTGACAGAAAGACTGTCTGAATCCCAACTGTTCTGCTGGGAGCACGGTAGGTCTGATGAGCTGTGCCTGGATCTTGAGCAGGATCTGAGGGTATTGCTGGCGGGTGGCCGTAGGGGCTGGGCTCTAGGACCCCCCTGCAGCTGCTCAGCGACATTCCTGTCAATTTTCCATGCTGCTACTCAAAATGGATCCAACAGGAATGTCTGCTATTACTCTGGTGTGTTTGCTTTTCAAGTCTTTTTTCCAGGGTCTATCCTAGGAAAAAATGTAGGTGCACGCCAGCCAACCATTTCCTCTTCCCAGAAACCAGGGTACTGTGGGAAATGGAGCCATTTTGTAAGGGCAAAGCTGAAACACATTGCTACAATTTGATTTTATTTTCTTCTCATAACATTTCAAAAGCTGAGGGGATCAGCATGTTCTTGTTTGCCTCTTCCTTTTCCGAGTGTTGAAATGATCTCTGCTTTCAGGAGTTGTCCAATTCTTGGTCCAGATGCTTGGATCCTGGAGCTGGAAGAAGTCCAGATTGGCAGCAGGACATCTGTGGTTAGTCCAGTTGTTCACAGAGACTAGTGGGAGTTGTGTGTCAGCGGGAGACGCAGTATCACTGCTTTCCGTTTCATCCACACATATCCCTTGGGATTGTTGGGGGAGAGTGTCCTGTCCTAGTTGACAAGGAAAAGGAGTCAACAGAGGGGGATTTGCTCTCCTGTCAGTAGTTCAAACGGTGCCTCATGCTGAGCAAAGTTGCTAGAAATCGTCCCAAACCCTCTGAAGTGAACACAGAGCCAAATCCTGGTCAATAGTAACAATAGTTCAAGGAATTTGGCTTCCCTGTCTGTATGAGCTTCCATTTTTTTGACCTGTTTTCCACCAGCAGTCTGCTGATAGCTGCTGGTCAGCCTTAGAGTACATATAGGACCACTTTTGTTCCCTTAGAGCAGACCAACTTCAGTGATGATGATGGACTGGAGGTAGTCCAGTGTTAACCATTTCCCATTTTACATGTAAAGGGAATGTTGTATAACTCACAAAGGTGGATATTCTTTGCTGATTTTCTGATCTGGATTTCAACTAGATAATGGCTTGATATTATGTAGCTTAATGCCAGTCTGTTGAAGACTTAGTGGAAATCTGCTAAAGCTTGCTTACCTGAAGTTTGTCATTTTGTGGTTGGTTAAAACTGGTTTTAAAGTGGTTTTTAATTGCTTTCAACATTGCCTGTATGCTCGGCTCCATCAGAAGTGAACTGTGCTGTTGTAGAAACCAGTCATGGACCCATCCAGTCCCTTTCCATCCCATTCTTTGTATAATTCTGTGTAGTAATACACTACACTTTTATCAGGGAGAAAAATACTACAAATTAAAAGGCACATGCTGCTTCTATTCTATGGCTTAAAAGATCTTACTCTTGGAAAGCAGCTACACTTCTTAATTTTTCAGAATTTTCCCTTCCTGCTGCAGGCAAGCAAAATCCACTGCTCTTTTGCTGCCCTTTGCACTGTAATGAATGAAGGGTTTCAATTAAATATGTCATATCTTAATATGTCACTTAGCTATGCTGTGCATACTTGGCATGGTGATCTGTCCTTTCACCTCCTACGTAATGCTGGGGGGTGGGGGATCCCTGGTTTCCTTCCCAAGACTCCCACTTAAAGAGTGGCTGTTCTGCATTGCAAGTGGATGCATTCTATGCTATCAACTCATGGTCTCTACAGGCATTATAAATGCACCACTGTCCCTAAAACAGCAAGACAGTGCAAGTCTGTGCATCTTTACTGAAGGTGCTTAGCACTGTGAAGTATTACATTCATCCCACATTACTTCGATGTTACTGTTTTCCCTGTTGAAAGAGGACTATGATGATTAGATGGTAGAATAAGTGACAGTGTATAGCTGGAACACTGTAATCAGAACAGTGGTTCATCAGATTCTTGAACAGTAATTGGTAACTGATGCTAATGAAGGCACATGTTATCTTGGATAGTATTTCCTGCATCTGTGCTAATCTGTTCATAACCCTCTCCAAAATGCGTACCACTACAGTGTGCCCAGCATTTCCCTTTATAATTTCTATGTTAGCTAGCATATTTTTTTTTCTGCTCTTCTCAAATATGCATGGACATGCATATTTTAACACTTTCTATTATTAATGGAAGTATTAATGTATTTGGGTAAGAGACTTAGAATGCTAAGTTAAACTCGGCTTTCTTTTCATATTCAGTAATTTGTATTTACATATTTTAGACAGAAAAGTTGGCCTAGAAGCATCTTCTGATCTTGAAGCAAGAATAGAGTGACTTCAAAAGAAAAATGCTTCTAAAGGGAAATCCACACTTATCTATTTTTAATATCGGGTTGAACTACTTTTAGGATTTAGAGAATACAGCCTGTAAGGGTGGGGGGTTGGGGCTGAGCTAAGCTGGTTTTAGGGCTGGCTGACATCGAGGGGGTTGCTGTCCCCTATACTCCCTGCTGCCAGGGGTTTCTGTTGCGTTGGCTTGGGCAAGTCTGTCGTCCTTCAGTGAAACCATTTGGCCTGCTAAACGGAGAAAAAACAAACCCAGAAAAAACAAACCCAGAAAAAAAGAGATCTAGGCAAGATTGTATATCCAGGACCAGCAAGTGGCAAAGTGATGCAGGAACATACAGGAGCCAGTACGAACTCGCTACCTGTGAAATCTTGCTCAGAGCTGGTCCCTGTGTGGTTTTTCTTCTTTCTCCTCAAGTGATACTCCTTTATGTGCTTAAAGGTGGTTCTTTTACTTTGTTTTTGCAAAACACTTGGTTTCCTAATGGAAATACACCAAAATGATGAAATAAGATACATTATTGAATGTAAGATGTAAAGGAGGTAAATATAATGTAATAGTGGTCTTCGGTACTGCCTGTTCGTAAAAATAACAGAGCATGGACAGTAAAAAAGAAATACTCATTAACTTAAACACACACTGCTTTCAAATGGCAAATATCTGTGTTAATGGTGTAATTAGGAACTAAAAAGTAAGGTAGGTGTCTCTCCAGTTCTTTCTATTGGCAAATCTATGTAGCAAGGTAAAGATTTGAAAGTTGTTGTAAGGTACCTATTTGGGCTTCAGTGCCATTAGGAAGGGCAACTAACAGCTAGAAGCAAGGGTTAGCAGCTCATGTGAGAGCTATGAAAGGGCTTTATACTCTCTTCTTCCACTTCACAGCTGTTGTTGCTCATGTTATCTACATACAGTCTGTAAAGATATACGTATGCTGCAGTTGTTTGCTGCAAAATCCTGATCCATCTAGTTCAAGAAATACGTTTACTGTGGTTTGTACTTTATAGACAGAAGCATATTTGCAGCAATGGCAAGCTTTGCTTGGCAAGGCCGTGCTCTTCTATGTGTGACAGCTGAAACTAAATGGTTTTTGATAAAATATGTAGATTGGTTGGGTTTTTTTCTTTCTTTCTTCCTTTTTTTTTCCTCCAGACCAGTGTTAGCTGGAACCTTGATTTTGTACAATTTTGGAACTGCCTACTTTCTGCTTGACTAGGCATGTTAGCACTAATTAAATTATATATACCCATTTCTGACCAGGACAGAAATGTAATCTTGCCTTATTTCAAGTCATTCTTGTGGATTATAATAAATGCTGTTTGTTTTTTACAAGAGATTATTTCACACTTGGCAATGCATTTACCCTGCTGTCTCTTTTTTTTTGTATAGAATAAAAATGTATTCCATATTTCCAATTTTTTTATGCTTTTGTTTGTTCTTTCAAGAAAACCTGAGTGTGAATCACTGGTATAATTAAACCTACCTTGCAGTAGAAGTGAAAAAAAAAAAAAAAATCCTAAAGATTTAGTGGGTCATGTCGGAAGGAAACTCTTTCCCCTAAATTCCTGAAAACATATTTTCATGTAGTAATAGGATCAATACTGTTAGGGATCCTCCCCGCCCATATTATTAGAAGCCCAAAAAGACAATATCTTAACTATAACTTGCCTGTAAAGTATGTCCTTACCCTAGAGTAGAAAAATACTTGCAGGACCATCTTGTAATGGTGTGATTTCCAGCAGCTAAACAATGAAAACGATGCATACGAGTTTGAGGTTCTCTTCTGGGTTTGGCCAGTAATGTGTTTTCTGGCCACAGTGTCCCTCGTGACTGAAAACTCTCAGAATAACTCTGTGAGCCATGGACTCAGCCCTAAATTCCTCATACCACTGACTGCTATTTTTTTTTGTATGTGAAAGGATACTGTGTACAGGATTATTTCCCCTCTTAATGGAAGTGTGATTTCTTCTATGCTAGAACATGATCAGCAGTGATTAAATAGAAAAGATGAATGCAGAAAGGTAGTTAAAAGAAGGAAAGCAATCACATGCAACTAGTTTGACTGATTGGATTTAATGCAGATATAGTTTGGTTTTGCACTGTGAAATAAATCTGTTCAGGAGGATGTCCTCCTACAAAAACTTCTGTGGAATTTTTAATAGCCACAAGTGGTCACAGCTTTGTTTATACATCTCATCTGAAAGCTGGAAAATGTTCCTATAATTAAGTTGAAAAAAAGGAGAGTGTGTAGGGGGAAAGGAAGAGGGAATAGCCTGAGAATATCTTTGAGGAAAATGTCCTGAGACAATCAGATTTGTTCTGAGATGAATGTGTATTATTTTAAAGGCCAGAAGAAACATGTCTACCCATTCTGTGTATGGGTGAGGACAGGTTTGTTTAGTTTTAAGCCTTGTGTTGTGTAAGTATCTTTATACTTCCAAGATATTTCAATTGCAGCAAAATTAAATTCAGTCTAATTGATCTTTGCTTGGAATGGAAATACTTAGGACCACCAATTTGGGGCTGACACGCAAGAAGGAAAATATTTATCTTTATGAAATCAGAAAGTCAGTTGAGCAATGGGAGTTAGGGAGTTGTGTTGCTTCATAAGTGGGGTTACAGAATTAGTATTTTATCTATCATTAGATATTGTAGATGTTTGCTTTCTGCTGGCTGTGGATTATTTTACTGCATCCTCCTGAGAGACTGAACTCTGAAGTCAGCTGAAGTGGTGGAGTGAGGTGGCTTTACACCTTGGCTGGCGACTGCATATCCAGAGGCTAGTAAGTAAGAAAAAAAAAACTTAAAGGCAGGAGTTTTGGTCCATATAATGCCATTGGAGAGCTGGAAAGGGTTTAATTTTCACTACTGGAAATTATTAAGGTATATGGGATAAGGACTTGGAAATGATTAGATTTCTGTCCCCTGTTATGCGTGTTCTTAAATTTTACCTGTGCGACTTTGCAAGTTGATCTGTTGCAGTTCTTTCTCAACCTGGAAAAGACCTTTATTTTTTTTTTGGTGCCTGCTTGTTCAAAAGTGCTTCTTATATCTTTGTAAATGTCAGAGCTGCAGGCTGATGCTCTTGTTTGAATACTGGACTTGGGTTGTCAGTAGTGGAAAATTGTTTAATAAAGTGAAATCACAACTGCAGGGCAATACACTGATTTCTGTGGCAAGCCTCAGATGGGTTTTGTTTGGGTTTTTTTCTAACACATTTGGAGTAAACAAACCTGTGTTGAAAGTATGTATTCCAGTAAGTATTAGTTTACAGGAAATTCATTTATGTCTAGATCAGTTACAGTAATTGAAGAGAGATAGGCCAAGTTGGACTGTATTATTTTTTTTTTCTTTGGGTTTTTTTTTCTGTTGGGAGGAGGAGGAGTAGCAGCACTGCTTGGCCAAGAATATAATTTGTATTTTCAACAACTTTGTTCCTCTTAAATAAAATATCATTAGGTATATTGACTTTCAATTTAGTAGCAGCTAAAACTCTGGAGTTTTAGAAGAAGGAAACATGCTCCCTGTAAACTAAATGGTTTTCACACAAATGAGTTAGATTAGAACATTGTCTTTATTTAAAGATTAGAAGATAGCATGAAAGCATGCTGCAGCTGCAGTTTGTTCACGATACTGAAATGCTTTTGTTCTTTTTCAGTATTTAAATGTTCATACTAACTCCTCCCATCCTGTCTACTTTGTGTTTAGATTGGTGAAAGACAAAAAAACTTGAAATGACACAGAGGGGATAGCTAGAAAATTTGTCTTACAGCACAAACACGGAATACGTGCTCTATGAGCTTTTCTGCATGGGGGATTATGAGAACACAAGGTTAGAAAAAGCAGAAGTGTTCGAGCTGCTGAGATCACAGAGGTGGCTTATGGAAGGGGCCCTGCCAGGGCAGATCATCACTTGTCGTGTATCTGCTGTATTTCCTTAGGACTGTAAAGATGTTTTAATGCACTGTTGTTATTTATCGGCCATTTTCGATCTCCTTTTTGCTTGCCATGAGTCTAACACCAGCGTTGACACCAAACATCTCAACTGTGGTTTTCAAATTTTTTGAGTCAATAAAATGAATATTTTTCTTTTCAAACTGTAGCTATAAAAGTGCTTATGCCATTTTCTAAGAACACCTGGGTACCACAGCTTTACAGGTTTGCTTTCCAAAGAAAATTATTTTCAGGCTCTCACTGTGGTCCCTGCATTGCAGGTTGCGTAAGGCACCTCATGCTCAAGTTAGAAGAAGTGATTGCCATTTGAGGCTATCACTGAGGAAACATTTTATCTATTAAGAAGTGGAATGTAGGTTTTTTTTTTTTATATTTTCTACATTTTTATTAGGGATCGATAAAAAGCAAAGAACAATTAACATGAAAAAGAGTAGATCCTCACTTTTCCTTACTTGTAAGGAAAAGGTGTAACTAATGGTGGGTGCCCTTTTGTGTTAGTGTGGGGGTTCTTTTGTTTTTGTTTGGTTTTACCTGCAGTTGAGTATCTTCCACTCTTCCTTTCCTTTCAGGTAAGGTAGGCACATCCTCCAATGTTACTATTTCAAAAACCTGTATTGAAATAGAGAAATATTGTTAAATTTTGGTTTAAGACAGAGAATCGAAACAGGGACAATAGATAAAGTCATGTAGCCTCCTGGAGAAGGCACCTTCAGCCTCTGAAGTTGCTGTAATGCCACATATAGTCTCCTCAGAACCATTTTTTTTCTGGTGTGTGTATTTTTTCATTGATGATTTCTCACCAGCGTAAACAGCAGCTCTGGAGAAGGGAGCGATGATGCACAACCAATAGAAGGATGAGAATAAGGCAGACATCTTCAGTGTCTTGCGCACATGCCAGTTTATGGTGAGGACAGGATGGTGCACTTAGGAATCATCCTGTCAAGTCAGTCATCCCTTTTCTGTGCTGGGAGTGTGAGTGAAAGTAAAATACTGAGTATATCAATAGTTTCTGGAAGCTGAACAGTGCTTTAACCACCACTCAGCTGTATCCTGGTTCTTTTATTCTTATCAGGGATACTGAAATCTTTTGGCTCTGGTATTAATACCATTATTTAAAGATGTTGCATTGATATGCAGTTTTCTCTTTTAATACTGTCTTCTAAGTGCTCTCCAAGTGCAGAATTTTCTTTTCCAGCAGACTTTCCTTGTCTTGCATCTGGCAGATAAATACTTGATGTTATTTCCTAATGCAAAAGGCAGTCTGACTCCATTTAGTTTATTTCCTTTTTGTCTAACAGCATCATTAATTATGTTGTGAGGGTTGTGTCTCTGCTGTGGCTGTGATCAAGGGCAAAGGGAAAAACCACAGCAGACAGTCTTTGGGTGCTGTAGGGAAAGGATTGAGGTGTTTGATTTCTTTTCTTTGGTGGGTTGCCTGAGCATAGAAAACTGTATGAAATCAACATGAATTGTGACAGCAATTTCACTTGTTCTGGATATTCCAAACCTGTTCCGAGTGTCAAGGGTTTGTGATAGCAGCTAATCCAGAGATTTTGTAACTCAGCTTGAAGAAAAATCAAGTACTGCCTATGAATTCTGTTTAATGCTTAGATTATTTTCTATTTGGGTTCTGATTAGTATTTCCAGCTGCCAACAAAGGTGAGAGTCACCAAAATGTCTGCTGTGGCAAAAAGTTGAAAAATTAAAAGCTTTTACTAATACTAGTACTGCAAAATTTTAGTCTAATTTCATCTACTGATGTAATACTGCAAAAATGCTTTAAGTACACTTGAGCATACTTCCCGGCTAAGAGAGTGATTGATTATACACAGTTTGCCTTTTTAATAATCAACATTGGGTAACAGTCTTAATTTTTTTTTTTTTTTTGGTCAGCCCTTAGTTAACTACTTGGAGTATTTGTGGTATGTGTATGTACATAGTGTTCATATACTCATAAAATCTTCTGAGTTTTGGAGGTTTAAAATCTTAGAGTATACACATAGACAAAGATGTGTTGTAGGCACGTGTATTTATAAAGTTTGATGTGAAAAGAATCTTATCAGTATTTGCATGCAAAGAATTTTTAGGAGTGGGTGGATTTCTGATGAGATGAAGAGAAAAAGGAGGTAAACATATTGAAACCTGGTATTCGTTCAACAGAAGACTTTTATTTCCTAAACTGGAAGTAATTTAATCATGTTTGTATCTGGAGTAGTTAAATGAGATCATTTGCCGTAATTACTTCATGTCTAACAAGGTCTGTTGCCATTTGGATTTTATGTTATGATTTGAATCCTGAAAGGAAAGGAGCTTAAACAGTGAAAATAACCAATATATTTCATTATTAACATTTGAACAGAGACTGTGTTTCAAATGTGGCTTTAAAAATCTCCTATCAAGCCAAACCTTTGCTTGTGATCCTGTTGCTACAGTCTGTGACATGTATATGACACAAACAGCTTTAGCATCCCAAATGACTTTTTCTGTTGTGTGTTGCTGTTGGGACAGAGCTATTTAGATATCTTAATAATTATTTTTGTCATTCCATCTTACTGAGGTATAAGGAGAAGCTGTTCTATAATTAAGTAGCTATTTCCAAGAAAAGTGGGTAGCATTAAAACTGCTGTTATAGGATCATTGCAAAGGAGGTGAATATTTGTGGTTGATATCTACTGCTGTACAAGTGAGGAGGAATAATCTCTGTCCAAAGAAATTTCTTGTTAGGGAAAATCTAATTGGTCAAAAAAAGCAGAGGTTTTGTGTAAATAACTTTTCACGTTTGCTGGTTGTCAGGCAGAGCCTACAGGATAAAGGGCTGATGCTAGAGTGAATGATGGCCATAGGGGTGTACAGAAATGTGTTTGCATCTTCAGTAGCAATAAATTTTTATCAACAGGATAACATTTGTTTTAGCACAGCCAAGGAGAGACCTAAAATGGACTTAAATACTTCAGACTCACTTAAACTTGTGTTTTCTGTATAACATCATTTGTGAAGCACTGTGTTAAATAATTGATTCTGACTGTGTATTTACTTGTATATTCTACTGGTGGAAAGGATTTACTGTTAAGAATGTTAGTAGTATTGTACTTACCTGCATCTCTGCCCTTCAAAGCAAGCAAATGAAGGGGTACTGCTAAAATTATGATGTTGTCTGAAGTCAGCACCAGGATACCCCTCTTGTATAGAGCTTTGGCTATTCGTTGGCTTTTTTCCATGAAAGTTAATCATGTCTTTTGAATCATAATTAATTTACATGAATTTTGGTTTGTTATAGAGATAATTGGAATGAATCAGACTTGAATTTAAGGTGCAGAGCCAAATCTTCCCACAGTTTCCTTTGTATCACTTTAAAGATAGAGTCTGTCCATAGTCATTCATTCAATTACCTTACTTACGATTTTATAAAGTAGAGTTCCAATAAATTAGGGTTGTTGGTGTGGGGTTTTTTTTTCTGGTTTGGGAATTTTTGTTTGTTTGTGCTTTTCCCCCTCCATCCAACCTGAAAATGATCACAGTTCACAAAAAACCAAAACCCATATGCCCTGATGTTTCATGTAAACTTACTTTTCTTAGTCAGGTTTATTCAGTTTTCTGTGATGACGTATGTTTGCAAATGCTAAAAGACTCTACATTTTGCTCTATTCCAGTGCCTGATGACCTCTCCATAGAAGAAAGAGAAGAGCTTTTAAATATTCGTCGCAGGAAAAAAGAACTGATTGATGATATTGAGGTAATTGATTTATCCGTAAAGATCCTTAGAAGATGGCTTCAGTAGATTAACTTACAGTAAACTGCATACCTAGGTATGAATTCCACATAATGATTTTAAAAGCATATAAATGGCTTAAGCTAAATACTACTAATGTATAGGATTTACGCATCATTTGTGTGCTTTTGAAAAAGATAACTTTTGTGTTTAATGTAGTATGTGCATATGTATACAATTGATTTGTGTAATCAAGAACTCATTAAACAGCAGATTTGCATACAGGGTAGAAGCGAGTGAGAAATCTGGGTAAAGAAGTCTTATACTGAAATTGATAATGGCAGTTTGGTCTCGATGCTCTGACATGAGCACACACTGGGAGTTCAGATCCATGTTTAACAGTCAAATCAGTTGTGCTAAAATCTCTAAGCTAAATATCTAAGGAAGCCACAAAATTCGTTACTTTTCTTCAGGTGACTAGCAATTATTAGAAAATAAAACCTAATCGGTCATATTAATGTATGATAGATGATTTCAAAGAGTGTCTTAATGTAGGTTAACATTGTTCTTCCTTCTTTTGGCAGAGATTAAAATTTGAAATTGCTGAGGTTATGACAGAAATTGATAATCTGACTAGTGTAGAAGAAAGGTAAGTAATGGTAACATGGACATGATTCAGTAAAACCTTCAACAGGTCTTCCTGGAATAGCAAATGAAAATAGCTTTATCACACTGGAAAAACATTAGATCATCTTTATTCAGTCTGCTACAAAGTCTCTAAAGCCTGACTTTATTCAGGTGTGCCATTCATTTGGATAGAGAATATGTTGGATAGAACATAAAATATTTTAGACTGTTTGATTGATAATCATACAGTTCTCTGAAGTTGCAATCATTTGAAGGAATTGAAAATAGCAACATAATTTTCTGCTTTATAAAAAGTGAATGGCTCCATTTTGTAATACAAAATACAAAGTAGCCAAAATACAAATTCAGATAAGCTCACCCAAAAGTTGTTGTTTTTGTAAGAGCAACTGATAACTGCTTATTTTTTCTTCTTCATGTGTAGCAAAACTACACAAAGAAATAAACAAATAGCCATGGGAAGGAAGAAATTCAACATGGACCCTAAGAAGGTAGAGAATGTTTGGTTTGGGTTTGGTTTTGTTTGTTGTGTGATTTTGTGGAGGTTTTTTGTTTTGTTTTGGTGGGGTTTTTTGGTGGTTTTGGTTTTGAGGTTTGGGGTTTTTTTTTCACTTTTCAGGAATCAAGTTCCTCCTTGTAATATGATCTATAATAAATAGAGTTTTCTTGAGAAAACATTTCTGATAATGTAGGTTCATAGGCCTTATTTGTATATCCTATAACACATTGAGCAGAGGGTTAAATTAGAAGCAGTCATCTAGTCATTTGCCAGTTGTGTGCTTTTTTTCAGTTAAGCAAACCTTTTTTTGGTAATGGAGACTATTTATCAACAATCAAATATTCCAGGTATTGATTGAGCTGACTTGCAGAAAGATTACTTGCACCTGATAGAGGTGTTCTATGTTGATATGTCAGATATCATTCTAAAGATACTTTGATGTTTGGCTATTAGTGAGGCCACACATTTTATTTTTTTTATGCCCTCTTCTTTTTTCTTCCAAAATACCTTTCACATGTTTTTTAATCTGTTCTCATACAGGCTTTTATATTTGCATATCTAAATTCTGTTTGTGGAAAAGGCACATATGAATACCTCTGTTTCTATAAATATATAGGTGTACCTATATGACTTGTACAAACACCTGCAGGTAGAAATTTGGTTACCAGTTTCAAGAAGTCTGCTGTGCATTTAGCCAAGAAGTAGTTCATTTCTCCGGAGTACCTCTACTTTTCATAAATAATTGTTAATTTTCTGGAAAATTCAGGGACATTCTCTTAGAGACCCCTCCTGATAGTTTTAAAAGAGATGCTTTGACATACTTGACCTTTAGCCTTCTCTTTACTTTTCATTTTACATTTTCCTTGTTTTGTTTTACTGCCTTCTGTTGTTTGTGGTTAAGATTCCATTTCGAATTTGTGAAGAGTCTTCTTGGAGGTCTTCTTGGAAATTGTTTAGCATTTGTTTTTCTGTGTTAGTTCTTGACATGTTTTCTTCCAAATTGTAATTGAATTCAGTCGTATTTTGGTGGCTTTTCTGCAATGTTCTGTACAGCTATGGCTACTATTCTTCAGGCTGTTTTCAATTTACCAGAAACACTCAAGTACTTTGAGATATAAAACTGTTTCTGAAGCTACTGACCATGTCTTGTATTTTTCTTTTCCATTTGGTGACTGTCTAACTCCTTTTCTGTTAAGGGCAGAATACCCCCAAATATCCTTATAGTTTGCTGTTGTCCTGCAGCTCTTTCATGTCCTAGAAGTTTGTGGCAAAGTCACAGGATGATGTCAGATGCTTTCATTCCATTGTTAACTATTTTTGTTACTGTGCTTGCTGGGTGAAATTATTTCTATAAATAGATGCTGTGGCCACATTACTACTATAGCATAATTTAAATGTGGTAGACTTACAGTAGTAATTTCTTAATAATGTCTGTGAATCAGTGGTGGCCTGCAGTAGCTGGCTGCTCTAAAGCTAGATCATCTTGTTTGCAACTGCTACTTTAAATTACAGACAGCTAAAGTGTAGGTCCTTGTAGTGTTGCGAGAATTAACTTAGGGTCATTGAGAAAAAGGTGGTTTTCATTCATAAATGGGAGGGAAGATGCTCTCCAGAGTTAGGAATGTGAAAGAACTGGGGTAATATGTGCACTGAATCCCCCAAGTTCTCTTCTTTAAAACCAAATAACAGAGGTCTAATGTTTTCATATTAGCAGGAACATAGTGAGGTAATTTTCTTTTACCACTTTTATTTGAAGACCTTTAAATGTTCTAGTGTGCATGTAGAGAAATTACCTCTGTCCCATCCACCCTGAAAATCCTCATTCAGAATCACTGTGTTTAATGCAGTTATGTGGTGTAATATCACATACATTGCTGTTTGGATTTGGTTAGCTAGTGCAGGAAGGGCTGTAATGATAAAGTTTGTAAAACATTTCAAGAATCCCTGCACATAAAGCTGTGCTTGAAATTCGCAGCAGTGGAAGTCAGTACTTCCTGCACTGGGCCCAGAAACTGGAACCTCTATGACAAAAGCAGGGTTTAAATAACTGCAAAACTTGTAATTAAGTTACTGTAAAAGCTATAAAATTCAAAGCAGATTTTATTGCACTGAGTTAAAAAAATCAATGTAATATTTGTGGTGAATGTTGAATATTTCTGTAGCCATGAGTTTGTGTGGGGAGATCAAACTAGTACAGCTGTCTTCAGTCTCCTGTTAGTCTACAGAAAGAAAATTTGCATCAAGACGAAAGATAGTGTAGGAGTTGATGGGGGTTTGGCTGGCCTATTTTACCATTTATTCCAGACGCTGGAGTTGTTGTCCCAGACAAATTCCTTTCCCTGTCTATTTGACTTCTGGTTCTTTAACATCTTAAGAATTAAAAAAAAAAAAAAAAAAAATCCAGAAAAAGGAAAATTATGTTGATTTTTTTTTTTGTAGTATGTTAAAGTGCTTCTGTGCAAAGAATTTTTATTTTCCATGCTTCTAGTCATGTCCATTATGTTTTTCAGTAACTTTTACAACTTTTTAAAACTACTTTAGTCAGTCTAAGCATGAATAACATGATCCAGGTGTTAAAAAACGGAATCTGCAACTTCTATTTCTGGTATTTCTTAAGGAAGATTCTCTGTTGGTGACAGAGCTGAGAGCTTTATGAATAACTTGGTATGGGAAAAACATTATGTTTCATAGTCAAATGATTTTTCTGTACAAATATTTAGTTATCAAATAAGCTTTGAAGGGGTCATTTTTGAGGCAAGCTCGGCTATTTCTGCTTCAAGATAAAATGGATATATTCTTTCCAACAAAGCCATGTCTGTTCTGAAATGACTTTTCAAAATATTAAGTTGTCAGAGTACTGGCCTGTCACTGAAATTAAGTTTGCAGATGGTGATAAAATTGTTTTGAGAAAATTGCATTCCAGTTTTGCCCCCCCACCCCCTTAAAAGCTTCGAGCCTTGTAACATCACAGTTCATTTTCTTTGTTAAATTAGGTCAGAAAATTGACTTTATTTTCTCAGGCAGGTAATAATTCCATTATAAAAAACCAGAATCAACCAAACAGAAGGATAATTACTTTTTAGAATGTTACTGCAGGGGTCTTCTATGCTATATCAAAAAATAAAGGGAGTTTTCCCAGTTGTAATGAGGTAAAGAAGTATATTCAATTTGCAGAAATTGAGAAACTTCTCGTATTTCTGAAATTATGAAATATTCTAGTAGAAAATATTTGGAATAATTTGTTCAGCTCTTCTGTACGTATTTGGAATCCAAGGCATTAAGGTTACTTAGAGTTGCTGTTTCTACTTTTCACGAGCGTGCCATTAATAGTTTTAAGAAGCCCACAGGAATAGCTTTGTTAGGGCGTGTGGTGGGGAAGAAAAGAGCACTATCTCTTTATGACCTGCAGAGTGTTGGAATAACATCCCTTCCATCCTTTACGTAATCTTTATGTAACTTTTAGTCTCCTTTCTTGACCACTTTGCAGAAAGTTCTCTGGGCATCCCTAGAATGTGCCAGTTATAGGGCCAGTAATTTATGGAGGCATAGGCGTCCAGGGGCTTGATCAAGTACCAAGTGAGGGACAGGGTAAGACTCTCCTCCTGGCTTTGGTAGAAGCTCCATGGTAGAAGCTTGACTGGTTTGTGAATAGTCTAACTCAAGTCCTTTGTGAGTAGTTTAGTTCCACCACAACCAGAAGTCACTGACAATCCCAGTGTCAGCATAAACTCTTTTAAACCAGTTTCAGTATCTTCAGCCGCAATTGCTACTGCAAGTAGTGGCTTGATGTATTGGGTTGCAGTTTGTAGATTATAACAGATGCTTTGTTTTGTGTCATGGTGGTAATTAGGTTATTCCTACATATCTCTTTATTACATGATTTTAAAGATTATGTATTTGCAGACGTTTATGCAATATTGTGAACAGGCGAACTCATACAATAACTCCGAAGAGCAACATGGAATCATTATTCAATTAGTGTTTGATATTTCTATTGTTGAGGGATTCAAACTGCCACCTAGTACTTCTAGCCTTTTTAAAATGAGTACTTACCTAACTGCTTAACTGAAAAACATTTACCATTCATTAAAAAAAAAAGTCTGTAGGCTAATGTAATTCTTAATGTGCTATATATATATGTCTGTGTCAGTATATTAATACCGAATGTTCTGAGTGGTATTTACACAAATGCTTGTGGAAGAAAACGTAACATTCCTTTTCCTCTGGAATTGCTCTTCCTAGGGAATACAGTTTCTGATAGAAAATGACCTCCTGCAGAACACTGCAGAAGACATTGCACAGTTCCTTTATAAAGGAGAAGGATTAAATAAAACGGTAATTGGAGATTACCTCGGTGAAAGGTAAAATAAAAATATTGAAACTTTTGGTTTTGAGTTTACAAAGCATACTTGCAGGTTTTGGTAGTTATCTTCCCCTTCACAGACTGCATGAGAGCGCTACACTACTACTCTGCGATCTATAAAAGCTACTGGGGGAAGTAAAACTACTATGGTATTCTGACAGGGTTTTTTCTGTTAGGTTGTTCTTTTTAAATGGGTACATTGTGGAATGATACTGAATTCATCATAACTTACTATTTTGAGAAAATACTCTTAAATTTGGCTATAGTGCAGAATTTAATACCATAAGCTTTTGGAATGTCTGAGAGTTGTATTGCAACAGTTCTGGTAACTCTTGATGCTGTGCCCACACAAGGAGTGATTTACAATCACTAATAATTGGATGGCAAAGAAATTACTTACTAAAATGGGTAGTTCCTGGGACAATAGTTATATGCAGGTTTTAGTGTTGTCATCTTCTCATCTTCTGTGCACACAGACTTTCCATTAGTAAGGAGGCATCGCAAATGGCAGCTGCACCATATCTTTATCAATCCTAGTACAAATAAACATGCAACATGCATATTTATGCACACTATTGCAAAACACAATCAAAATGCAAATTACTCCCATTGCTGTGCAACCCAGGAATTGATTTCGAAAAAGGCAGCAGAAAGAGACAGAAGAGTGGGTTGCAGTATATGTATCTACATGCTTGCACATGTTCCAGTTCAGATACCAGTTCCGGAGGTTTAAAAGTTGACTCATTTGGGATATAGTCCTGTAGTAATGTGTTCTGGCAGATCCCTTTTGAGGCATTCATAATCTGTTAACAGCATCAACAGCTTAGCTTGTGCTCAGCAATTTCCTCCTGACTTTAATAGTGTCAATGAAAGTTTTTACTGTAATATGTAGGTTTTGAAAATAGATCTTGGCTATGAAGTTTCTGTATTGTATGTGTAGACATTTCAACAATTTTTATACAACATCATTATGTTGTTTCTCTTGAATATTTGGACTATCAGTATTATAAAATCACTTATATGTCAATGTCCATAATCACAAAACTGTAACAAAGCTTGTATAAAGGAGTCTGTTCTTTTTTGAGAGCTGCATTCTATCTTGGTATTGTCTTCTGAAATACTTCTAATTTTTCTAGCCTTATTCCCAGAACCCCTGTACCAAGCAGAAAGGTTTTACCAATATGTCCAAGCCCACTGGAGTCATCAGTGATATTTTTGTGACTATTCGTGGGTTCATGTTGAAAATTAAAAAATGTATTGCTCGTTCTTCTGCATCCCTGGCAGGGATGCTGCCAGGCAGTACTGTGGTCTAATCTGAAAATACAATATTTCTTAATATTGAGTATGTATACAGATAAATGTGCAGTTCAGTTATATCTTCTGGATTTTTCAAGGCTTAAATAGAGAGAAATGTAGTGGATTTGGTCAGGAAATTTTGTATAAATCAGCTGGATAATAAAATTAACATACTGCTGCTATTTTGCCACAAGGCAGAAGCAGCCTATCCATTTTAAGGAACAGTTAAAGTAAAATTTAAAATTGTTTTTTGCTTTAAAATGAGCTTTTATTCAATCTATCCAGTCACTCTAATTGTTTTGGGTTTGCTTTTTTTTTTTTTTCATATTTCTTCTTTGCTGTGAAGGGTGTAATATTAATATAGTAATGGGAAAGCAAATGGTATTTCTGTCTATTCTTCACTTACATGAATTAGTAAGGGGGGCTGGAGCTGAAGAAATGACAGTCTGATTTTCAGGAATGTGTATAGAAATTTCAAGGTAGTCAGGTCTAGACTGGGGATTCGGTTCATGATACTCCTTTGAACTGCAATGTTAATTTCCTAGAATCCTAGTAATTTTTATTCATGTTCCTCTGAAAAGAATGTAATAGGCCTTTAGGTCCAGGGATAAAATAAATACCCTGGAATAAAACAAAATGTGACAATTGAGGTGGTCTTAAGCTGCTCGTTTTGCTTTTGTGACTACCTCAGAAACAGGCTATTAAGTGATTTATGCTATACAAATGGCAGTGCATATTATAGATTAATTTTGCTGAGTTATTTTCTATTTTTTATCAAGGCATTTGGAGTCTGAGGATATTCTCTTTTACTTTGTCATTCCCTCTCGGGGGCCCATCATGAATGATTTCTGCATTCTAGCTAAATATAGCAGAAGACAACACCAGGATAGTCAACAGAATGAAATTTGTTGAACATTCTGCCATAAAGAGATATATTTTAAATTACTGACTTGTATAGTGTGATAGCACTCAGCAACCTGAAAAAAAGTGAATGGCAAAATGGAATGGGATAGTACCTAAAAATGTAAAATAAATAAGGCATTAATTACATCCTATAAAAGATCAATGAGTTCTTTGTATGTTTGTAAGTCTTCATTTATTCTTTTTAAGTGGCTTCCTAGACCTTTCATGATATTTGGCTTGTGTCTTTGGAGCTGTACCCAGCACAAGTATCACTATTAATCTAGTCTACGTTAAAACCTAGAAGAGCAAAAATTAGAGTATTAGGGTAATATTTGTTCTGAATTACTGCAGCTTTCCGTACACATAAGCAAAATCAATATTTGGCTTAAAGTAACAAAGTACCACTGTTGAATAGTCTCTCTCATTATACTGTTATAACATTTTACTGCACTGAAAAGTAGCGAAGTAAAGTTGAACTGCATCTGATGAGAATTGCCTCATTTTGCTTGATAGAGGTGATGTGTTTTTCTGTGTACAAGATGCAGACATATCAATGAATGAATAATTTGTGTTAAGGTACTTATTTGTGAGTGTTACCAGGCAGTCTGACTATGCAGTTAGAAATGCAACACAAGTTCTGGTGGGTGCACACCTTTCTATTTTTGGGTGGAGGCTGATAGGCAGCATTCTGTCTTAGTGATGTATTTAAAGCACACCCAGAGGATTATAAACCTTTATGCTTCTGGCATATGAACTGAGTGATGGGGTACGCTAAATTCTGTCTGCATCCAAATAGTTTTGGGTTCGTTAATGTTTAATATTACTTTTGCATTTAAACATCTTTGTATAAAAGCATAATTTGGCTCATGATTTACATAGCAATATAAAAGCTAGGTGAGAAGAAGCCCGTTCAAAACCTATTCTGATTCTAATAAACTTTCATTGTCACAATTTTTGAGAATGGAGTAAGAATATAGTACGTACTAAGTAGTTCTTTTAAAAAGCTGTTCTTTTTCTTAGGTACAGTCAGTACCTAAAGTACTCATCTTTGTACATAAATTAATATATTGCTTTAATGTTTTGTGTTCTTAGAGGAAGAAACAGGATAGTTTGTTTTTCTGTGTGTTGAACGGCTAAAGAAATTAATCTTGCATTAACTGCTAGTTTAAGAGTTCATGACACAATTTATGCAAAAGACATTTTACTGGATAAATTTATTTGGCGTCATCCCATATCAAGGCAGGTGCAGTAATAATAAATGGGAAGCGGGAAAGGCCAGGCCATTTTGAGTCATTTAAATAAGCAGTGCTAAAATCAGTTCAAGTGTACTGGCTCTTGCTAACCTACCAGCAAAAATGGACATAACACCTCTCAAATTTGTAAACTATTTCTGATGACTTGATTTGGTCAGTATGATTATTTATTTCCTTGCTTATTCTTGGAAGCAAATAGAGATAACTAAGAATTCTTTAAAGTTCAGAATTGTAATCGTCTATTTGCATTTTTGTCTTTCATAGAGATGAATTTAATATTAAAGTTCTTCAGGCTTTTGTTGAACTCCATGAGTTCGCTGATCTCAATCTTGTACAAGCCTTAAGGTAAGTAAATTCTTTCTTTTGGCCTGAGCTTTCTTTCCTGAACTGCACGTTTGTATGAGTCACTGTGTTGATTTATTCATCAGAAAGTTGACCTACAGCTTGGCACAATTATACACATTACTGTGGAAGTTAGCAGAGACAGCTCTTTTTTAACCTTTCCAATTGCTTGTGTGTGTGCTGCCTTTTAAGGTGAAAACTTTTTAATTATTTCAGTCAAATACAAACAATTAAACAAACACAAACAAGTAACTCTTTGGTGTGCCTGCCGTATGTGGACATTTGAGGATCTGCTTCATATCTTAGCACTGAGATAGGTAAAAACTAAACTCCTAACCCAAATAAATAAATAATTTTCTTTGCTGCCCTCTTCTTTCTCCTTTCCTTCCACCTCAACTTGTTCCTTTGGGTGGGGAAGGGGTGAAATTCTGCTGACCATGAACATAATCAGTGATTATGTTCAATTTCAAAGAGGTAAACTTTGAACCAAGTTATTTCTACTTCCCTCAGAGTTTCCCACTTGTCATGTGTAATATTTAAGTATACTTTTTTCCCTTGCCAAGTGAACAGTTTACTTGACTTCTCTGGGATGCTAGCATGCAGTGACCTTGTGAAGTCCCTTCTTGTCTTAGTGGAAATCCATGATAGATCTAACAAATTAAGTTGATTTAGATAGTTCTGCCAATTTCATTGTCACTAGTGACTCCATCCTGACACAAGATAAATTGAAATGTCCATGTGATCTTTGTCTCTGGTGCAGTGTCTTGTGGTGGAATCAGAACAGCTTTGCTATGGTTGAGTGATGTGGTGATGGTAACTCGAGCTGCCTAAGGCTTGAGCTAAGGAAGCCTTTTCTCTGTCTGCTGAAGCTTTTCTGGGAGGCTTCATATTTCTATCTCTTTTTCCCAGTTTAATGTTAGGTTTGACTTTATTCTTCTTAGCAGCTGCTACTATTAAATGTTTGTATTTTGGTAGCTTACAAAATTCGTGATCTGGGTTGGAACCTTGCACGAGGTGAGTAAAAGACAGTATATAGAGATGACAAACTAAAGATGGCGTGTGACACTTTAATGTCCTAAAATGAAAACTGATGAAGACAGGAATAAGTGGTTACTATATTGGCACCCAGTGTACAGGGAATATCGAGAACTTGTTTTGCATGGCAGAGCATGTAACTTTGCTGGTTTAGATTCTATTTTAATTCGGATAATTCTTTCGCTAAGAAATTAAAAAATGTTAAATTCATTGGAGCTTTTTAGCGCCACAGTGTGCGGAAAGTAAATTTATGAAGACTTCTGTCCTGTATGCATTCCAGTGTACCTGTATGTAGAGGTAGTAAGTTATGAAAGTAAAAACTGTATTCCAGTTCATGCTACTAAACAGGAGCACAGATCTCCTGTGTATATTACAAAATTACTGAGACAATATCATGAATCTTTCTTTTTAAGATCTAGGTCTGATTCTTGCAGGGTGAACTTACACTAGACAGCACCTCTCTAAGCACTAGGGTTTTTCATGTTACTATTTTTAAAATGTTCTTGATGAGTTCAAGTTAAGATGTTAAGTGCTTTTTATATTCCTTGCTTCTCTTCCCTATCAGAAGTATTTTATGTAATGTGTCTTTTTACATTGTAAGTAAAGTCTAGCTGAGTGTGTATTGCTTTTAGTAGCCAGGAAACACAGGAAGGATTGATCTGATTGTTTCCCCATAACAGTCTTACAGCAAAAATGGGATGCATACAGAAAATTGTTTACTAGTCTGGAAGAAAGAGTCTCAGAATATGAACTGCTATATTATCTTGCCTGATAGCATGCAGTGTTGCTGGCTGAATTACTGGGCTAGCCATCTGTGCATGTTGCTTTATAATAGCTCCTGACTTGTGTGTTGAGGGATTGAGAACGTGTTTCTAGGACATTTTATATAGACATTGCAGTTTGGTTGTTTTGGGGGTTGGGGTTTTTTTTTCGTTAGTTTCTGATTATTGGTCATATATGCTGAGTATATAAATATTGGAATGAGTCTAAAGACTATTCTTCCCTTCTGTAGGCAGTTTCTGTGGAGCTTCAGACTCCCAGGAGAGGCTCAAAAAATTGATCGTATGATGGAAGCTTTTGCTTCACGCTATTGCCTTTGTAACCCAGGAGTCTTCCAGTCTACAGGTTAGTCAGAGGAAATAACAGGAGTTCTTAAGTGTGTGTATATGCATTTTATTTTATTTTTTAATCATATATGTTCTGCTACATCTGATGCAAGGAGACGATGTCTAGTTTGGAAGTTCAGGATAAAATGTGCGAAGTGAGAAATTTCTGAGAATTGAGAAAATGCAACTGTCTAATCCTACGTTTTGTTTCCAGGAGGTGCAAGCTTATGGCCAGAAAGCATTTCCATTTATAAAACTTCAACATTAATATATATCTAAGTCAATTAAAGTATGAAACATACTTTAGAAACATCACCAAAGGTTTCGACTAGGAATTGGAAAAGCAAGTTTCTCAGGCGCTTAAAGGCAGAAGGGACCAATAGTTTGGGTAGTCTTGTCTGTCAGTTATAAGGACTTTACACCTCATTAACTCTCTATAAAGTCCCCCTATATGTGGCTATAATATATTATCTAGAAAATCATCAATTTTTGTTATGAGGACCAAATCCTCTCTCTTTAGCAGTCTGCTCAGCAATAATTTATCTCAGTTAGAAATGCACCTCAGTCTTCCATTGAATTACTTGGTTTAGAATTAATCAAATCATAAAAGCTAACAGAACTTTGAAATACTGCACAGAACGCCCTAGCATTCTGGCATTGTTGGTCTGTTTAGTTATATACTATCATAGCTTGCTGTTGATCACTTAGTTTGAGGAACATACAGGCTAGGAAAGGGTTGACGTAAAGCAGGTCTGCAACAGCTACGGAGGAAAATAAATATTGAAAACAAAGTGCTGAAGTTGCAAACACACTTTTCCTCTCTGTAGCAGAGAGGTTTCCATCCTGCTTTTTCTTAAACAGGATCTTGTACTTGAATTCTGGGAGAATTTACTATAATCATAACTGTGTCAAGAGGCATGATAAGATCTCCTTTGTCATCTTGCATGCAAGAAATTGAGTCAGTGTCATTTTCAGCCTGTTTAAATATAGTTCAATGATTATTTTGAAAAGACTGTTCTTTGGAGAAAGCTTTGTAAGTAATTTTAGTAGGAGTCCGATTGACCAAGATATACCAGTATGATTTGGGCAAAATCTGTGTGCAGCAAATGTTTTGCACAACAACACTTAAGTGTTTTGAGTGAAATGTTAATTTAGGGTGATAGCAATGATTTCAGAGAATTAATTTTTTTTTTAATTCTCTTGTACTGTTTTACTGGCTTTTACTTTGAATGGTTCCATATTTTTCTTCTTTTTAGGCTTACTTCAACAGTTTAAAGAAAGATTTGAAACTTTGCTTTCATGTGTAGTGTTCAGGAGTTTTTGACTACCCGTTTCTTTATCAGTCAGAATGAGCTATATATTCATTTTACAGGTTTGCGCCACAACACGTAGAAAGATAACCTGTTCAAATCTTATTTCAGATACATGCTATGTGCTTTCATTTGCGATCATTATGTTGAATACCAGTCTGCACAACCACAATGTAAGAGATAAACCAACAGTAGAGAGGTTTATTTCTATGAATCGTGGAATTAATGAAGGTGGAGACCTTCCAGAAGAATTACTACGGGTAAGTTTGACTGGGTAAGACAAGACATAGTTTTGTGTTTTTAATAGGAAACTTAGAAGCAAGTGAGAAAATTCTCAGGCAAATTTGCCAAGGGAGAGTAAAAAGAACATTTTCTAGCATGCATAACCACTTGAGTAGCTGAAAGAAGCATTTTATGATATTCCGAGCTGCTTTGAGCTAGTTCTCCCTATATTCAGTCTTTTGTTGAAGAGAGGAGATTCCAGAGAAAACATTGTATATCTCTCAGTAGTTTGCTGATGGCAAAATTCTTGTGGAATTGGCTTTGGGGGCGGGGGTGTGTGTGTGTGTGTGTGTATTTCTGGGTAAGTCAGAAAAAGCTGGAAAAAAATAGTAAAAATCATTGTTTCATCATTGCCTCCCCATGTGTCTTGTGGAGCTTCCTCCTGTCCCTTGAGATTTTAAGTAAAAATACTTATTTCTCTAAGGTAATCTAAACCATTTTCTGAAAACCCAGATTCATTTGGCAAAACTCGTACTAAATGAGAGCTGAAGCTGAAGCCTCTGAAATACCGAATGCTGAAGTTAAATTGCAAGGAGTGCTTATAAAATCTGTAAAAAGAGACACTTGTTTATAGATGGAGTAATTTAAGATCAAAGTTAATCAAAGTAGTAAACAGAGATTGAGAAGGGATGGTCCAGAATTTTATGGATACTATTTACTATGCTTTTTATAGAGTCTGAGAAGCAGTAAGATGTCCTGGTTGCATTTGCTGTTAGACATTAATGAGGTCTTTTTCCTCTTCTTTTTTTTTTATTCTTCTAGAATTTATATGAAAGTATTAAGAATGAGCCATTTAAAATTCCAGAGGATGATGGAAATGATCTAACACATACGTTTTTCAATCCAGATAGAGAAGGTTGGCTGCTGAAACTAGGTTAGTTATAAGGGCAGTTTCGCTGCGATGTGTTTGTTCGTTGTTCGAATGTTTGCTGCTTCTGTGTCTATCTGCTTTCTTGTGAAGGTAATAGGATTAACTTTGTAATTTGTATTTAAAAATGGATGAACCAAAATAAGTAACTCCTTTGCATCTGAAAGTTGTTACTTCTTATTTTACATATCCAAATTGATTTTGTTTCAAACTTCGGGGTTTTATTTCTGATACACGAGACATAAAACTCAGTGACAAAAGGGAAACGCTATATGGTGTTTACCACATGGTGTGACTGATAAATAACAACTAAGTCTCCATAAGGTCATTTCAGAAAACTCTGTGGTATTTCAACTCAGTTTTCTGTGTACAAAAAAGGATTTCTCTTCAAACAGTTATTTTTGTATGTCTTTATTTTTCCATATTATTTGTGAGTTTCTCTTGGTTTGGTTTTGGCTATGATTTTTTAATGAGTGGTTTAAATGTGCCTTCTTGTTTTCCTTATGGCCTATGACCTATCACCTTTCTGTTCTGTGACTGGCTGTCTCTGCTTATTCTGCATTAGGAGGTACGTATCTGATTGCTTTCCAGTCCCCTCCTTTTCAGTTGCTCATTCTTTTATTTTCCTCCTCCTTCCTCCTGTTTTCTGTTTTCTTTTCTTCTTTTTTGGTTTTTTCCTTTTTTTTTTTTTTTTTTTTTTTTTTTTTAAATCAAATTTATTGTAGCATTTTACTTTTTCACTCAGTGTCACTAACAGTGTCATCAGTGGTACTCTGACCGGCATGTCAGTGTCTGGCTCACATGCGAGTGTGTTCTGCAAAAGAAGAAAGTGCTTACGTGTAGAGGAGAAAAATAAAGATGACTATTCTTGTTCTTTTGTTCAATGAAGAACATAACCAGGGAAGAATGATTTCTACTGAGAGAAAACAACATCTTACTCTTGTAATGAAGTTCCAGGGTGATTTTGTTTCTTGTATATCAATTAGATTATTGAAAGATTGATTACATTTGAACTATGCATTTATAAAAACTGTTCTTTTTCCTGTTTATTTTCCTTTGTGAATACTTAATAGAATCTTGAATGAGCACCAAATTTAGGGTTGTGGAAACCTCTGATAATTTGCAGTTTCCTGGCACTGCAAGATGCCCTTGTTTACAGACTGTTTTAGAGTTTATGGGATTCACTTTCTCACTTGGGCTTACAAAATTTTTTTCCTTTATGAAGGAGACTGAACTTTTATTTTCACATTTGTTTTTCAATGAAATAAAACTCATTTTATAAAAACACCAGTACACACTCCAGTAGAGCCAGTTGTTGGCCATTTTAATGTCTGACTGCTTGTTAAAGTAGAAGGAACTTCGCGCTTGGAGAATGGTGACTAAAGTGTGAAAAGGGATGTGTGCTGTGTGGTGCATGTGGGGGTGAGTATGGTGAAAGTAGAGCCTGGTTAAAACCATGGGTCCACTCAATCGATTGCACCTGAAAATTGGTGTTCATGCTAGTGCTGGAAGGAAATAGATGTAAAAAGGAAGCATTTGGAATTCATCCACATGCTCTCTGATGTCTTATTTTGACCTCTGCTCTACAGATGTTATAGAGCTCTTTGTCTTTCAAACTACAAAAAAGCAAACCTCTTGCTTTTTGATATGTGTTGGCTCAGCTGGCACAATTTCAAAGATGACTTTGCAGATTTTCTCCATTTTGTAGCACGAGGTAATAGCTATCTCAACAGCAAAGGCTTTCAAAATTATGTAGATAATGTGCTTTCTGAAGAAGAGGTTGTGTATAAGCCCATGCTGTGCATGTTTCTATTGCCAGTGCCCTTTCATATACACATACTGAGAGTGCAGGCAGGAGTGTGAGTGTGTGTAGAGGAGTGACAGTTTCGGAAGAAACTGTCAATGAAAGATCTAATAAAGATCAATAAGAGATCTAATGAAAAATAGAGGAACAAAGAAATTGAAGAAAAAAGTGACTGTAAGTCAGTGAGAGCTGCCTGCTACTTCTGCACAATCCATCTCTGGCTCTGGCACAGAGTCAATAAAACCAGCTTTTTATGAGGTAGATGAGACGGTGTACAGAAAAACCAATAGTAAAAGCGTGTGTGAAAGGGAAGGGTGTGGCACATAACACTCCCAGGACATGAGGGTTATTTGAATAAAGAAATTAAACATGTCCAGAAGCCTCTGGTGAATCAGCCTGTAAATGCGTGAGGCTGCGCTTCCGTGAAAGACTGCATTTTTTTCAGCCCACGCAGGCTGGGACAGACAAATACATTTTACTAGTTTAGTTGCATTGACCAGAAATAAACCTGGCAATCTTTCTTTTTTCTTTTTCATTTTCTTTCTTTCTGTTCTTTTTCTTTCTTCTTCTGTTCTTTTTTTTCTCATCCTGTTCTTTCCTTTCTTTCTTCTTCTGTTCTTTCTTTTCTTTCTTTCCCTTGAGTTTCCTATTTGCTAGGATGCTTAAACTGTATGTTGAGAGTGCTGTCTCAATCCACATTGTTTGCATTTTTACAGTCCTCTCTGTTGGGAAACACTTCTTGTGAAATGGGCAGGGTTTCCTTCAGTTCTGGAAGATGCTGATATGAAAAGTTTCAGTATTGTTGCAATGCAAAGGAGACTCTATTGCTGTGTGAGAGTTTAAGTGCTCAGCTGTTATAATACTTAAGAGTTGAAATAGAAAATTTATATAAAATTACAAATATTACTAAGACAACTTGGAAACCTTGAGTATATTATGACAGTACTTTGTATTTGGTATTTCTTATAGTCAACTCATTCCATTTATCTATTTGTGACCCTCTGCTTAGTATTCCAGCTCCCCATATTGATTATCCTCTGAGCAGGAGATGGATATCATGGAACTTCCATGTACTATAAAATTCATCTGTCCTGAAGACCACCCTAGCTCTCCAGGCTGGCACTGGGTTTTAGAAAGCTGAGAAATGCTTTTGAAGAGTTTGCTACTCTGAATTGTTCAGAGGTAACTTTGTCTAAGTCCTGCCTAAACGTGGCAGCCAGACAGCAATTCTGGTTTTATGTATGTAGACTCAGCTGGTGCCTTTATGTAGACCTCTTCATCATGGTAAAGCTAAATTATCATTTGGTTCTATATCGTCTGAAGCATGATGTAATGAAAATGAATGCTACAAGTAAAATACTGAAAGCTGCTAAGTGCTCATGAATCCTTGCTTAGAGCAGCTTGAAACATCATGAGCTTTTAGATTTTTCTGCATCATAATATTAGTGGTGTTGGTACCATGAAGTTTTCTGCCATCCACTTAAGGTATTTTGAAGCTGTAGTCTGTGCTCTGTCCCAGTGTCCAAGTTAGTCATTTTGCACAGGGAGGCATTTCCTTGCCTAAAACTGCTTCTCCTGGCAAATAGCTTGGTTTACGTAATATTTTCATCTAGTTCGAGGGAAACTATGACATTATTTCACCAAACTGGAGAGGAGATGATTCGAGCCAGACACATGATCGCGTTATTTTCTTCTGCCAGTCAGGCAATTACTGAGAACTTGGAGGTTGTCCAAGAGCTTTGTATCTGGGCCCGTCCCACCACTGATGGGCCTTGAGAGGATGCCCTCTCTCTTCCCTAATAAGGGGTGAGAGAATAGCGGTGGTTGATCAGGAAACTCGTGCCTTCCGGTACCTGCCTGGTTCTCATAGTAACTGATGCTCTTCCAGGTTGAGGCAGTTAATGATGTGGTTGAGGGAAACTTCTTTTTCAAAGAAACCCAAGCTTTGATGCAATCACCTGTATAACTGTACAGTATATGAGCCCATTCTGCCTAGTGGTATCAACTTGAGAAACATTCTTGATGAGAATAAAAAAAAGTCTTGATGTGTGCATCTCTCTCTTTCCCCTCTAAAACGTTATATAAAGGTACTGAAGATTTGGGTAGAATTTTCTAACTTCAGACACGTTGCTGCCTTTAGTCTTAAGACCATTTTTAATGTTTAAATATGTGTTTCCTGAGTTATTGTCAGTTGTTTTTCCCTTTAGTTGTAGGTTTCTTTTACCTTTGTTCTCTAGTTTGTACTTTGCCCAGAGTTGGGGGGAAAAAAAAATCCCGTGTTGGGTTATGTAGGTGAAGAGAGTTTCTGTTCCTCTTTCTGTACCTCATGCCTTGTTGTGACCTTTTCTTGTAGTTTCCTTAGATTTCCACCTAAGATATAATGCTTCTTTATTTTATTGAGAAGTCTTTTCATTTTAATTAATCTTTCAGAAGTACATCACTTATCTCTCCATTTCTGTCAATGTTTATGGATTCATACTCTGATTTTCTTGATCCTCTTCTGCTAACTTAATTCTTTTCAGTTTTAATCTTTAAAAGGCTAGAAGCTGGAATAAGATATGAAATATGGTACTAAACCCTTTGTTGTTGTTTTGTGAGCCTACAGCAATCTTGGCCAAGGAAAAGAATGGGTTTTTTTATCACGAGTTCTTACCCATTAATCTTGCATCAAGGCCACAAAGCCTTATCAACCAGCTTCTTGGGTTTCTGCCCATTATAAAGGCATAGTAAATGCTTGTTATATGGTGACCCCTGCAAACTTGGTGAGTACAGATTAGATTGCCTTTCAAGCTTTATTAGCATTTCTGTGCTGTTGACAGCTGCAGCAAAGCAGTGGGGTGGGGACACAGACTTGTATGTGAGAATAGTTTCTTATCCTGTCAAAAAGTCCTGCCTTGCTGCTTTTTTTCTGGAAGAGTAACTGAGAGTTTGGTGGAGCAGGGACTTAAGGTCTATTTCCGCAACTCATGTGATTGTTGTAACCCAATGAGCTACTTCCTGGCTCTTTTAGGGAGAAGGGAGCAGTAAGAGGGATGTCTTTGGTAATATCTGATCTTCTTTCTGCCTTCAACATCAATACTACCTTGGAGCTGGGAAATGTTTCATGCCAAAAGCTTCATCAAAGCTGCAGCATGATTTTACAAAAGGTTTCAGGTTTGAGAAATACGGCTTTTCCCAAGGGGCAGGGGGATGTTGTCGGGAAAAACTTCAGCAAACTCAACTGTCATTTACTACTTGGCATTTCATATTGTTCTAGGAGGTGTATGTTTCAAGTCCATTGTTCCTGCCTTAAATTATAAGGAGGTCATCTTTTTAACTATATGGTTATTACCTGCTTATTTTTTTATTGTGTTTTGACATGGGACAAGTTTATGGGGAGAACCTTTGTTCAGTTTAAGCTGCCTCTGTGATAGTTACCTATTTGCCTGTTTGTTTCATCTTTTCTCCTGCTGAATTGTTTTTCTACAAGAGCTGGGCAAGCCATGACATTTGATGCAAGCTTATGTTGCCTGTTAGCCTGATGGGTTTGTTCCCTAAAAATGTTAAACAGTGTTAACCTTAGAGAGCAGAACGTGACTTAAAAGTCCTGGCAATGAACATTGGGTTGTGTGAAAAGATGTCATGTTATTGTGATAGCAAGGACTGCCCTGGCAGTCACCTTGACTCAGCTGCTGCTTATTCATTGATCTGGAAGTGAGTCAAGCTAAAGTAAAGTGCTTCCTGATACTTGAACCAGCTCTCAGTCAAGGTGATGGGAATTTTTCTAGTGACTTACATGCCAGTTTGAATGTTTCTACAGTGCTTTATTTAACGATCTGTTACAGTGGTAGCACTGAAATGCCGCCAGTTCTTCCCTCACTGTCTCCACTTCACTCAACCATTCATTCTGTCACGGCCTCTGCATCTTGCACTATTTTGCCTTCTCTTACTTCACCGCACCTGCTTGCAGATTAAATTTTTCTTAAAATACGTGTGTGTGTGTGTATGTAGTAGAAACATAAAAGTTTATTGAGTATGTTGAACATTGCAGTGTGTTAACACTGGGTAATTGTGTAGGTCATGAAACCAAGCAAAAGGAAGATAAAATGTGCAACATACTTGGTCTGCAATGTGAACATGTAGTACACTGGTATCAAGCAATTTCATGAGATTCCTAAAATTGTTTCTTTAATATTATTTGCATTCTGTACTAAGAAAAATCCCAGCTATCTCAAGTAGAACAAAAAGATTAAAAAATTATGCTTATGTCTTAGATTTAGTTATATGATTTGGATTAAGTTGGGGGGGGTTGTGTGTATTAATGGTACTCCTTTATGTGTGGTATTCAACAGTAAGATCAACTGTTTTGAAATGTTGGATTAATGAGATTAAATCACTGCTGAATGGATGATGCACAGGTGGTGACATAATCCTGAAGTCAGATAACTATGGTGGAACTAAGCCTGGATATTAAGAACACGTGAATGCTTTATCTGCAGTTATGTTCCTTGGAAATTAGTTTGAAAAATAATGTACTTGTGGAATGCTAGACGTGTTCTGAAGTAGCCAATGGCAGAAAACCAGCTGAAAGCTCCAAGGCAGTAATGTGTGTTTCTAAAAGGAACTGTTCCTTACAATGTGACATTAGCGGGTGTAAGAAAGAGGAGCTCTATGGTCATTGTTTCTAACCTGTTAATGCAGGAAAAATTTGCATTTTTGGAGCAGTAGCTATTTCTTCTGTCAGGTGAACTCAGTGATATATTAACTCATAAGGAGAACATGTTTTTAAAATACGACAGGTGACTAAAAATGGTACATTTTGGCATAGGATTTGTTCTTTATTCATGGCACGTCATATTTGTTCTGCTAATAATGTTTATAAGCATCTTCTGCACTTGGTGTTAAATTTGAACGTAGAGATAGTTTCTTAACCACATGTATGCTCCCGAGTGAAAAGAAGGTGATAAAACGCCCTCGATTTTACTGGTGGGACCTTTTCCTTGTACAAGATGTGCTGTGGAGAGGGCTGGCCCTGTTGCTGGAAACCAGTTACTGGTTTTGCAACCACATGGTTACACAACTGATCCCGGAGCAAGCGTGCAAGTGGTGTGTTTAGCTGCCTTCCGGGTTAAACCAGATACTGGTGATTGGCCTCCCTTTGCTGTAGCAGCACTGACTGCGTTTCTGAGGGCTCTACAGTATTAATGTTTTTGATGCAGTAAACATGTGATGGTATGGACAGAGGGAGCGGGTCTGACTGCTGAACTGTTGCATTCATCTTTGTAAGAGAGGAGATGTTTGCAACTTTAGAGCATCCAGCTTTTGTGGCTGGTCAGCAACACCATAGTTAATGCTGCCTTAGGCATTTGATCTTAGCATGAGAGTTAGAGTAACATGTTCCTCTAACCTCAGCTCATCTGTGCCTGATCCATTTAGGATGAAGTAATTAAGCCATATTTTGAAAACCAAGCAAAACTAAATCGCTGTCTTACCCATTGTTGAAGCCTTGACGGTGACACAGATTTAATTCAGCCATACTTTTGATTGTAGGGGGAAGAGTAAAAACGTGGAAACGGAGATGGTTTATTCTGACTGATAATTGCCTGTATTACTTTGAATACACAACAGTGAGTATATATTACAGTGAATTTTGTTTGTAGTCAAGATATTTAAGTGGCTAATAACATGATATTTTCCTAATTTTTTAGGACAAAGAACCAAGAGGAATTATTCCATTAGAAAATCTTAGCATAAGAGAAGTTGAAGACCCTAGAAAACCAGTGAGATATTTTATTTTCGTTTTTTTAAGAAGTAAACCATATAGAACTTAGTGTTAAATTAAGATGTTTGTCAGTTTTGTTTTGTTTTTTAAATTGATTTCTTCATTTCTACCCTCCAGAACTGCTTTGAGCTCTACAACCCCAGTCATAAAGGTCAAGTAATTAAAGCATGTAAAACTGAAGCTGATGGTAGAGTGGTGGAAGGCAACCATGTAGTGTATAGAATATCTGCTCCCACCCCAGAGGAAAAGGAAGAGTGGATTAAATCTATCAAGTGAGTTTAAAGTCTTAAATGTCTTTCAGAAATGAAGTGTAAGTTCTTTTTGGAGTAAGATACTAAGAGAATTTGTATTCTAACTTGTTTGAAGAATTCTGCTGTGGCAATATCCTCAAGGACTAAAGAAAAACTATGTGGGGTTGACGGATCAAGAAACAAGTGTCCTATTACTGACTGGTCCTCAGGAAATAGTGCTGCTAACTCAGACGAGAAAAATATGGATTTATAATTTTTTAAGCAACTATAAGTGTCTTGTGTCTTTAACCTTAACTTTATTAGATTCTTACTTCACCAAATAATTAACTTCAGTGATATCTATCTTAAGCATGTTCACAGTGCAGCTGTAAACTTTCACAACTTGACTTTATCTGGAAGGTTTGTAAAGCAGACCCACACCTAAAGAGACAAGAAATAGTTAAGATGAAGGTGCAAACTCTTAACAAAGGACAGCTGAGTAACATCTTTTTCTAAAGAAATATTTGTGATGCTTAGAATTCAGTGGTCTATTATCTTATTAAGAGTGTGGAGTCATGCACAGGGAAGAGAGAGCAAAATAGGTTTAGTTTTTAAAAACAGGCATCTGTTAACCAAACTGATGATTCCTTTTTTTCTCTTCTAGAGCAAGTATCAGTAGGGATCCCTTTTATGATATGCTGGCAACAAGGAAACGAAGAATTGCAAATAAGAAATAGAACATGATCAGCAACTTTTATACCTGCCTCAACCTATAAATGAGCATACAGTTGAATGATAATGTAAAAATTGGACAAACTAAATGAAG